>NC_083236.1:52848201-53156639 GCF_032191835.1 Heteronotia binoei | reverse complement strand
GCCTCTCTGCTTCTCTCGTTTCGTTCTCTTCTTCCCACCAACCAGCCTACCTACCTTTATCTGCTTCTCTTCAGCTTTCCTCCTTCCCTCCCTAGCTGATACTACCTGGGAAAACTATGGACTGGTTGTGCAACGTTGGCTTCTAGACAGGGGCCAGTTGGATGGTGTGGGGAACCAAAAAGGACTTGAGGCGAGTGCCTCACTTTCCTCCATATCCTCTTCCCTGCTGTATTTCCTCTTTCCCTCCTCCTGGTAACCTCCACATCCTCACCACTTCCTGAATCCTTCTCTCTTTCCCACCCACCACCTTTTATTTAACCCCATCTTCAGCTATATTGCTTCTCAAGAAGGGAGATTTAAAGTAGCTCACATCATTCTCTTCCCATCCATTTTAGCCTCTACCAAGGAAGCCAGTTACACATTTTCAGCCTAGCCTGTTAGGCAATAGAGGGCCTCTCAGACTCTAGTCTGAAACGCTAACAACTATATCACACTGGCTTCCATGGGGTGGTTGCTGGTAAATATTAGCAAGCAACCAGGCCTGGGTTAGTCATGTAAGTCACATGCAGGTCTGGTGCTAGGGCTGTGCGCGCCCCAGACTGGCACTTGCCCTGCCCCCCCACGCCTGTCCCCCCACGCCCCCGCCTTTGGGGAGGAAGGGTGTGGCGGTGCAGCAGGAGAGGGCAGAGTAGACTCCAGCAGAGCCACACAGTGCTCTCTCGGAGATGCAGCCTAACCGCAGCCCCTGCTCTCAGCCTTTTCGGGCAGACTTGAGAAGACTGAGAGCGGGGATTGCAGGCAAGCCACGCCTGCAGTTTCGTAGGCAGTCTCATAGTGCCTCTGAGAGCGCAGTGCACAGGCATGGCTTGCCACAGCACCCCTCCACCAGCCTTCTCAGTCCAACCTGAGAAGGCTGATAGCAGGGGCTGCGTGTGAGCCACGTCTGTGCTCTCGGAGACACTCTGAGACTGCGTGCGCAAACATTCTCTTCTGAGCCCGGCAGAAAGCCAGACTTGGAAGAGACCATATGCTGACGCACCATCCTGCAGATCTCAGCTTCCCAGGACTGGGACCTAGGAAACTGAGAGAGTCAGAGTGGGGTAGGGTTGCCCAGTGGCGCCCTGCAGGTGAGTTGGCGCCCTAGGCAGACGTCTACCTCAGTTACTCCCATGCACTGGGCATGGTCACATGATATCAAATTGTTTGGTGGGTGTCCATTGCCTGGAAAAGACTCCCTTCCTTGTTCCTTTTACTGACATAAACCAAGGCTTGAAAGCTGGAGATACTGTTGTGGTTGCCTGACAATGACCATTATGACCAAGAGCAACTAACATCCCAATGTATTTTTTCCAGATTTTCCTTAAACCAGGGGCTTTTTAATGTTTGCAGAAAGATCTGTCTTGTCTGTTCATGGCTCCAATCTCTGGATTTCTATATCGACATGGTGAGAATTAGATATATAAATGCATTGCATGGAGACATTGTATGGAGAGAAAATTTGTTTTTCACACTGTCATGAAATATCAGAACTCAGAGTTGTTCAGCGAAACCAGCTGGCAGTAGTGTTCAGAAGTGGCAAAAGGAAAAGCTTAGAATTATAGAGTTGGAAGGGACCTCCAGGGTCATCTAGTCCAACCTTCTGCACAATGCAGGAAATTCACAAGTACCTCTCCTCCCTCCCACACACACCCCAGTGACACCTGTTCCCAGTGACATCTGTTTCATATAATGCATTACACACAACTTGTGGAATTCACAAACTAAAACTGGGAGGAGGAATACTAACGGAGACGGCTTTGAAAACAATTATATAAATATATATAATCTATACATAATACAGATATAAATCTATATAACCTATCAACGGCTGCTAGTCATCATCCTAACTATACTGACAGCAGACTACTATAAAGTCCTAACGGCAGAAAAGACAAGATAGGATGACGCAGACACTCAGGGGATTCCAGAGGTATGCAGATATTTAAAAAAAAAAAAATCAAAGCCAGATAAGAAGATATTCCTCTTATATTCCAGTAGAAACAGATGTTTTTTTGAGAAATCCATTCAGGAATATTCAGTTAACTTTTATACGCAAGGCAAGAGTCGCATTAGAGGACTTTATGTTAAAAAGCAGCCATGGGTAGCAAATTTTAGATCTGCTGTGATCTAGAGGTGTGACAAAATAGCACACATGGATCACTTAGGCACATGGCTTGCCTCAGGGCCAGACCTAGACTGTCTGGCACCCTAGGCAAGGCAAGGCTCCCCCCCTGCCCCCCGGCACTGATAATGTCACCAAGTCACATGGGGGAGCACCCAGTTCGGTACCCCCCAAAGGCCAACGCCCTAGGCAATCACCTAGTTTGCCTAGAGGCAAGGCTGGCCCTTGCTTGCCTCTATCATGTTGATAATATTGGGTGCCTCTATGGAAATTAACAGAGAAGCTCTCTTATCTAGGAAACCAGTAACCATAAACTGAGTCTCCTACCCAGCTGGATGAACTAAGTGAAGGATGATGCAAGCCCACCAGAGCATACAGTCTGAATGTCAGGAATGACATTAGGAACACTGATCCAAATGAAAGTGCTCAGCAAGAGAGGACAGAACAGCATTTTGAGAATTTTGGGGAGCATATCTAAGCAGCATTCTTTTCTCAGCAGTGCATAAAAGAAATATTAAAGATTTTCATTCTAATCATTCTGCTTAGGAGGCAGAGTTGTCACGGAAAACCTTGGTTTAACTACATTCTAGCCTGCCTTTCTAGATTGCCTAAAAAAAAGTTTTATTGCTCCATTCCACAACTCATTCCCCATCTCATTCCCCATTAAAAGAGGAACGAAAAGTCACACTTACCATCGATCATCATGAAAATAAAGAAGAGAGGAAATTCACATTCGATTCCATCAAAGAGCTAAAATTTTAAAAAAGGAAAGTTAGAAGCACGCAGCAGTCTCACACATTCAAATACCTGATCACACGTTCAAAAATAAAACAAGCAAATAAATGATTCTTCTAAGTGTAAACAACTTATTTTAAAACGAAAAAGATGACTCATCATGGCACATAAAGATATGAAGGACTGTAAAAATGTCGCGGCGGAATTTTATGTATTGTTTTTATTCCAGGCTAGAAAATTCTCCTTTAAATTTAAAAAAAAGACAAAAATAAAAGTGTTAGAAGGAAAAATGGAACTCTGTTCAGAGAGACTTTAATGGCAAGCATTAATACTCCGAAGCACATAGAGATTTCTGTTATTAATATACTCTAGTCTGTAGTCAGCTGTGAAATTAAATAAAATGATAAACAACGTGGCCATTTGTTATGGGAAACAAACTGTATGTTGCTTCTGAAATGTAAGCGCATTTACCTCTAAACAAATCAATCAGGGGAGAAAGTGCTGACAGCGCACCTTCTGAGTCCTGCACATCCAAAGCTAGTGCGGCAAGTAATGTCTGCTTCACTAAAATAGATTGCCAGGAAGTGCCAAAGCTAACGGTTCATATGATTTGCTGTTTTCTCTCCCCGCCACCACCTTTATTTTTTTCTAGAAGGAAGCTGTGGAAGTCTGACTCCCTTTGAGAAACTTTGGTGGCGGTGTTCGAACGGAATTAACAAAACGCTTCAAACTCGGTTTCTAGCAACAGATCAGACTAAATGACCTGGATTAAAGTATAGAATCATAACTCAAACATATAGCTGGGCTTTTCACACCCAACCTGGTCTGGTCGTGTCTTTTTCCCCGGTAGGTAATAATAGCTTTGATCTCACTCAGAACCTCAATTTGGCCTTGGGTGCAGTCCACTGATATACACAGGGTAGCAATGAAGCAATGCTCCTGATCCATTACGTATGATTAAAAGGTAAAGACCAGGTTACAGTCAGGGTTCCCATTTGCCTGCTTAAGGCAGGGGACCTCCAGGAAGTTGTGGTGCTTGCCCCATGAATCTCATCTGATGGTAGGGCTGTCAATCCCCAGGTGGGGGCAGGGGATCCCCTGGTTTGGAGCCCCCCACCCCGCTTCAGGATCATTAGAAAGTGGGGGGGGGGAACTGTCTGCTGAGCACTCCGTTATTCCCTATGGAGACCAATTACCATAGGGTATTATGGAAAATTGATCAGTGGGTATCTGGGGCTCTCGGGGGGGGGGAGCTGTTTTTTGAGGTAAAGGCACCAAATTTTCAGCACAGCATCTGGTGCCTCTCCTGAAAAAACCCCACCAAGTTTCAAAATGACTGGACCAGGGGGTCCAATTCTATGAGCCACAAAAGTAGGTGCCCCTATCCTTCAGTATTCCAAATTGAGGGAAGGCATTTAAAAGGCGCATGGTCACTTTAAATGTGATGGCCAGAACTCCCTTCAGAGTTCAACAGTGCTTGTCACACCCTTGCTCCTGGCCAAAGTCCCCAGATGTTTCTTGAGTTGGACTTGGCAACCCTATCTGATGGGCAGACAGAAACTGGGGCCAAAGGGGTGCATGCAATCATCCTAGGGTGAAAATTTTTTAAAAGAAAAATAAGGCCACTGAGGTCCTGGTGATCCCTAGACATTCTAGTAGAGCTACTCTTGCCCCCTCCAGGTAGCTCTAGGATCACCAGGAACTCTTCGCTCAGAACTTCCTGTAAGAAGCTAAGGCCTTATTTGTCTTTTTTAATATATATATATATATATATATATATATATATATATATATATATATATATATATATATATATATATATATATATATTATCCAGGGGCTCTGCTGCCCCCACAACCTTCCAGGGGGTTGCCTGGCAATCCTAGTCACAGCATTAGGTGCCCCCTCTTCAGAAGCCCTCCCCTGCACACCAGAAGCAGGTTTAGGTTGTAGAACTACTGGCTCAGCTAGCTGAGAGCCAAAAGTGGAATTCTAGCAGGAGCTCCTTTGCATATTAAGCCACATACCCCTGATGTAGCCAATCCTCCAAGAGCTTACAAGGCTCTGTTTTGTAAACTCTTGGCGAATTGGCTACATCAGAGGGGTGTAGCCTAATATGCAAATGAGCTCCTGCTAGAATTCCACCCTTGCTGAGAGCTATCTGTTTTTGACTAACAGCAGAATTTAGACCCCTTGAGATGTTTTAAGTGAAGATGCCTTGGACTGGGACTTTTGTGACTGAAAGTGTGTGCTCTACCGCTGAGGGATGGTCTACTCCCCTTGTACATACAAAGCCTCCAGTCCTGCCACTCTCTGCTCATTGGCTATAACCATGGCATGCGTAACCTGGATTAAAACCCTACATTGAAGTTTAATTAAGAACCTGATTAACCACAGTTAACTTCAAGGTCAACAGAATTTTAAAAAGCAAGAAACGAACCTGGTCTATGCAAAAGACAGGGGAGCTCAGCAAAGAGTGCATGCCGTCCTACAGTCCACTCTTGATCCCTTCTTAATTGTAACAAAAGGGCTGCAGTCATGATTTCTGCAAAGGCCCCCAGAGATTACACTACTGAGCTAATACAATGCTTTAGGGCAGGGGTCCCCAGCTTTTTTGAGCCTGTGGGCACCTTCTGACACAGGATGGAGCTTTCGACCACAAAATGGCTGCCACAGGAAGTGGGGGCAGACACAAAATGGCTGCCATGGGAAGTGGGGGTAACCACAAAATGGCTGCTATGGGAAGTGGGGGCAGACAGAAAATGGCTGCCACAGGAAGTGGGAGAAGACAGAAAATGGCTGCCACGGGAAGTGGGGACAACCACAAAATGGCAGCTTCAGAAAGCAGAGCCCCCTCATACACAAAAGAAGGGGAGAAGAGGGGTAAAAAAGATTTTTAAAGGGTAACATCAGTGAGAGAAAGAATAAAATCAACACTGTGGTGGCTGTAATAGCTACATTTCTACAGACACTTGGCAGGTGCCACAAAAGGTATCAGCCGAGGTGCCACGGGTGCTACAAAGGAGATGCCTGCTTTAGCAGTCTTTGTATTTGCAAGAACCAGATGTCAGCGGAAGTTGAAGAGTTACACAATGATAGGACTACAGGGAACCTGAAAGTCCTTGACCTGAACCAGATTCTGATAACCAACACTGCTAAAAGATTAACATGCATGGATGCAGTCATGCAGCCAAACTTGTGCTAAGGTATCTCATGGAAAATTTAACAGTTTCCTTTCTTAAGCTATGGGTGCAGGGGGGACAAGCTATGGGGGGGACAAGATTGCCTCTGCCAAACCTGAATACTTGTTATCTGGCCTGGACAGCAGGGAAGTAGAAAAGATCAATAAAACAATCTGATCAAGGGTAACTAACTTTTGGCCAAGTCCACAAAAAACCGCTACTGTCATTTTCTGTTGAAATTACATCTGAAGGTCTGGTATAAGCTGCGTTAGAGCGTGCGTGACCGCACTGGTATAATACAGGAAATTAGAATTTGACATTTGGAGGCACAGCAATTAGCGGTGTAAAAAACGATCCAGAGTGGGCAAACTGGAAATTCTTTACCCAGTAATTACACCACGCAAATTTCAATAAATAAGAAACAAACCCTGCAAGGGGACGTGCATTGGAACATTGATGCGCACGCCAATTAATCCCTTCTGGTATCACGTTAATAGCTACGTTACCTTAATTTCTGCAGGTTTATAGTAATGGCGATTTTTGTCCTCCAGAGCGGTTCGATAGCCATCCCTCAAAAACCGCTTGAACCCATATTTCCCTTTTAGCTTCCTGACCACCTTATCGATTGTTTGGCTGTACAAAGCGTCGTCGTCCACGGCAAAGGCTGGATAGCTAATGCAGGGTAGGAGAGCAGCATCAGTGTTCTAGGGTAGGAAAAGGAAATGCTGGTCTGAATAAGGGGAGAACGAGGGAGTTAAAGAAATAAACAAGCCATGAAGCAAGAGTTTCCCTCCTGCAGGGGCCCTACGAGGCACTGCCAAGGAAGTAGGTGAGCGGTAGTGGCTGAGGGGCATTTCTTAGGGAGGCACACTGACACAAGACATGTGGATGCTGCTGGGCACCTTGGGCGCAGGTGAGTTCCTGCCTCCCTCCCTTGCTCCTCGCAGTTAACCTTGGATGGGCTCTGTCACTGCCCCTTCCCTCCTTAAAGCCGCCCACCTTTTGCTGTCATGGCAGGCAAAGGGTGTAGTGTGGCAGGACTTTGCCTAGGGCATAGGGCCTAGGCTCCCCCCCCTATCTTCAGCTACACGGTTAAGTAATTAATTGGGGGCATTCATACTTCAAGTACATAGCAGACTGCCTAATGACATCTGCACGATATGTTTGGAGGTAAAGTGACAAAGGAGTTGTCCAGAACTGTTCTCTCATTGGGGCTGCACAAAATACTTTTGTCTTCTGCCTGAATGATATTTCCCACAGTATTTAAGTAAATAACGAAACGGCCTTTAAAATTCACTACCAGGTTATCAGCAGACACACACCACCACCATCTTCTGGCACACAAGAACAAAATGTTACAATATTAAATCTCGCATTCATCAGGGAAATACTATTTCGTTTAAAGCTTGGAGTTAAAGAAACTATACACAAAGCAGATACCAATACCATTCCGCACCCTTTTTCTTCCATGAGGCACATACAGTGGTAAGAGTGGAGATTAATGGGGTTGTTTAATTTGTGGAAATGCTATGAGATCCAGGAATTGAGGAAGAGGTGTCATGCTGTGACCAAATTTTAAGACAATGGACGACAGCCCTTTTGATGATAATGAAAATCACCAAGCTAAATTAGGATTCTTGATTAAAAGCTTTTTGGTTGCCCACCTGGTCTCTTGCAATGCGCTTCCCATATAAGCAGAAAACCCACATGGAAACTGCCAACCTCAAAGACAACTCACATATTGTTTCATCCTATAGATTTGAAGGTGCAGAGTTCTATTGTCCACAAAATGAATTGGGGAAAAACAAGCAGTAGGCTCTACACCTACATTATTTAGAGACAATGCAGACTGTATATAACAAATGTGGGTCATGTGCTCGATTTTGCAAGATGCACCGTAAATAGGCTGCAGAGCTATAAGGGCTGAACAGCCAAACAGCATATTTGTGCATGTAATTAATATAAATGTTCTTGAATTCAGATGATGCTGGACAACATTTGCTATGCGTTGTATTGAATTGTTACTCTCTGATACAGAAAGCCCCGTTAACCCTAAACAATACTGTTTAAAAATTTACGCCTCCTTCCATTGGAAAACAAGATTTTGAACCTAAGGTATTAGATAACCAATCTCAGAGCCAGGAAGCAAGATCAAGGGAAGGCCTCAGCCTCTATGCCCTGTTGTTGACCCTCCAGAAGAACTGGTTGGCCAGTGAGACAAGATGCTGGACTAGATGGACCAATGATCTGATCCAGCAGGGTTCTTATGTTCTTACCACAAACTTTCATTAATTATAAAGGAAAGCATATAAGAATATCAAAAAAGAATAATTTCTTTCTTTTCTTTTTCTTTGCATCTGGCATTTGTTTTCTACCCAAGAATATATCTCTGATGTGAGGTAAATATATTCAGGAAGGGTCATCAGCTTCCACAAAGGGCTACCTCTCTCCAGGGCACTGCAAAAGGCTTTTGTGGTGAAGTGTTTTATGGAGAGAACAAACTCATGAAGAACTTTTTCCTACCCCTAATCATGGGTTGCCTTGAGTAGATAGCCCAGGCTATCCTGATCTCATTAGATCTCAGAAGCTAAGCAGAGTCAGGCCTGACCACCAAGGAGTACCAGGATTGGAAAACAGGGGCAGGCAAAGGCAAACCACTTCTGAACATCTTTTGCCTTCAAAACCCCATGGGGTCACCATAAGTCAGCTGTGACTTGATGGCAATAAGCAGGGCTTTTTTTGTAGAAGAAACTGCTTTGCATATTAGGCTACACCCCCCTGATGCAGCCAATCCTTACAGGGCTCTTCTTACAGGGCCTACTGTAAGCTCTTGGAGGATTGGCTACATCAGGTGGGCGTATCCTAATATGCAAAGGAGTTCCTGCTACAAAAAAAGCCTTGGCAATAAATAAATAAATATATTATTGGGTGGGATGAAAAACTAACCCTACAGTTAAAAGTATAGATTTCTGGGTTGTTGGTGGGCTTTTAGTACCCTGGGTGCTTTTTTGTTACAGCAAGAAAATTTTAAGGAGTGTTGTTATGAAAACCTTGTGTCTCGCCTAGGCTGCCTTAAGGCACGCTTTGAGTAAGTATCTATCATACTTATAACTCAGAGGAAAAATCTCTATTGTCCAGACCTGCTGTATAAAAGGATTTCATCCTGACCACAGTTACGGAAGACACATCTATCACAATAATTAGCTTCTAGAACAGTCTCTCCCGTGTAGTAATATTTAAAGAACAAATTCTAATTGTTCCCTAACCAAACAACTTCAGACCCTTTATTAAACAGGATATTAAAATTGCAATACAGCTAAGAACTATATTCAAGCTAATTCCCGCTCTGTCCTGTTAAACTCAATTTCATCAAATATTACTTACGTGAGATCGGGATTCTCGGGGAAGCAATGAACAAAGAGTCTGCCTGTTCCGATTGTGGGCATCAAGATCTACAAATATGACAGACCAGGAGCAGCCCTGTAAAGGGAACAGAACAATCCACAATATGGAGGGAATATACAAAAAGGCCTGGAATAAAAAATACTGATAAAATGAATGGCTTCCTAGGACATCAAGATTTATAACTTGCAACCATAAACCAATTATTTAAAAACAATTACATTTCCAGGACAAATACATGTCATATTGAGTGTATTACGTGCCATCAAGTCACTTCCAAGTGACTCGGGGTTACTAGAACCTTGCTGGGGCAGGGGATTGGCTGATGGCGGGAAATCCCATCCTCAACTGGCCTGAAAGGCGACATGATGATGTCACCAGGAAGTGACATCAACATAATTGGTGACATTGCACAGTAATGCTCTAGTTTTTGGCCAAGTTTTGCACAAAAACTAGAGCATCACCCCTCTGACATCGGTGATATGATGGCATCACTTCTGCGTGATGTCATTGCGCCACGCACACTGACGATCCCAGAAAGGAACCAGGATCCCCCCCCCCCCCCCCCCCGCCAGCAGCCAGGCAGGACCTGGCAGCTCTACTTCCAACTTATGGCAATCCTATGAAATAATGGCCTCCAAAAGATCCTATCATTAACAGCCTTGCTCAGTGCTTACAAACTGAGGGCTGGGGCTTCCTTTCTCGATTGGCGCAGGAGTCCTATATCTCATAGGTGTGATGCAAGAAGACCACAAAGATCTGTGAACTTGACATGTTTAGAAAATCATTTCTGTGAGGAACCCCATAAGAACCTGCAGGAAAATTGCAATGCAAGTCAAATATCAATCAGCAGCGCAAGGTCATTACTAGCAGATGATCCACATCGCTTGAGGGACGAGGACCCTTCAGAAAGGCAACAGAGACATTTCTGGTTGTTCCAAAGCAAGGTCCCATGCTGGACGGACAGAGATAACAGCCAAGATTTCTGGTGACCACATTCTCATGCATAACTAGGTATTTTGTAGAAAAAGAGGCACTGGAGTTCATTAGCACAACTTATTTGCATATGTCACACATCCCTGACATCACCGGAAGGTGTACTAAATTATATCAGCTGATCATCTACCTTAAAATGCTTCTTGAAGGTGACTAAATTATATCAGCTGAGCATCTGCCTTAAAATGCTTCTTGAAATTGCCATAATAAAACCTTACTCCCATCATGCTTTTTAAATTACTTTATCCTATGTGGTCACAGTGGCATGATGAAGATTTCCATCTGTCAGCTTGCTATGTTTTGATTCTTTTCCCATTTTTTGTGGGGAAAAATATTAGAAAGTTTGTCAAATCTAAAGAGTTCAGCAAATTCTCACGGGGTTTGAACAATGGAGCACAGAAGCAAGTAATTTGGGGGGGGGGGGGTTTAAGAAAGAAAGAGCACAATAAAATTTAGAGGTTCTGGAGCTCTGCTCCTGTGAGCTCCTGACCAAAATGAGGCCTATTTACTAATGTGGTATTTATTACATATACACCACACACTTCTAAAAACTTGCAAGGTGGCTCACGGTGAACACAGGAAAACACAGTCATCAGTAAAATCGTATAAACCATCATTAAAACGTTTTAAACTAAACAAAAAATGATTTTTTTGCATATACCAGAAGGCTTGCAGAGAGTGACAGTTGTACCTCCTAAGGGAGGAGGTTTCATAGCTTAATGGACAGTGTAGCAGATAACAGGATTAGGCAATTGTACCAATAAGCAGATGAAAATGGCATCTTTGTTAATATCTTTAATGCATTTCCCAAGCTGTCAACAGGACAGTCGCTTTTTCATCAAATGCACTCCACTGTGTACAATACATGACAGAATCAGGAATGTAATCCTACATGTTGCTGGTGAAATAAAACAGATGAATAGGATCTTCTGCCAACACCTACTACGTTAGATAAGGCCTGCTGGATTCTGGAGAGGGGAAAATGAATTTAATGTGGTCCACCCTCCAAAAAAACCGGAACTCTGAAATGCCTGGATGAACAGCAAGGAGAACCGGTCTGTAATTTCCTGACAACACCCCCCTCCCGGCCTTTTTTTTAAAAAACACCCCAATCCCCCCATCTTGGCTTGGAGACTATAAAGGGTTTGGTAAGTGGTATTAGGAAGGAGTTTCCTGTGACAACTCTGGCTGGAAAAGTTGCTTTTTTGATCTGTCTAAGGAAATAACTACCTTCAGGGATTGTTAAATTTTCTGAAACTAAGGTTGACAAGGAAACCGGCTAGAAGCAAAAAAAAACTAGTACTCAGTAAACTTCTGGTACGTTAGCAAAATAGCAGTATTTATTTCAAAACAAAACCTATTTTTTTCTATTTTCTTTACAAACTTATCAGATAAAAGCTCTAAGAAGTTAACTGAGCATCTCTGCCAAGTACTAAACAGAATAAGTGGAAGCTATGCCTAACAAGCAGAATGTGAGTGCAGAAGTGGAACGTTGGTCTTACAGCCAGATCATATTTAAAAGGGTTTCTTTCTGTAATTTTCAGGATGTTGGGATAAAGGCAGTTCACAGTGCCCTTCAGCTGAACACTTGAACAATGCAAATGAACCCTAGGTCACTTCCTGGGGCAACCATGAGGCACCTGAGAAACTGCCCTGGCCAAGTGGCCCAGATCAGTTGCCCGGACAACCAGAAGCGTGTTCTAGTTGCATTTATGAACCATGGAGGCGTGAAAAAAAAAGCAGACTCATTTTTTAAAAAATGAATTCCAAAGAATATAGCGAGATTATTCTTTTGCTTCTGAGGGGAAGTGAATGTTTCCTGTATGGACAATCAATATTTTTACCGTGGGAAAGCAGGGCATCTCTACAACTTTATTTAGTTAATAATTTTTATTCTAGTCTTGTCCCAAGGAGATCAGGGAAACATACATGGCACTCTTCCTTCCTCGATTTTACCCTCATAACTACCCTGTGAATGAGGTGGGTGAGGCTGATGGTGACAGACTGGTCCAAGGTCACCTTATGAGCTTGAGGCCAAAGAAGGGACTTGAATATGGGTCTTAAAGTTGCTACATGTCTGCCTTTGGCAGGGAAGCCCCCGCCAACACTCCAACTAGCACTCAATGAGGCAGTGAGGGGAATGGGGGGAAGCATCACATGACATAATTTTCAGCTGTGGCTCTTTTATACATATTATGTGGCTCTCGAAGCCCCCACCACCCCATCAGCTGGTTTGGAGGAGGCATTTCTCTCTTTCAATCACTTCTCCAAGCCAAGCCAGCCGGTGGCTTGGAGAATGCATTTAAAGCTGTTTTCTTTCCACCTGTCCCTCCCCCGTCTATTTTCCTTCCTTCCTTCCAGCTCTCAAAGAAGAAGAAGAAAAATTGCAGATTTATACCCTGTCTTTCTCTCTGAATCAGAGACTCAGAGCGGCTTACAATCTCCTATATCTTCTCCCCCCACAACAGACACCCTGTGAGGTGGGTGGAGCTGAGAGGGCTCTCACAGCAGCTGCCCTTTCAAGGACAACCTCTGCCAGAGCTATGGCTGACCCAAGGCCATTCCAGCAGGTGCAAGTGGAGGAGTGGGGAATCAAACCCGGTTCTCCCAGATAAGAGTCCGCACACTTAACCACTACACCAAACTGGCTCTCCATCTGACGTTTTTTCTCTTACATTAAGCCCCTACTCTAGATTCACCCTCAATCACTTTGGTAAATCCTAGAGAGCATCCACGTGCACAGGGGCTCAAAACTTAAAGTTATTGTCTCAGGAATTATAACAGGGGTCTGTCTGGAGCCCATGCACAATGGAGAAGGGAGAGAGTGGGTGGGCCTGGCTGCTGGCCAAGCTCATAGCAAATTGTTGCCAATGTGAACACCATTCTTGTGGAACTTTGAAGACTGATGGCTTTATTGCAGCACAGACTTTCATGAGACAGAAAGCACTTCACAAGGTGACTTCATTGGGTGCACAAAGTGAATGCTGGACTATGAAAAATCACACTCTTAATAGATCTTTTAGCCTTTAAGGTGCCACAAAACTGTTTTTGTCTTTGCTGCAACATTCTAAAGCAACTTCACCTACTGAAATTTATTGCAGATGAGGAAAACGGGGATGTTGGTTTTAAGGTACTAATTCCAAATCACAGATAAACAGCTGTATCTATGAAAAAAAAAACATTTTCAAATGACTGTAAGATGCTATCAAGTCTAGGTAAAAAAGTAAAGGTAGTCCCCTGTGAAAGCACCAGTCGTTTCCAACTCTGGGGTGATATCGCATCACAACATTTTCATGGCAGATTTTATGGGGTAGTTTGCCACTGCCTTCCCCAGTCATCTAAACTTCCCCCCCAGCAAGCTGGGTACTCATTTTACCGACCTCGGAAGAATGGAAGACGGAGTCAACCTTGAGCCGGCTACCTGAACCCAGCTTCGGCCAGGACTGAACTCAGGTCGTGAGCAGAGAGCTCGGACTGCAGTACTGCAGCTTTACCACTCTGCGCCATGGGGCTGCCAAGTCTATGTACCTATCTTTATATTTAACATGTATGAGATTTATGCCCTGCCCTGCTACAAGAATCATCCAAGGGTGGCTTAAAGTAGGGGGAGGGCGAATTAAAAACAAACACACGTCGAGTGTCGTGTTGGGATGAACTGGGCACACAACACCCTATGACACGGCAGTCGAAGTCCTGCTCTTTAAAGCAGGAACATCAAGACTGAAAAGAGGCCAAGCTCTGGTATTTCAAGGGCAACCGGAAGGCACTTTCAAATGCATACGTTTCCAAATCCCCCAGATTTAGACATTGTTTAATTAAAAGATGAAGCCTCCCCCTATGCTAGTGTTTACACTTTGCCTTCTGCTCACCTTGAGGAGCTCTGTTAAAAGGTTAGTGGAATCCCTTTAGGCTTACAGATTAGCTCTCAGATATTGTGCTGCTTTGCCTTGTGGCATGGTCCTCTGGACAGTGGCATCTGTAGCCTCAAAGGAAGGTGACCAATGTTCCCTCTAAGCTGTGGAATCTTGTGAGCAAAAATTCTACTTTGTGACCTACTGGCATTAAAGTTGTGAGCTACTGGCATTAAAGTTGTGAGCTACTGCACAAATATTGTGCTCTGGGGTCGTCCTTCCTGACAAAAAGGTGTGAGCTGGAGGCTAAATATCTGTGAGCCAGCTCACGCTAACTCAGCTTAGAGGAAACACTGAAGGTGACCACATTTTCGCACAAAGCGGCATCTGCCATTTTGAATCTTTTAAAGGACCAAGTTCTTAAAAATGCAACTTATTCCTTGCTCTGTGCTTCTGTGAAATGTCTGGGCTGTCTTCCCATCGCGTCTGGCTTTCTATTCTTGTGATTTTAAATAAAACCAGCGATGATTTCACACCAGACTTCAACAGGGATAAGACACTGTCAACACATTGGTTTTTAGTAACAATTTTAAAAAACTGGAGAAGAGAAGCCATGTTTAAACAGTTGACTTGAGGGTGGTTTTTTCAAGGGAAGAGAAGTGAATGACATGATGGGGAAAGTGTTCTGCTTCCAGGCCTTCTAGGAGAAACACACAACATTATGGAAATATGGGATGGAGAGGAGCAAGCAGGGAAAGATCAGTTCACACACCCTGGGTAGTTTATGCTGCTTGCCCTCTGTCAACTCCAAATTAACAGAGATGGTAGAGAAACATGAATGGTTCTGATGGAGCAATGTGCATTTTGGGCTCTGTGGGGGCAGGTCCTGGCACATCTCCCCTCCTCAAAGAGAGCCAGTTTGGTGTAGTGGTTAAGAGCTGCAGGCTCTAATCTGGAGAAATGGGTTTGATTTCCCACTCCTCCTCCCCATGAAACCTGCTGGATGACTTTGGGCCAGTCACAGTTCTCTCAGAGCTCTCTCAGCCCCACCTATCTCACAAGGTGTCTGTTACTCAGAGAGGCTCTGAGCCTCTGAGTGAAGGTCAGCGTATAAATCCAATTCCTCCTCCTCTTCTTTTTCTTCAAAAAAGCCCTCCCACAAAACCAGCTGCTGACCTGAGGCACGCAAAACCCATCTTTGTAGGTTTTTTTAACCAGTCCATCTTCCAAGGAGCTCAAGGTGGCATATTTTTGGTTCTCCCATCCCTCACTTTATTGGCACAACAATCCTGTGAAGTAGGCTAGGCTGAGAGAGAATGACAGTTTCAAGGTCATCTCACTGAGCTTCATAGCTGAATGGGGGTTTCCCCTCCAGTCTGTACAGCCCTAGGTCCAGCACTAAAGACACCACACAACAGTGACTCTGAGGGCATAAAAGGAACAAGAATGTCTGGATTTGAACCTTTTTCTTACACTTTTATCTCCATTAACGTGGGAGAGAGAAGAGTCAAATCCATACTTTTTGAGGAGAACATACATGTTGGAATAGAAAGTCTGGCTATTTAATGGACAGCAATTTATCAGAGGACAGGGCAGGGTGAGGAGCTTAGGGTTGCCAACTGTGGGTTGGGAAATTCTTGGAGATTTGGTAGAGCCTCAGGAAGGTGTGGTTTCAGGAGGGGAGGGAGCTAAGTGGGATATGATACCGCAGAGTCCACCCTCCAAAGGAGCCATTTTCTTCAGGGGAACAGATCTCTGCCATCTGGAGATCAGATGTAATTCCAAGAGATCTCCAGGTCCCACCTGGAGGCTGGCAACTAGTGTTCCCTCTAAGTTGAGTTAGTTTGAGGTAGCTCACAGTTTTTTAGCCTCTGGCTCACACATTTTTTGTCTTGGTCCCAGACATGCAGTAGCTCATAACTTTAATGCCAGTAGCTCATGAAGTGGAATTCTTGCTCACAAGGCTCCACAGCTTAGAGAGAACATTGCTGGCAACCTGAGAGGCACTGTGACAAAACCCATACAAACAACACACCTAATAAAAGTATGATGTGAGTCAGAGACTGAAAACTGAAACTGTCAGGAGGCTTTTCATAAAAGCAGCTGGTGCAGTTTAATGTTGGTCAAAGATACTAAAAGAAAACACAGGAAAATCCTAGACATTTCACTTCTAAAACAAGAGCAAAATAGATGGCTGGAAGGAAAAATTACACCCAACGAAATGAGGAAGGAGCTGATCTTGATGGGCTATGAATCCTGTACCCAAAGTAGCAAGAACTAATTTGCTATCCTTCTTTTGCCAGAAAAAGAAAAGAAAAGAAAAAGAAAAAAGAAGAAGAAGATGGAACAGACTTTACCATACGGATATTAGACCTCCTTTGATCTACAATGAAAGCAATTTACGGCAGAAGAAGCAGTTAATTAAAAACGGAGAATGAACAAATACTTAAATATTTTTACTACCTGATTGCCAAAGAGGTTGAATCCATTAATTGCTTCTAGGGCGGCTTTTGCTAACCCGACAGAACTGGAAAAAAAGAAGAAAAAAGTGAAGGGGGGAGGAAGTTGCCTGTTACGCTCATAACTCTGGAAATAAAATTCAGTTTCCCTGAAGACTGACTCGTACATCAGATTACTTCTTGCTGGGAGGATCTTTTAAAAACAAACAAGCTGAGGCTAAAAACTATGATACAGTAGGCTTTATTTTACAATTTTCAGTAGATTACCTTTAAAGGTCACCTGCCATCCATTAAAATGTATATACGCATACACATACACACACATTTTAATCGCTTTGCATTTGGACATCTGGTGTACCAGGAGTACAAACACAGTATTTTTTTAAAAAAACAACTTCATTGGCAAGGACTGGTACTATCCCACTTAATTTAATGATAACATTAACACATGGGAATCTGACACCAAATATATATATTTTTAAAATGTTGCTGAGTGCTATAGATGTGCACGGCACCTGACGGAGAAAAATGCTTATATTCTGAATTTTGGCAGAAGGCTCCTGCTGAGAAGCAATAGAAGATCTGCGTTTTTTCCTCCTCGTCTTCCACGCTCCCTCAATCTGTCTCCCTGCCATGCAGAGTCCAAAATGTAACATTTGCCGCTGATACCTTATGACCCAAAGATCTCTGAAGATGGCTGATCAGTTTTAATAATAAAAAAAAAAGATAGTCCCCCTGCTGCAAGCACCAGTCGCTTCCGACTCTGGGGTGATGTTGTTTTCACAACTTTTTTTAAAATAACACATTTTATTTAATTTTCTAACATTTTTTACCAGATATACATAACATAACACAGATTGATTAAATCAAATAAAAATCAACTATAGCATATCTGGAAAAGAACTCAGCATGAGCCAATGCATAACCCATACCATTCGCTATCGTTTCTGAGTCATTAACATTTGATTTTTCTGTCTATCAAAATTCAGAGTAACCAGCTAGTTCTAAGAAATTCACAACGTTTTCACGGGGTGGTTTGCCATTGCCTTCCCCAGTCTTCTACACTTCTTCCCCAGCAAGCTGGGTACTCATTTTACCAACCTTGGAAGGATGGAAGGCTGAGTCAACCTTGAGCTGGCTACCTGAACCCAGCTTCTGCCGGGATAGAACTCAGATCATGAGCAGAGCTTAGGACTGCAGTACTGCAGCTTTACCACTCTGTGTGTTGGGGCAGATGAACCCTCTTATAAAAAGAAGCAAAGGATTTCATGGTCATTTGAGTTTTATTAAGCATGAGCAGAAACACAGGTATGCCGGTGAGCATCCAGTGAAAATTCCAGGCACGCAATTAGGGTTCCCAGCTTAACCCCTGGCCACCAGCGGGGGATGAGGGTGGCAGGGTTGCCAGATCTAGGTTGAGAAACTCCTGGAGATTTGGGGATGGACCCTTAGGAGGACAAGGACCTCAGTGGTGTACATTGCCACATTCACCCTCCAAAGCATCCATTTTCTCCAAGGGAATTGATCTCCATAGTCTGGAGATGAGCAGTGATTTCAGGGGATCCCCAAGTCCCACTTGGGGCTGCCACCCGAACACAAGTATCGTCAGGAAGTTAAAGAGTATTTATTGTAGTGGAACGGCAAAAAGCAGAAGGATTAAAATAGCAAAAGCCATCCATGCTAATAAAACAAAGGCTTTTTACACTTGCCTGACACTAAGTCTTAAACTAGGGGGGGGGGGGACTTTTTTCTGCCAAGGGCCATATGGATATTTATAACATCATTCGCGGGCCATAAAAAACTATCACCTTAAAAAACAGTGCGCAGCCGAGGGAGAATAATTCAGGCTAGCAAAATTAATGCAAATAATTGTTTTTCTATTTTGAAGTCATGTGGGGAAAGTCTAATCTGGCACACACACACACACGGCCTGCTGCCCTAGGCAAATGCAGAGGTCCAGGGCTTTTTTGCAGAAAAAGCCCAGCAGGAACTCAGTAGCATATTAGACCACATCCCCTAATATTAGCATATTAGGCCACACCATCTGGGATAATCAAGTGCAAACTGAACTGTGACAGTAACTTTTCCAGGCCCTGCAGTAATTCTGGCCAGTCGGCCACGCCCCAGGGAGGCTGCTGCACAGTACATCTAGACCCTATAATCCCTGCCTGGCCCTGGGGAGGTTGCTGCACAGTGTAGCAGGGCCCCACGATCCTCGCTGGCCAGCCAGGCCCCAGGGAGGCTATCACATGGCTCAGTTTGGCCCAGCAATCTCCGAGGGCCACACCAAGTGACCTCGAGGGCTGTATACGGCCCTCGGGACAGAGGTTCCTCACCCCGTCTTAAACTAAACAGGGCACAAAATGCATCTGAGTTACTGCATTTGTTCCAGCCATTTCAGAACAGAGCTAGTCACCTGTTCTCTCAGAACAATGAAGTTGGCAAGGAAAAAAAAAAGCCAGGCCATTTAAGTTCATGGCTTCACTGGGTGTTCATGCATTAGTTAAAAGCTTAGTTAACCATACAAGGTTAACAAACTAGATCATTACATAAGGCCATGCAAAGCCCTACACGGCTTAAAACTAGGGTTGCCAGCTATGGGTTGGAAAATTCCTGGAGATTTCTTGGGGGGGGGGGTGGAAGCTGGGGATGGCATGCTTTGGGATGGGGGAGGGACCTCAGCAAGGCATAACACAGGGGTAGCCAAACTTGCTTAAAGTAACAGCCACACAGAATGAACATCAGATGTTTGAGAGTTGCAAGGCCTGAATATCAAGGGAGGGAGGGAGGCAGGGAGGAAGGAAGATGGGGTGGAGGGAGATGGAAAGAAAGCAACTTTAAATGCATTCTCCAAGCTGCCGGCTGGCTTAGCGTGGAGAAGTGATTTAAAGAGAGAAATGCCTTCTCCAAACCAGCTCAATGGAGTGGGGGGGGGGGGCTTCGAGAGCTACGCAATATGTATGGAAGAGTCACGTGTGGCTCCCTGGCATAGCCAGACAGCCCACTTGCCAAAGCAGCCATATTTTTTCTCCAGGGAAATTTATTTCTGCTGTCTGCAGACCAGCTGTAATAGGAGATTGCAAGCCCCCACCTGGAGGCTGACAAACCAACCTGGGACCGGGATATTTGAAGGAGCATCTTTTCCTGCATTTTCCTACCTGGGAAATAAGATCACATGGTGAAGCCCTCCTGACTGTCCCTTCAGTCAAAGAAGCTAATTTGGTGGGTACACGAGAGGGCCTTTTCAGCAGCAGCACCATGATTATGCATAAACTTCCTCCAGGAGGTGTGCCTGGCCTGTTCACTTGCAATCTTTAGGAGGCGGCCGATTCATCTTTAGGACTGCACTTGATTCACTTGGTGGCAGCCTTAAACCGTGGTTTTAAATTCTGGTTCTTACAATTGATTTTACATTTATATTGTAAGCCGCCTTGAGTTCTACAAAGTGGAAAGGTGGCTAACAAATGTTTGAAATAAATAAACATAGTTCTAAAATTTAATGCAAAGGGATATAACTTTTGCACTGAGGTGCTGCAAAGTGCGTAGTCATAGGTTGTTCCATGTACTTCATGGAGTTCTCAGGTAGAGAGGAAGTCACTGCCTCAAAGCATTTGCAATGCTCACAGTAACTGATGCGGAAAAAAGGCGTAGGGGAGGCGTCTGTTGTGAGTAACAGAGGCAGATGTTTCACAATCACACATCAGCAAACAGGCAACCTGAAAATATTTGGCACAATGAGGTGAGGGAAGCATCTAGTCAAACTGGTCAAACTTTAAAACCCAGTCACAGAAGGGCCTTATACAGTGACAGCAACAGGAAGACAGCATTAGTTTAGTTTTATTTCAGCTGAGGGTGATAACCAAAAGGTTAAGCCAAAGGTTCTGTGGAAAAAGTGGACTTTAAAAGAAAGAGATGGCAGCGTGCAGCGTTTCTGGGAAGCAGTTCTGGGCAAAAAGCACTAAGTTAATTAAGGGTGACTATAGTTAACGTAAGAATATAAGACATGCCACGTTGGATCAGGCCAATGGCCCATCCAGTCCAACACTCTGTGTCACACAGTGGCCAGAAAAACCAGGTGCCATCAGGCAGTCCACCAGTGGGGCCAGGACACTAGAAGCCCTCCCTCTGTTCCCCGCCCCCCACAAGCAGCAAGAATACAGAGCATCACTTGCCCCAGAAATAGTGTTCCATGCATACCTAGTGGCTAATAGCCACTGATGGACCTCTGCTCCATATGTTTATCCAATCCCCTCTTGAAGCTGTCTATGCTTGTAGCTGCCGCCACCTCCTGTGGCAGCGAATTCCACGTGCTAATCACTCTTAGGGTGAAGAAGTACTTCCTTTTATCTGTTCTAACCTGACTGCTGAGCAATTTCATAGAGTGCCCATGAGTTCTTGTATTGTGAGAAAGGGAGAAAAATGCTTCTTTTTCTTCCTTCTCTATCCCTTGCATAATCTTGTAAACATCTATCATGTCACCCCTCAGTTGCCATTTCTCCAAACTAAAGAGCCCCAAGCGCTTTAACCTTTCTTCAGAGGGAAAGGGTTCCAACCCTTTAATCATTCTAGCTGCCCTTTTCTGCACTTTTTTCAATGCTACAATATCATTTTTGAGGTGTGGTGACCAGAATTGTACACAGTACTCCAAATGAGGCTGCACAAGGGAATGAAACCTTGACAACGAAAGATAACTTTGAAGAGAGTACAAACAGTGTTCTGTGCAAGCAGGGCCTATCTTATCAGGGAAAGTTATGTTCACAGCCTTATAACTCATGGAGAACTTTAGCAAACAGATGAGAATCGAGCACTTCGCTCAAAACAAAGCTCTGTCTGTACAACAGAGCTGCTGCCTCCACTCCACAGTGAATGGATTAGGTGCACAGCACTCCCTTGCACCATCATGGCAACCCACACGCCATCCTGTTTTTCTGGCCTCTGTTTTCTACAGTGCAAACAGGAAAGGGAGTTGAGAAGGAAGAGGAAAGGGATTAAATGCCCGTCTCACTCCCTTCAAACTCCTTGGAGCCATGGAATATACCTTGCTTCAAAAGACTCCTTAGGATAGTTTCTAGAGTAAGCAGCCTAGATGTCAAGGCATTTTTGATCAACACGTCCCTGAGACCTATAAAAAATACCTATTTTGTGAACAGAATATTGCCCCAGCCCCCAGTTAAATACTCCTCCATGAAGAACAGTGGGTGGGTGCATGATTCATCTGAGCTTGCTCTCATTCAGCATGCTTATTCTCAGATTATCAGTTAATTACTCAGATAGTAGCTGCGTAATTACTCAGTAACTGTTAATACCTTTTGTTATTCTGATATTCGAAGGGAAAGAGACCAGAAAAGACGACAAATTACTTATTGAATTGGGCAGAATGATCTTCCAGCATCTATGGGCCGCTGCCATTCTTCCACTCACTTATGTCATTCTTCCACTCAGCACAGCCACCTGCTTTGGGCTGGATCCTCAGCAAACAGAGAACTTTTCTGCCTGATTACAGCCCATGGATTGCCATGAAAGGCTGCTCATAAGTTCAGGGGACCCTGAAGAATAACATGGGGTAGCGATGGTCCTGCAGCAGGAAGGGGATGTGGGTGGAAATGTACAATTTAATCTGGATCTGATCCATTGCCTCCTAGACTGGCTGTGCCTGTCAAGTTCCCAAATTCCTTCAATAAAGATGACTCTCCATATGTGTGGATAAGTGTTTATTGTAAGGCAGGATACATTGGCACTGATAGACAGTCAGTGTCAAAAGTGGCACAGAGTAACACAGGCTCAGGTTATATAGTCTTACAAGGGTCGTTAGAAGCGCACCTTAATATAGGGCACAGAAACAGTTCAAATCTAGTGGCTACAAATCACACACACACACTCTCTACCAAGCTTTCTACGAAACATCCCAAGCAGGGAATTATGACCTTGGTACCGAGCAGTGTTCCCGCTGAGTTAGTGTGAGCTAGCTCACAATTTTTTAACCTCCAGCTCACACATTTTTGTCTCAACTCAGGAAAAATGGCCCCAGAGCAGACTAATTTACGCAGTAGCTCACATCTTTTAATGCCAGCAGCTCACAACTCTAATGCCAGTAGCTCACAAAGTAGAATTTTTGCTCACAAGGCTCCACATCTTAGAGGAAACATTGGTACCAAGTAGGTTCCCAGCGCCTAGGAGGCAAGCGGATTAACTTTCATTTCTGCAATAGTGTAAGCATTCTACTCATACATTCCACAGGCTACATCAAAGAGATACAGCAAATAGTAAGGAACTTGACAGTGTCCTTCCAATGGAGGATGGTTTAGCGCCATGATATAAAATGGCCATGCGAACAGATGGCACGGTGCCATGATACCGCCAAATTACATAAACAGAGCCTGCAATCTACGCAGAGACAATGTCCTTAAATGTTGGTCTCTGCATTTCACAACGTGCGCTAGTTCAGACAGGAAGCGCTAAATCCTTACCCAAAATAACTTCTCTTCTCCTTGCGCACAGAACTGCAGGTACTTGCCGATACTAAATGTGAGGCGGAACAACCAATCAAGTTCAAATGTAAATACAACCTTAGCTGGGCAACTCTGCCAGAATCACATGGAAGATGCTCCAAGCAGAATGGAAACAAGAACAAGAGACTGGCTGCTCCGTGTGTGGTATATTTATTATAAATATAGCTTCCTGTTGGAACATTTTCATTAACAGCTTACCGTGAAACACTGATTTTAGACTGCTTCTTTATTTCTAACCATTGTACCAACAGGTTTCAAAGCCTTTCAGGAGCTGTGCCAAGGGGGTAAACAAAAGCGTGTGGGATTTAATTCTAATTGGTTCAACAAGGAAAAGCTGATTAGGTTGGCTACAAAACTCTGCCCGTAGCAGATGCCATGAGAGATGGTGGTGAAATCCCACAATTCCGCCACCTTCTGCTGACAGAAAGTCCAAGATCTTGTGAAGACGTATTAAAGTAACCATGATTGACAGGTCTGATGGTATACCATCTTCAGTGCCAAGCCTCTAAAGCCGTAATGGATGAGCAATCTTTTTAGTGAAACATGCAGCAAGTCCATAATAAGAGACAGTATACTTTGAGGCACACTATAGAACACAATACATTATTTACTAGGGATGGGCATGAACCAATTCACGAGCCAAAATTTGGCACAAACTTGGCTCAGTTCAGAGCCTTCAAACCAATGTTCAGGGAAAGCACTTACCCTGAACATTTCCCGGACTTTTGTCCAGTTTGGGCCATTTAACCCAACAGCTAAGCAGCACAGGTCTGCAGCTGACCTGTTAGGTTTAAATGACTGCGAGCCATTTCACTGGTTGGTTTCACTCCCCCCCCCCCCCGCTTTGAAGCAGGAAGCAGGAAGAAGCAAAATGGACCACCATTACAGCCATTACAGCCTAGCAGCTGAGGGCCACACCCGCCCCGCTGTTAGATTTAAATGGTTGCAAGCCATTTAAAGGGGGATCTATACTGGCCAGGGATCTGCAAGTCACTTAAAGAGGGAACTTACCGGTAACTGCCTAGTTCGGGGCATTTTTGGCTCAGTTTAGCTCAGGGTTCAGTTCAGGGAGATGCCCGAACCAGAATTTTTTGGTTCGTGCCCATCTCTATTATTTACTCCCTATATTGTTATAGCCTTTCACCACTTTAAGTTTAGAAAACAAATGAAAGAACCAACTGCAAGAATTAAAACGGCTTCAAACTGTAAGATACAAGCAGTGCCACAAAACGTATAAAGAACAATTTAACTCAGTGGGAAGAAAACCCACAACCCTTTGAATGGACTGGACAAATGAAAGTGTCTTAACCAGCCTTTGAGAGACTCTTTAGGTGAAGGGCTACAGGCGAAGCTCTTAGGAAAATGGGGGTTCCAGACTTTCAGGGGTCCTGCCAAACAAGCCCTGCTCCTGGCAGAAGAGAATCTGGAAAAGATGGAGCCAGGAGCCAGGCTTTGTTGATGCTTGAGGGAGGGAAAAACATATCGGAAGATGCTTCCAGGTCTCTTTGCCTCTAGCCTCTCACGCAAGGAAGCTGCGTAGTATGAGAGAGAAGGAAAGAAAATGGGTGGATTAAGAGGGCTGGAACACCCACTCTACATGCAAAGGCTAGGGAAATGGATGTCTTTTCATAGTTTAGAAGAAAAATAACTACGGAGGACATGATTGAGGTTTATAAAAATGTGTGCATGTGTGTGTATGTCTGTGTAAAGTGATGTAAAGACACGGCTGACTCATGGAGACTCCAGCAAGGGGCTTTCAAGGCAAGTGAGAAGCAGAGGGGGCTGGCCATTGCCTTCCTCTGCAGAGTCTTCCTCGGTGGTCTCCCAGCAAGGGACTTTCAAGGCAAGTGAGGAGCAGAGATGGTTTGCCATTGCCTTCCTCTGCACAGTCTTCCTTAGTGGTCTCCCTTCCAAGAACTGACCCCACCAAAGGGCTTTCAAGGCAAGTGAGGAGCAGAGATGGTTTGCCATTGCCTTCCTCGGTGGTCTCCCATCCAAGAACTGAACCCAGAAAGGGGCTTTCAAGGCAAATGAGGAGCAGAGGTGGTTGGCCATTGCCTTCCTCTACAGCAGCGGTCCCCAACCTTTTTGGCACCAGTGACCAGTTTTGTAGTTTTGTGGAAGACAATTTTTCCATGGACCAGATTTTGGGGGGAGGGGGCATGGTTTCAAGAAGATACAATTCTGCACTCTATTTTAGTGTGGTGGTTAAGTGCATGGACTCTTATCTGGGAGAACTGGGGTTTGATTTCTCACTCCTCCACTTGCAGCTGCTGGAATGGCCTTGGGTCCGCCATAGCTCTCATGGCCCGGGGGTTGGGGACCCCTACTCTACAGAGTCTTCCTTGGTGGTCTCCCTTCCAAGTATTGATTGTTTTTATGATACTGTAAGCCGCCCTGAGTCCGCTTGCGGAGAGGGCGGGATATAAATGCAAAGTAATAAATAAATAAATAATAAATATTGTTCATGCATGGGCAGGGAGGAAGACAAGCAGAGAAGGAGATGAGCAGAGAGAGGGAGGGACAAGAAGATGATACTGGATTTATATCCCGCCCTCCACTCTGAAGCGGCTCACAATCTCCTTTACCTTCCTCTCCCACAACAGACACCCTGTGAGGTGGGTGGGGCTGGAGAGGGCTCTCACAGCAGCTGCCTTTTCAAGGACAACCCCTGCCAGAGCCATAGCTGACCCAAGGCCATGCTAGCAGGTGCAAGTGGAGGAGTGGGGAATCAAACCCAGTTCTCCCAGATAAGAATCCACACACTTAACCACTATACCAAACTGGCTCTCCTTACTCTATGGAGCTGGTGGCTGAGTGCTGTAACACACCCCCACTCCATTTTCTGAGGTTGCAAGCGCCTCCAGATCTCCATCCACATCATGACAGAAATCCCGTGGGGAGGGGAAGGCGCAAGGGGGCATCACAGATGCTTTGTGCTCTACACTAGCATGGTGTAGTGGTTAAGAGTGACAGACTCTGAGCTGGGGAGCCCGGTCTGATTCCTCACTTCTTCTCCCCATGAAACCTACTGGGTAACCTTGGATCAGCCACAGTTCTCTCAAAATTCTTGCAGCCCCACCTACCTCACAAGGTGCCTATTGTGGGGAGAGAAAGGGAAAGCAATTAAAAGCCACTTTGAGACCCCTTAAGGTAGAGAAAAGCAGAGTATAGAAACCTACTCCTTCTTTACAGGATGTTTATAACCTCCTGTTTCCAGAGGCACTTGACACTGGTGCTGTATGATGGCTGCCTTACAATGTGCAATCAACTTTCTTCTATTTCTTATAAACAAGCCATTTTCAAGCAGACTAAGAAGACAGAGACAAAGCAACTTCATGAAAACAACATTTTCTACGGGAATTACAGGTATACAGATCAATGCAAAAAGCATGAAAACCCCATCTCTTCGGTAACTGGATTAGCTGTTAATGGAGACACTCCTTTTTGAAAGAGCATAAATGAACAGGTTTTTGAGAAACAGGATTAGCCAGCTGGCACTAATCATCAACCCCACCCCCCCCCCACCCCCAAGCTTAGGGCAGCAATGCAGAAACTGTGAAGAGAAGAAAGAAGAAAAGTCATGTGACCTTCTGCCTTTCGTTTATACAGACAGCAAAACGTATACATGTAGAAATTGGTAGATGCAGATGACCACAAGCACAGATTTGTTGGAGGAGAGGCACCAATTTTGTGCCTCTACCTCCAAATACATCCCCTTCCCTGATACCCCTGGATTGATTCTCCATTCTAGCTTAAGGAGACCATTGACTTCAACAGTCCCCCAAAGGGTTCAATGGTGCTGAAAAAAATTTGGCAATCCCGAATATTTCCCAAATCTCAATATCAGAATCAGACTCTGGAATATCAGGAAATATCGATATTTTCCAGATTCAATATACTCAAATCTGAAAAATACCTTTTTGTGAGTGCACGCTTCCCTAATCTGGGTTTCTTCTTCCTGCTTAGTCTTAAGACACCGTCAAAAGCACATTATTGCTGGATCTCCATGACAAACCTGATCAACGCCTACAGCACTTTGGAAGCTAGTTAATTTTTTTCAAAATTGCAATGACCCGTCATTCCAGAATAAAGATCGCTCTTAACTTCAAGATGGCCATAATTCTTCAAGCTGTCTCCCAACCTGGCTCTTCATCCAGCAGTTCTTTGCTCACAGAAAACTGAACGTCAAACTCTTCATTCATTTAGGGCATTGATAGTTTATAGCCAGAACTAATTAAGTGATGGAAAGTAACTGTAAGAGACTATATACTGGGGTGAGGGAGGCATTTTCAGTTAGGAAACAAAGGAAGTAGATTAGAAAGCACTGTAAAAACAAACCTCAAACCGATTTCGCACTAGGGTTTGTTCCAGGTCGAGAGCTCTTTTGCTCCTGGGGTTTCGCTCTGTTTTCGCAAAAGTTGCCCCGGAGCCGCGTGTTGCCTTGCTGCTTTTCCACAGCAAGCAGAAACCACTTGTCAGAGGATCTCGCTTGCTGTGGAAAAGCTGTGGGCCAACTCGCAACTCCAGGACAACTTGTGTGAAAACGGAGAGAAGCCCCAAGAGCAAAAGGGCTCTCCACCCGGAACAAGCCTAGTGTGAAATCGGGCTCAGCTAGCAAAATGTGGATCCTGCTTTGGAAATGCTCAGAAATGCCTTATGTTCTCATTTTATAAATATCCCTGTATTCACAAACTATGCATTTCTGGGAATGGTGCTGAAGAGCATCAAAAAAAAAATCATATATAGGTGCTAGGGGGACTGAAAATTGCATTAAAAAAGCCAGCCAGGCAGATGAACAAACAAAATAACCTTAATAGGGACAGACAACATGACAGCAGTATATTAGCTGCAGAACAAAGGAGAACAAGTTAAAGATTCCGGTGCCTTTTAAGGCTTGGAGTATGAAGACGACGAGTCTCAGAAACATCCCACCCCCCTATTATGAACAACACAGATGGGAGATGTCAAAAAATGTTTTTGCAGAGGTATTCGGCAGCTGCTTGGAAACAGCTTGATCAAAATGGTTACAGGACAAATGAATATTTCAGGAGTCTGAACATAAGGGAGAAGCGTCAGATTCTGAAAAGATGTTACAAAGCTTGCTTATCGAAAGTTTTAGTGGGAAGGCTGCAGACTCTGTGCTGAAAATTCAGCAATAAAAGCCACTGGTGTGTGCAAGGAATACCATTGGGTGAAGTTCCAAAAAAAAGCTTTTCAGCCCTGTGTGAATCAGGTGCAACCCTTGAAGACATGCAAACAGCACCATCCTTATGACTATAGACCAAGTTGTTTAATTACCATCAGGGCCATAGCCAGGATTTCATATTTGGTGGGGTCCACAGGATCTGTTGTTGGGGAGGGGGCCACCTGGTTTGGTAGCCCAGGGCTCTCGGCACTGCCTTGAGTTCCACAAGCTAACCCCCCTTCATGCCTGGGCAGTCACAGCAACTCTGCTCTACCCACCCCTTTATTATGTGCCCCTCTCTCAGAGAAACAGAGACCTCTTGACTCTCCCCCGCCCTTTGCTCTGCAAGGTGTGTTAGGGAAGGGAAGAGAAAAAAAACGAAAAGACCATCAGCAATGCTACTACTTGTTCAAAGTGGTGGTGAGCAAAGGGGACAGATTGGGGCCCTCCAATGGAGGGGCCACATAGTTGGAAGGGGGGTTGGAAGGATTGGCCTGGCCCCTCCCAGGCCCCATTGTAGCTACAGGCCTGCACAGGATGTAATCATTCTGAACGGACTTCACAGGACAGTCTTACTGGCTCAGGTCAATGGTAATTTATAATCACACACAAACACACACACAAAAATTGAACTTGTGATGGGCAGGAAAGAAAACTCCAGGGATCTCCAAGGATGTCTTGCCCTGGTTCACCTGACTGAGTTATGCAATCTGAGCATCTTTCAGCTCAGCTTATGATATCCCTGGTTGTCTTGGGTGGCAAGAATCATGCCTCGATTGGCCAGTTCAAGAACAAAGGCTGGAAGAGAAGTCCAACAAGGATTCGCCTGATCTCAGCCCTTTGTTTTGACCAGTCACCCTAATTCCTGTCTTGTAGCAAGTCTATTCTCATAAGCCTCTCTACAGCTATTTCTGTGGTTATCCGTTTCTGACAGAAACTCAAAGACTGGACTGTCTTGCTGGTAGAATTGTCAACCTCCAGGTGGAGGTCTCCTGCTAGTACAACTGGTCTTCAGCCAACATTAGTTCCCCTGGAGAAACAAGCTGCTTTGGAGGGTGGATTCTATGGCTGACATCCCACCCCTCTCCGATTAGAAAGGAAAAGAAACCCCGACTCTAGGCAACACATTAATAACTCAGTCCCACGCTGCAATGTATGTCAGCCCAAGAAGTCCAAACGAAGACTCCGGGTTTTATCGACTTTGTTTCAATTATTTCAATCTTCCACAGTGGTGTGGGCTATAACAAAATTACAACACATTACTTCATGTTGATTTCATACAATGATATAAAAATTGATTAATAATATATATTAATTTTGTTAATTGTTTCAACAGGCTGACCTTCCATCAAGTAAATTCAGACATCAAATTAATTTACACTTAGGAGCTAAGTGTAAATTAATTGCAAAGGGACACACTTAGGAGCTGAGTGTAAATTAATTTGACGTCCGGATTTACTTGACTGAAGGTCAGTCTGTTGAAATAATTAATGAAATTAATATATATTATTAATCAATTTTTATATCATTGTATGAAATTAACATGAAGTAATGCATTGCAATTTTGTTATAGTCCACACCACTGTGGAAGATTGAAATAATTGAAATGAAGTAAATAAAACCCGGGGTCTGCATATGAACTACTTGGGCTGAGATACATTGCAGCGTGGGACTGAATTATTAATGTATTGTCTAGTGCCAGAGTTTCTTTCCCTTTCTAATTGTTTGTAACCTTTACTCCATATTTTGTATAGTGTATAACTTTTGGGATCATGATGCCACCCCTCCCCAAACCATGTTCTCCCCAGAATCCACCCCTAACATCTCCCAACCCAGAGCTGACCACCCTAATTCTTGACACCAGGGCTGCAGTCAGTGGATGGACCATTAGGGGCAGTGCCCCTTTTTGATTAGGGGTGCCCCTACCCCAGCCTGCTGGTCCACCCCCCCCCCCCCCCAGGAGGGCAAGGGAACCTGGCGCAACTGGTTTTGACCACACATTCCTCAGCAGTCGGTGCCTGGAAGTAACACAACAATGTCTCTGAGCAGGTTGTTGTATACTTTCCCCTCTTCTTTGGCTATGTCTGAATATCTCACACTTCGCTTGTATGGCAAAAGTACACCACCTCTCCACAGCAGAAACGGCTGGTTTATGATCTTAACACATTCCCTAAATATATCCACTGAACTCAAATGAAAGGACTACAGGCTGACAGTTTTTAAAAAGTTTTAAGATATAAGAAAACAGTGTATAGTCCTGATTTAACGTTACCCGTGTAATTTTAACACAGACCAAAGCAATGAAAGGGAACAGCTAAAATTAATATGAGTATTTCATTTTTATTGCAAGGAGAAGTTGCAAAATACCGAAAATTGCACCCACAAGCACCCACCTGACTCTCTTTATGTTCCTGCACACTGAAATAAACCCTCCAAACCAATACAGCAAAATTTTATATATAACAACTGTCATTGTGACTTCTCTTTTAGTCTACAGCATTTTGTAAGCTATTTTCCCAAGGAAATTATGGCAGTTGTCATCTTTAAAAGGCCACAGTTCTACTGACTTCATCGTTAATGGAGCACAAACAGAGATAACGTATAATTTCAGAATTTTATTTCAAAAGGGTATGTGTAATAAAAAAAGGACACCGTTACAAAGAATATTGGTACTTTAAACACCGGGAGCAGATGGACCGTGGATGTTTTATATTATCAAGGAGTCTGTAATGATTCGGCTACATGAACTATAAGGTACACCTGTTTGAACACAATTGGAATTGAAGCCTATGGACTGATCTTCAGAGTTATATTTAAAAACTATGGAGGTCACCCACGATACTTAAAATGATCACTGGGTGGGAAGTGAAGTGGCTTCAGAAAGCTCCCTTCAGCATTGTAAGAGAGAAGGAGTAATCTGTCATTTCAGAGATGGGCATTAACAAGGCAGGATATACTCTTTACACCCCTATTACGTCCAAGAGAACACAAATTATTGCATTCAAATCAGAAGCAGTGTGGAAATGAGTACTCCATACAAACGGAGAGGGGATCCAGCAATATGCGAAATGTCCTTTAATGCTACTGTTGTCGGTACGTTCTCCGCGTGGATGATGACAGCACCTGAAGCAGGCCACCTAGCAGGTAGGGTCTTCCCATACACAGAAGACTTTCCATGCATGTATAATAATTCTGCCTTTTTTACTTTTGTCATGATTAGAGTTCCCAGGTCCAACTCAATAAATATCTGGGGACTTTCGGGATGGAGCTGGGAGACTTTGGAGGTGGAGCCAGGAGCAAGGGGGTGACAAGCATGATTGAACTCTGAAGGGAGTTCTGGCAATCACATTTAAAGGGACCGCACACCTTTTAAATGCCTTCCCGCCATTTGGAATGATGACTGGGGGGGGGGGGAGGAATGTCTGCTGGGCACCTTCTTTGGAGGCTCATAGAATTGGACCCCCTAGTCCAATCTTTTTGAAGCTTGGGGGTGTTTTGAGGAGAAGCGCCAAATGTTATGCTGAAAACTTGGTGCCTCTACCTCAAAAAAACAGGCCTCCCCGGAGCCCCAGATACCCACAGATCAATTCTCCATTATACCCTATGGGTATAATACCCTTGGCAATCCTACTTGTGACTCCTAACAAGCTTCTAACTAGTTGACTCTAGTTGACCCAAAAGTACCTTAAAGATATTATGCTGCAGAAATTGTTTTGACTCTTGGCTTGGTATCAGGAGGTGTGTCCTAATCTGCAAATGAGTTCCTACTGGGCTTTTTCTACCAAAAAAGCCCTGGTTACCTGAACAGGAAACCGGAAATGAGGGGAGTTGTCGGGGAGTGCTTTTTGACAGGATTTAACTAATATTGCTGTTCTGCATAGGAGGACAATCACCATTAAATCTACCCAACCATTTACAACTTGCTCAGCGTTTTTTTTTTACTACCAGAGGCCAGTCATTTACCACCAAGGGGAAAGAAGGCAAAATACCAAATTGCTTTGCTGTATTCAACAGGTATAACATCCTCCACAAATGAATTGTCAACATGTGAAATGAAAGGATGATTTTTTTTTTAAACAGTGGATCAATTCAAAAACAGTGGATCAATTCATATATACTTTTCCCTCGAAAGGTAGTAAAGATCTCCCCAAAATCAACATTTTTCCACACTACCTTGAATGCAGTTCGGTGCTGCCATTGTTATACTTGCTTCCTCTTTCCCACACTCCAAAATCTGGGACACGGTATGCTCTTTCCACACAAAACACCAGGTTTTGGATGAAGGATACCTAAAGAAGAGGGACAGAGACAACGGAATGTCGGTGGAGAAATACAGAAAGGTTGAAACGTACCGATATTTCATCCATGTTTAAAGCTGCTGTCCTATTTTTAAACGCTCCTGTCATCTAACTCAACCATGTATTCACGTGAGCATATCAAGACACATATGACTAAACCTTAAGAAGATGCTGGGCTTTTTTATTTTTTAAACAGGAACACAGTTCTGGCTAGCTTAGCATCAGAGCGTGTGGCCTAATATGCAAATGAGTTCCTGCTGGGCCTTTTCTACAAAAAAGTCCTGTGCGAAACAATGGCGATGCCAGGGTGTGTGCCTTAATATGCAAATCAGTGCATGCTGGGCTTCTTCTACAAAAAAAGCCCTGAGAAGATGTATTTTAATTCTTTATACCAGTATTACAAATAAGTTTTCAGGTGGTGTTTGCCCGCAGCCTACTCCACTCACTGTTCTGGATGGCCCTCTTCTCTTCTCTCCTCTCCACACCCACATTTGTTTAATCTTCCCAATCTTGAGCTGCTATCTCTCAGTGCTGCTCTGACTGGCAACAGTCATCTGGTATGTCCATGCCAATCTCGCCTTCCCACAACTCTCCTGGTGGGGTTAATGTTAAGAGAAAGACAGGGAAACCCAAAACTGCTACAGTGATGCTATCTTCCCAGTCCAGGTTGGCTTCCTGCCCTGTTCTTCCCGCCCCCCCTTCTGATACTAACCAGCCACCCAGTAACTGCTGCACTGTCATTTTGCCTAGTTTTTGCTTGGTTGTAACAACAGCTTTGTGTCTGAAAGGTGTTACTGCCTCTTTCCAGGGCCTACAGATAATTATGTTTTGCGAACGATTTATTCCTAGCCAAGGGAACCAGCCTACAGCAGAAGTTTCCTAGCTGCCAGCAATGACTTCCATCTGTGCATCTGTAACCACAGGTTTAACGATGTTCCTCATAAACAGAAATGAAGAAAACTGTGCCAAACCTGACACTGTGGCAGGAGGCAGGACGCATGCAGTAGAAGAATATGGAAACTTGGCTGCCTGTGTGGAAAATATGGAAGTGGTATAAACATAGATTTTTGAAGGGAATTCCAAAGTCACCTTGGCTTTGTGGCTGCCGCTTTGATTCTCCAAGTGAACCTAGCCATTCACCACCTTTTTTCATGCCATGTGGATGAATTTTTCTTTCATTCTATATCAGCCACTGGCAATTCCTGCCCTGGGTCAATATTTTAATATGCTAAGATGGGGCACATTTACTTAAGAAGGGCTCTACTGGATGAGACCAGTGGTCCATCTAGTCCAGCAACCTGTTAGACACAGTAGCCAACCAACTGTCCGAGAGCAGGGGTGGCCAAACTTTCTTAATGTAAGAGCCCTATAGAATAAACATCAAGTGTTTGAGAGCTGCAAGACATGAATGCCAGAGGAAGGAAAGAAGGAAGAGGGAGAGGGAGGGAGGGAGGGAGGGAGGGAGGGAGGGAGGGAAGGAAGGAAGGAAGGAAGGAAGGAAGGAAGGAAGGAAGGAAGGAAGGAAGGAAGGAAGGAAGGAAGGAAGGAAGGAAGGAAGGAAGGAAGGAAGGAAGGAAGGAAGGAAGGAAGGAAGGAGGGAGGGAGGAAGATGGAAAGGGAGGAAGAGGTGGAATGAAAGCCACTTTAACTTTAAATGTATTCTCCAAGCCACTGATTTAAGTGATTTAAAGAGAGAAATGCCTTCTCCAAGCTGGCTGACAGGGTGGTGGGGGCTTCAAGAGCCACACAATATGTGTGAAGGAACCATATGTGGCTCCTGAGCCGCAGTTTGGCCATTGTTGCCCTGGAGGTCCAACGAAGGGGGCACAAAGGCTAAGGCCTTCCCCTGATGTTCACAATTAGCCTGAACTTAAAAAAAAAAAAATCCACGGCTTTCATTCCACAAATCATTTGAGGCACAGGCTTGAATCCAATACATGGGACAGTATTCAAAGGTATCCTTCCACTTGTGAAAGGAGTCCTTTCACTCACTCACAGAAAGATACCTTTGGAGCCAACCTCCAATTTTCGAATTGATCCACTGTTAATAAATATCTTGCCTCATTTTGACTTTTTTAAAAAAAATACATAAATTGCCATTTTACATGTGGAGTTTTGAAAAGGCATTTACATATGGAACATTGTGGGCACCTTACAAGTACAGGGTTTGGTACAGATTTGTTACCTGCAGGGCTTTTTTTGAGCAGGAACGCAGTTCCGGCTGGCTTGGTGTCAGGAGGTGTGTCCTAATCTGCAAATGAATTCCTACTGGGCTTTTTCTACCAAAAAAGCCCTGGTTACCTGAACAGCAAACTGGAAATAAGGGGAGGTGTGGGGGAGTGCTTTTTGACAGGATGTAACTAATATTGCTGTTCTGCATAGGAGGACAATCACCATTAAATTTACCCAACCATTTGCAACTTGCTCAGCGTTTTCTTTGACTACCAGAGGCCAGTCATTTACCACCAAGGGGAAAGAAGGCGAAATACCAAATTGCTTTGCTGTATTCAATAGGCATAACATCCTCCACAAATGAATTGTCAAAATGTGAAATGAAAGGATGATTTTTTTAAAAAGAAAGATAAAAGCTCTCAAAAGTCTTAGAGGATCAAAAGAGACTTGTCTACCTATTCAAATAATGCTCAGATCAGTTCTTAGCAGTCACCTGAAAACCTGTTAACACCACCTGGGCTGTCTCTGCAAATTGAGGTAAGAATATTTACAGGATTTTTGTAAATGCTAAAAGATACTAATGATTAAGGGAAAATAACTGTGATGCACCATGAAACATACACACTGTGCTATGCAGTTGCTATAAATATTATCATCTGATAATAACCATGGACCAATAAGCATTATTATTAATAGCCGGGGGAGGGTGGCAGTAATGCACAGGAACACAGTTCCAGCTGGCACGGGATCGGGGTGTGTGTCCTAAAATGCAAATAAGTTCCTGCTGGGCTTTTTCTACAAAAAACACTGTGTGAACCAATGGTGTCATCAGGGTGTGTGTCCTAATATGCAAATGAACTCCTGCTGGGCTTTTTCTACAAAAAACACGTTGTGAACCAATGGTGTCATCAGGGGTGTGGCCTAATATGCAAATGAATTCCTGCTGGGCTTTTTCTACAAAAAAAGCCCTGTCAATGGCCATGAAAGGCCCCCAATTTAGACTGGGGTTATGACTCAGGAAGGCATAACTCTGTTCCTTCCTCATTCCAGTGTTCCCAACCTCAAACAGTCCTCTGAAGCCACATGGAGAAAACGTTCATGTTCAAGGCAAAGAGCAGCTCTAGGGAGAGGTCTGAAGTTTGACAAATAACCCCAGGGATGGGAATGAATGAATCAGGATCCTCCATAACTGCTATTTACTAAGAAGAAACGTTTGGGGAGTTACAGCACAATCCTAAACAGAGTTACTCTAGTTGAAGTCCACTGATTCCAAAGAGATTAAAATTGGGTAAAACTGCCATTGGCAGAATCACTAGCTTGGCCCATAGATATTCAATTCTTGTTGTATGCTAAAAAACTGGCTTCACTGTTAGGATGGAAATGTCAGATTACAGCTTTATCAATATGGAAGACTTTTGCACATCTGGAATGATCAGCAAACAGGCTCAGTTTTGAGTGGTGCAAATTGGCCCGGAGTTGGATTCCCTGTACGTACGAGTGCTGCCCAGCAAACAAATAGCTACTTAATTATCAGGCCACGCACTAATCATGTAGGACCCATTTTGTAATATGAGCAGAAGTAGCATCCAGCTTGTGCACGAACTAAGAGAAACACATGTGATTTCCCTTGACCAAGAACTTGAAACAACCCAGGATACGACCCAAGAAGGCAACCGCTTCCCTAGGCGGCTCAAGCCCCCTACATTTAATGGAATGACACATCACGGATGAGATCCAAGATGTATCAGGTGTGCACATGCGTACAAGTGTGCAAAGTACAGCATCTTTCAGGGCTTGCAGGAGATTTTTTTTTTTTTTTTGCTATCTCAAGGCCTGAGGAGCAGCTGCAACCTGTGCCAACCTCTGTCTGCACCTGAGATCATTAGCTGTCTGGATTAGAAGTGACGACCATTCCACAATTCTTGTAATTGCATGGAATACCCAGCTGGCTCTTACTGCAGCAAGAAAATTTATCTATGCACTTGAGCACAAGGGTGTTAAGTTATTTTGTGTTAGGGAAGCATTAACACCTCAGCTCTGGACTAAACTTATATTCACATGTGGTGTCATGGCCACTGTTCTGAACTGAAATTGTACATAAAAGAGTAAAAATACCCACAGCCTTTTTTGGCAATAGATTTTGCCTCTTTTTGTGTGATAGGGTAGCCAGGATGACAACAACTTTACATCTGAGGATGATTTAGAAGAAGAAGAAAAAGATATTGGATTTATATCCCACCCTCCACTCCGAAGAGTCTCAGAGCGGCTCACAATCTCCTTTACCTTCCTCCCCCACAACAGACACCCTGTGAGGTAGATGAAGATATTGGATTTATATCCCGCCCTCCACTCCAAAGTCTCAGAGTGGCTCACAATCTCCTTTACCTTCCTCCCCCACAACAGACACCCTGTGAGGTGGGTGGGGCTGGAGAGGGCTCTCACAGCAGCTGCCCTTTCAAGGACAACCTCTGCCGGAGCTATGGCTGACCCAAGGCCACGCCAGCAGGTGTAAGTGGAGGAGTGGGGAATCAAACCCGGTTCTCCCAGATAAGAGTCCGCATACTTAACCACTACACTAAACTGGCTCTTTATAGTTGCACAAGAGGAATTTTCTAAATTCCTATTGCCTGAAATCGAAAAGACGACTGCTTGAAGAAGGACCGATGTTTCTAACCCTGCAGTCTGAGGTGTGTCTATTGAGAAGTAAATGCTTCGGAGCTCAGTGGGCTCAGTGTTTTGGATCGCAGCCTTCATCTAAGTCAGAGGTGGCCAAACTTGCTTAACATAAGAGCCACACAGAACAAACATCAGATGCTTGAGAGTCGCAAGACATGAATGTCAGATGTTTGAGAGCTGCAGGACACAAATGTCAAAGGAAGGGAGGCAAATAGATGGGGAGGAGAGGGAGAGGTGGAAAGAAAGCAACTTTAACTTAGAATGCCAGATGGCTTGGCTTGGAGAACTAATTTAAAGAGAGAAATGCCTCCTCCAAGTTGGCTGATGGGGTGGTGGGAGCTTCAAGAGCCATATAATATGTGTGAAAGAGCCACATTTGGCCCCCAAGCCCCAGTTTGGCCACCCCTGATCTAAGCAAACACATGGATTATGGCATAGATAGTAAACCATTAAAAGGATCTTGCATATTTTATTTTGCAGTTTTAAATTTGTATCATACTTAACGCAATATTAAGTGTATTACCACATGTCTGTTTACCTGAAAGGAAGACTACAGATTTTTCCCAGGACTGCCATTAAGAAAAAAGGGGGGTCATCTTAAATTTGGATAAAAGTTAAAAGCTGTGTACAATAATAATTTTCTTTTTTAAAAAACCCTATGTGTAAAGAACTGGAAGATTTCATCTTATATTCAGGGTAGTCTTCCTTTTGGGCGATTATGGTAATAATGATAACAACAATCCCATTACATACAACAAGGCAATTTTCTATAAGAGAGCACAAATTTAACTCATAACTGCGATCTACTGAAGACAAATTATATTCCCGATTATGGCGCTTATGTTCTTTTAAAAGCAGTACTGTGGTGTTACAATTTATCATCCCGTTTAGTCTATGTGGGATTAGTGGGCAAGCGCAAGGTTACGAATGAAAATGGGATGAAAGCAAAAAAACAAAAAAAAGTCTCAATGACAGCTTGGAGGTCAACTACGTAGCCTGTTTCCACATAGTACCCTGGGACATGGGGGAAAAGATCCAGCTCTCCCTTTCTAGAGCTCAGACCAGTTTCTGTGAATTATTTAATGTTGCCCTTTCACCAACCACAGAAGTAAGTTTAACCTAAGAGATAATGACTTGCCTCAGGCCATTCACGGAGCTTCAAGGCTGAGCAGGGATTTCAATCACGGTTTCTCCATTTTCAAACATGGCTGTCAAGAGACTGGCCAGTGAATCCAGAGCATAAATTCATTCCCCGCTGCTAGAACATTCTGAAATTGCAACCGAGTACTTTGTTGCCACAAAAAAAAATCCTGGCCCGCCATCTTATTTGCTTTAAAACATGACCCTGGGAAGCGAAAACCAGTTTTAAAAGTATCTAGCCACGACCCACAGACTGTTGGGCAGATTGTCTATAAAGACAAATGAATTTTGTTTGTGTATGTGTTTAGAAAACGCCTTCAAAAAGTTGGCTTGTGGATGCAAATGAGAATTCAACCTCGACAAGCACAAGGCAATGCACAGGACAACATGCGGCCAATTAGGAAGAGTTTGATAACGACTTCTAGGAAATATACTCTATAGCAGTGTTTCCCATTTGCAGGGTCGCGACCCAGTACTGGGCCACGGAAGTCTCAGTACCAGGTCACAAGAAAAGTCAAAGCTAGCCCCGCCCAAAGCAAAGCATGAACTCTGCTCTGCTTCCTTCCTTCCCCCATCTCTCTGTTGTGCAGAGAAAAGCTAGCCTTGAAGACTGACACAGGCTGCAAAGCCTGAGCTCCATTTGGCTTCCTTCCCCCGTCTGTGTGTTGTGCAGAGAAAAGCTAGCCCTGAAGCCTGGCACAGGCTGCAAAACCTGAGCTCCATTTGGCTTCCTTCCTTCCCCAGTCTCTGTGTTGTGCAGAGAAAAGCTAGTCTTGAAGACTGACACAGGCTGCAAAGCCTGAGCTCCATTTGTCTTCCTTCCTTTCCTCATCTCTGTGTTGTGCAGAGAGGAGCTGGGCTGCCTCTCCTTCCTTCTCCTCCCCCCTCCCAGTGTTTGAGAGAAAAGCTGACGTCCACTGGCACTTTAGACCCAGGAAGTGTTCTTCAAGGTATGAGCTTTCATGTGCCTTGCAGTATGTTATTTTGGGGACATTTCCCTGGGAGGCCTGGGTGGCAAAGAAGGGAAGGATGTTTTTTTCAGCTGGGAGGGGTGGGGAGTGAGCATTCCAGTAGCTGTTTTTGGGGGGGGTTTAAACCAAATGACTCCTGGGCAGAATTGTTGCTGGTTGGGGTCATTGATGGTGAGTAAGGCTTTTTTTTGTTCCCCCTTCTTTCTTTCTTTCCCTGCAAGTGATGCTGGCGGGGGGAAGCAACAGTGGGAGAGCTTCTAGTGCCCTGGGCCCACTGGTGGACATTCTGGTGCTTTTGGGGCACTGTGTGAGAGAATTTTGGACTGGATGGTCCACTGACCTGATCCAACATGGCTTCTCTTATGTTCTTTCTTTCCATGTCTTTTTTTCCTTTCCTTTCCTTTCCTTCCATTTCATTCTTTCCCTTTCTCTTTCTTTTTTTCCTTCCATTTTTACTGGATGAAACTTTTCTGTTCATCATACTGTTACTGCCAATGAAAAGTTGGCACCCCCAGTTGTAGCCAGCTGGCCTTTCTATGAGATTTCTGTGTGAGTGAGTGAGAGTGAGAGGTGTGGGGAAGAAAGAGATTGTTGGAGATTACTGCTGTATATCTCAACAGCACTGGAAGTGATGGTACTATGAACCTGGCACCATTTTACTGGTCCTGCTTTTAACAGCTACCTGACACCAAAATTAAACTCCTCCTGTAGATATTAAAAAGGATGAAAGAAGTTCACTGGCTAAATATCTGCCCAACAGGTTGCTTTTAAAGGCACGGGAAATACAGCCAGTAAAAAGCTGCAAGCCCCTCATAAATATCCTTTTTGGGATAACTGCAGAAAAGCTTGTATGAACTTCACAGAACTTGAAATTAATTCATTAATTGCAGTACAATTCTCTGCTGCCTTTCACAGCAATTTCCCAGTGTTTCAGCCAAGGAAAGGTATGAAAAATAGCTGTCAAAAGATTTTCTTGAAACCAAGCAAGTTTGGTTATAGCTTGAGGCAGGGTTCCAGTAGTAGCAGCTGAAGGAAGGGCCTAGGGTTGCCAAGTCCAATTAAAGAAAAATCTGGGGACTTTGGGGGCGGAGCCAGGAGACTTTGGGGGTGGAGCCAGGAGACATTGGGGGTGGAGCCAGGAACAAGGATGTGACAAGCATAATTGAACTCCAAGGGAGTTCTGGCCATCACATTTAAAGGGACAGCACACCTTTTTAAATGCCTTTCTTCCATAGGAAATAATTAAGGATAGGGGCACCATCTTTTGGGGCTCATAGAATTGGACCCTCTGGTCCAATCGTTTTGAAACTTGGGGGGTATTTTGGGGAGAGGCACTAGATGCTATACTAAAAATTTGGTGCCTCTACCTCAAAAAATAGCCCCCCCAGAGCGCCCAATACCCATGGATCAATTCCCTATTATTCCCTATGGGAATTGTTCTCCATAGGGAATAATAGAGTGCCTAGTAGACATTTCCCTCCCCCCCCACGCTTTCTAAAGGGGGGAGGGCCTCCATACCAGGGAATTCCCCCTCCCTGCCCCCTCCCTCTTTCTCACACACAAATACTTACTTGGTCTTCTTCCCTCTGCCTGCTGTGAAAACGAAAGCAAAGAAAGGGAGGGGCCGTTCTCCGAAGCCCTTCCTGTTTCCTCCTTCCTGCCCAGCCTTAAAGGGGCAGACATTTTACAAACTGCTCAGGACAGACATTTTACAAACTGCTACACCAACATGAACCCTACAGGTATGTTCTCCCCCCCTCCACCCCCCACCCCCCCCGCTTCCTGATTTCTGGAGACCAGGGGATGAAGCTGAGAACCCAGAAGTCTCCCGCCAAAGCAGGGGGGTTGGGAAGCCTAGAAGGGCCTACTAAATGTGTCAGCATATTTTGAGGTAGAGTAGCTGCCAGGGCCCAGTGTGGGTGGTACACAGTACTGGCATTCCTGATGGCAATGGCAACAGCACTCTCAACTGCATAAACTGGCCAGTGCTGTTGAGGAAGGGGTGTGTAGGTGGTGCAGGCAATTGAACATGGGCACTAGGAGTGCTTGCAAGCTGGAGAAGAACATACAAACAGATAGGTGCATGCAGGTGTGAGGGTGGAAAGAGAGGACCCTGGGAATGTATGAAAAATTTGCAGACTACTCACTTTCCACCCCCATTTTGGCTCAGCATGAGTTTTAGAGAGATTTTTCTGAAAACAAAGTTACTTAAGGAAGAAGAGGCAGGTTTGGGGGAGTGCCCTGGAAGTGACATCACAGGAAAAGGTGGAATTTTGGTTCAGTGTGCCCCAGAAGTGACATCAAATGCCCCTTGACCTGGAAATGACACTACAGAAAATGACATAATTCCTGCCTCCTGGCTCCACCTCCAAAGTCTCCTGGCTCCACCCCCAAATTTTAGAGGGCCACAAAGGAGAAGTGTAAAAATAACTCGGCCATGAGAAAGAAAAGTTTGGGAAACCCTGCTCTATTGGATTTTGAGTGGGCTAATACATTTTTCCTTTTGCTTTGAAGTTTACAAGAGGGTTTACTTTGCCAAGCACAGTGTTGAGTAGCTGTCATGACCCAGATGGGGGTACCACCTGACGCTGCCTTCACTCTGGAATTAGGGTCCCTTGGGAAGGCCCAGAGTACCCGCCCAAACCCTTCTAATCCTTTGCTTTGGCCAAGAAAATAGGCATATAGACCAGGCAGAGTAACAAAGAACAACAAAAAGGTTTATTTTAAACAGGAAAATCAATAAAGGGAAAGTTAAAGATAAGGTGCTTTAAAACTATAGTAAGGTGGGTGAAGGAAAATAAACATAAAGTCCCTAATGCAACTAGACTTAACTGTCCCTTATCTGTTAGGCCCCAGGCCTTGGCCTGCGCACTCTCTGCCTCAGAGTGAGGGTCTTCCTCCTAACAGCAGCTGTCCTGCCTGCTCAGCCTCTCAGGAGGAAAGAGCCACGTCTGTCTCCTGAAAGATCTTTTAAACAGTTCTCCTCAGAGCCTACTTGGATGCTGATTGCCTGAAACCAGCACCAAGAACTCTGGGGATTGTAGGCTGTCTCTTTCTACTAAAACACAGGCTTCACAGGCTCCCTAGTCCCACTAGGTCTCTGTCTCATAGCACATGACAGTAGTGTAGTGGAATATTTTTAAAAACACACTCCAATAAGCACCCTATTCTAAATGAAAGGGATCCAGAGCATGTATGAAGCTCTCCACTCTCATTCACTGTAGTGCTCTGCTGCAGATGTGTAATTTCAAGAAAATCTTTTTAAAGAATTAGTTCCTATAGAAGTCATGGTAAAAAAGATTTACAGCACCATACTAAGTAGGCCTACTCAGCCCTACACAATGGGGCTTACTCCCACAAAAGTGTCCTTAGGATTGTATTGTGAGTCATTTAATTTTCATTTTATTCGATTTATATCCCGCCCTCCCCACCGAGGTGGCTCAGGGCGGCTCACAACATAAAATTCTAACAATAAGATTAATGAATATTAAAATACATTAAATAGTTTACAGCAGTTAAAACAAGAAAACGATCTATCAATGTGCTATCCTACAACCTTCCTTTGGGGTTTTTCAGGTACTGGTCAGTTATATGCCAACCGGAAGAGGACTGTCTTACAGGCCCTGCGGAACTGCCCAAGGTCCCGCAGGGCCCTCACCTCTTCTGGTAGCTGGTTCCACCAGCAAGGGGCTGTAATTGAAAAGGCCCTGTCCCTGGTTGACTTCAGAAGGGCCTCCTTCAGCCCGGGGATTGTTAGTAGATTTTGAGAACCAGATCTAAGCACTCTCTGGGGAACATGTCGGGAGAGACGGTCCCTAAGGTAGGCAGGTCCTAGGCCATATAGGGCTTCAAAGGTAATAACCAGCACCTTGTACCGAACCCAGTATATTATTGGCATTCAGTGCAGTCCTCGGAGCCCTGGCTGAATGTGCTCCCACCTGAGGAGCCCTAACAACAGCCGGGTGGCAGCATTCTGCACTAGCTGCAACTTCCGGGTTCGGCACAGGGGCAGCCCCATGTAGAGGGCATTACAGTAGTCCAACCTTGAGATGACCGTTGCATGGATCACTGTTGCCAGAGCGTCGTGTTCCAGGAAAGGGGCCAGCTGCCTTGCCCGCCTAAGATGAAAGAATGCGGACTTAGCAGTGGCTGCTATTTGGGCCTCCATTGTCAGGGCAGGCTCCAATAGTACCCCCAAGCTCTTGACCCTGTGTGCCATTGTCAGTGGCACACCGTCAAAGGCTGGTAGGGGAATTTCCCTTCCCGGACCACGTCGACCCAAGCAAAGGACCTCTGTCTTCACTGGGTTTAGTTTCAATCTACTCAGCCTGAGCCATCTAGCCACGGCTTGCAACGCCAGGTCCAAATTTTCTGGGACACAGTCAGGTCGGCCGTCCATGAGTAGATAGAGCTGGGTGTCATCAGCATATTAGTGACAACCCAACGCATACCTCCGGGCAATCTGGGCAAGGCGGCACATGTAGATGTTGAACAACATCGGGGAAAGCACCGCCCCCTGAGGCACCCCGCAATAAAGTGTGTGCCTCCGGGACAGTTCACCCCCAATTGCCACCCTTTGTCCCCGACCATCGAGGAAAGAGGAAAGCCATTGTAAGGTCAGCCCCTGAATCCCTGCATCGGCAAGATGGCAAGTCAGCAACCGATGGTCAATCGTATTGAACGCTGCCGATAGGTCTAACAACATCAGTACCGCCAAGCCGCCTCGGTCCAGATGCCGCTGAAGGTCATCCACCAGAGCAACCAGCACTGTCTCCATCCTGTGACCCAGGCGAAAGCCGGACTGATGGGGATCAAGAACGGAAGCATCCTCCAGAAAACTCTGTAACTGCAACACCACTGCCCTCTCAACGAGTTTACCCCAAAAGGATAAATTCAAGACCGGCCGATAGTGTGCCAATTCGGCCGGATCTAGCGTTGATTTTTTCAGGAGAGGGCGGACCACTGCCTCTTTATGAGGTGCTGGAATATGCCCTTCCATCAGGGAACTATTCATGATATCCCGTACAGGATATCTGAGCTTCCTCTGGCAAGCTTTAATAAGCCAGGAGGGGCAAGGGTCCAGATCACAAGTTGTAGGGCATGCAGACAAGAGGATCCTGTCAACTTCTGAAAACTACTGAAGGCAGAAGAGCTTAATGAACACACCAAAGCATATACAAGGATTGGGGCAAGAATGTTTTAAAAACATACTCAAATATCGCCTTTTGGATTATATTACCTTTAGCTACTGATTAAGGCAAAGACAAAATCAGACTGAGTGCAATTGTCGGAAATTTATGGATGTTTATACAAGACCCGAATAAATATGCTGTTTGGAAGCGATAATGTTTTATGACCCAGCTTTGCTTTATACGAGTTATGCCCACAGAAAAGAACAAAAATGGTTTCCTGCTATACCTCGCACCATAAGACGAAAACTGTTTGCTCCGGTTTCAATAAAATTTGCATCCTGGAAGAATTCTTCAGCACAAGGAAACAGCTTGTTATTGTTTGGTTTAATTTATGTAGCCTGTAAGAAAACTTGAGTGTGTTTTACAGAGGAAGGGAATTTACTTTATTCCTACCTCATCTGTGTTGTAGATAATCTGCAGGCCAGATGATATCATTTCCACCAGGTAGAGGAGGAACAGCGACACAGCATTTATCTGGAGGAGGAGAAAGGGGGGGGGGAGCACAAAATGGGTTGTCGGTAAAACAAATATCCAACGAAGTAAAAATCGCCTCTAAGGTCTGCATGTTGTTTTTTGTGTCTTCTCTTTAATAAGAAGCCCTATGGTCATCTTGTCAAGAATATAAATGATTACAGAGAAACTGACAGAAGGAGTGAGAACAGTCACAGCAGATAAAGAATTGATGTGTGTCCTGCCCCAGAATCTATAACAGGGGTGGGCAAACTTGCTTAATGTAACAGCCACACAGAATAAATAGATGTTTGAGAGCTGCAAGACATGAATGTCAGATGTTTGAGGGAGGGAGGGAGAACATAAGAACATAAGAGAAGCCTTGTTGGATCAGGCCAGTGGCCCATCCAGTCCAACACTCTGTGTCACACAGTGGCCAAAATACCCAGGTGCCATTAGGAAGTCCATCACTGGGGCCAGGACACTAGAAGCCCTCCCACTATGCCCCCCCACAAACACCAAGAATACAGAGCATCACTTGTCCCAGACACAAGAACATAAGAGAAGCCATGTTGGATCAGGCCAGTGGCCCATCCAGTCCAACACTGTGTCACACAGTGGCCAAAATACCCAGGTGCCATCAGGAAGTCCATCAGTGGGGCCAGGACACTAGAAGCCCTCCCACTGTGCTCCCCCACCCAAGCACCAAGAATACAGGGCATCACTGCCCCAGACAGAAGAACATAAGAGAAGCCATGTTGGATCAGGCCAATGGCCCATCCAGTCCAACACTCTGCGTCACACAGTGGCCAATATATGGAGGGAGGGAGGGAGGGGAGGGAGGGAGGGAGGGAGGGAGGGAGGGAGGGAGGAAGGAAGGAAGGAAGGAAGGAAGGAAGGAAGGAAGGAAGGAAGGAAGGAAGGAAGGAAGGAAGGAAGGAAGGAAGGAAGGAAGGAAGGAAGGAAGGAAGGAAGGAAGGAAGGAAGGAAGGAAGGAAAATAGATGGGGAAGGAAGAGAGAAGTGGAAAGAAAGCAACTTTAACTTTAAATGCATTCTCCAAGCTGCCAGCTGGCTTGGCTTGGAGAAGTGATTTAAAGAGACAAATGCCTTTCCCAAGCCAATCAACAAGGTGCTTGGGGCTTTCAAGAGCTGCACAGTATGTGTGAAAGAGTCTCATGTGGCTCCCGAGCCACAGTTTGGCCACCCCTGGTCTATAAGCTTCAACGTGGCTAAAAGGCACTGGCTTGATTTTTTTTAATGAACTCTCTTCTCTCTGTGCAGTACCTGCATCAGGGCCCAGCTACTTTTTTTTACAAGGACATCAGAATTCAGGGCAGGAGATGAGCCAAGAGCCAGTATGAAAAATCTAATTTGCGTTAAGTGAATATATATGATTTCACATCATTGATAAGTGATAATCCACAAACTTTCCACAGCTCCAATACTGCTTATTGTGAGTCCTTTAATTAGGAAGTGGCACACCCCGAGTCTCTCAAAAAGTATACACAGCAGCACCCTGACAACTGTTTTAGTAAACCAACATAAATCTGCACATGGATTGCTACTGTTCACTTTCATCAGTTCCTTTTCTATAAAGCGTTGCTAAGCAGCTCATAAAAACTTTTGTCTACCTTTCCTTTCACCTCCTGGTTTTTCTAGCATCCCACCTCATCCTCCAATATAACTTTGCGCAAAGATTTAATTTTCTTTTTCAAGCTCAGTCTCTGCATTCATCCTGACTTGGGTCTGGAGCCAAAGGCTGCTGACCCCCTGGATCTGTGATATTAGAAACACAGAAATCGTGAGAACTCCTCCAAGTAGTGCGGCTTACAACAGCTCCCCACAGCGCCTATATTTTTAAAAAAAGGTTTAATCATGGTTGGAAGCAACAATATTTATGTGACCTAAATATCCGTTCCCCCCTTTTCCATATACTTCAAAAGCTGCTCACAAAAGAAACGTTAAAAAACAACAACAACCAGGAACAGACTGGCACAAAGGGAAGTGCTCATTTTAATCTACTCATCCACATCTGAATTTATATGATTAAAATCAGGTTTATGGAGGGAAAAGGGTATCCAAAACAGATCTCCAAAGATAAGATCAGATTCATACAGGGAGGTCCTTTAGCTACCCTGTCCCCAGCACCTGGAACATGGTGCCCAGGAAACTATCAGGTGTGTGAGGAAGTACCCATTCTGGCACATCATGTACTTCTCTGCTGCTTTTGCCTCTGGATTATCATTTAGACCAGGGGTGTCAAACATGCAGCCCGTGGGCTGGACCAGACTCCCAGAGGGCTCCTATCAGGCCCACAAGCAACTTTTGCCTGTTACCTGCTTCCTTCTCCCTCTCTCTTGCTCCCTTCTGTGTCAAGCTTGCTTTTATTTTAATGTTTTTTTTAACATTAACTGTGTATGTCAGTGTCCTTTATAAAGTTTATATCTCCTCTACCTGTCATTGTATTTTATGGCACACATGGGCCGGCCCGACAAGGTCTCATTTATGTCAGATTCAGTTCCCATAACGAATGAGTCCGCACCCCTGATTTAGATCATTGGTACTCTCTCTGCAGGTTAGGGAGAATCATATTTACAGTTATCATCAACCTAAAGAGCCACATTTACTGCCTTCCCTCACATGAGGCCTACATCTCAGGGAGCCTCACAGCTTTTCTGTTCCTTTGGCAGCAGCTGTTCCAAGATGGGAACCAACTGCCGACTACAATCCCCACTGGGCAAGGGCCTTGCCTACTTTCCTGAAACACAGGAGAACACATTAAGGAGTGGTGCTGAGGAGAGCCACAGGTGACACATCAAAGATCTCCATGTGGTTCCAGAGCCATTGAGTACCACTGGTGTGCTGCCTTGAAACTTTGACCCCTGCTGTGAGAACTGAACCTCTGCCTGAATCCTCCAAAGACAGACAGCTGTATTGTGCTCGGTTTCATTCTTCTGATCTTTGCACTTTTATTTTATTTATTTACATTATTTATTGTCCACCTTTCTCAGAATTCAAGGTGGATTACATCAAATAGGTGAAGACAATCAAAAGGATGGGACATCCAAAGGACGACGCAATACCATTTGATTTATACAAATGTGGAGCCAACCAGAGATTAGAAACAATGGTTAAGAAAAGCCTAAGTTTTGACATGACGCATTAAACCACGGATGTCAAACATGCAGCCTTGAGGCTAAATCAAGCCCCCGGAGGGCTCCTATCAGCCCCCCCGAGCAACTGGCTGTCATCTGCTTCCTTCTCCCTATCTCTTGCTTCCTTCTGCATAACAGCTTGCTTTGCAAGGCTTGCTCAATCGTACAGGAGCTACAGAGCAAAACCTCTATTTTTTCCATCGGCTGAGCCTCTTCCCTTGGGAAGGAACGGGGGAAAGCAGAACTTGTTTTTCCAGGCTCTCTCAATCTCACAACAGAGCTACTGAGCCAAGTTTCTCTTCCTTCTATTGCCTGAGCTCTTCCCCCCCCCCACCACCAGTCCCCTGGGGAAGGAAGGAAAGAGCCAGAGCTTCCTTTGCCCCGTTCTCTGGATCCCATAGGAGAAATACAAAGAAAGCACCTTTAAGACCAATGAGTGCTAACATTTTAAGCATGTTTTAAGGTTTTTTCGAAAAATATTTAATTCTGCTTGTCTGGGTCCTTTATAAACTTTATATCTCTGCTACCTAATCTTAAATACACATGGCCTGGCCCAACATGGCCCGGCCATTATAACAGATCCGGCCCTTATAACAAATGAGTTCAACACCCCTGTAGATTAAGCAGTGCAAAAACTACATAGAAAGAACCTACTTAGAGCCAAGAGTACTTTGGCCTCTCACCTCCCCTAGAACGTATTTCACAATGCAAGAGTTTTTTTGGAATATCTGGCTCCTAACACAGGCATAGCATATTATCATCGCATTGTCGTCGCTATACGCTTGATACAAACGTGACTGCTTGATTTTGCTAATTCTCCAGACCAGCTGCTTGTGTTATTTCCTCTCGCTAAAATTTGTTTCCAATGCCACTGTGCCTCGATTTTCAGAATTCCTTCCAAGCTTGCAGGGGGAAGCTTCACCACTTTGTCAACTGAACCATTTGTCAACAGAACTGGGGACACTTCCTTAAAGCAGAGTGCAAAACCTAAGCTGGCAGTTCCTTTAGCACAGAAGTGAATGCTGGCGGAAGGCAGGTTTCTTTCCGACGCTCAGCGTATTTTGTTGTGGAGCTGGGTGAAGTGGAAAATGGGTCACATTCACAGTGACGGACATCCAGGGAGCGCAGCGCTCAGACCACAGACAGTTAACGCGGTAACAGATTTGTTTCCTCCTGGGAAATCCTGTTTCGATGTATTAAGCTGTTAATTTCACCAACATGTACAGGGAAGTGTCTCAGCTGTATGCAAGTGATAGCTCCAGTGATGACAAAGCGCAAAGGCAGATTGCACAGGTTATGTAATTGGCAAAGCGTCCCCGTATTGTACCTAACAAACAAAACCTTCGTCCAAACCCTTGCAGAGCAAAATATTCCATTTTAATCAACTCACTGGTATTCAAACGTATATGACCTAAATTTGATTTGTGGAAGGGAAAATGAGTTGTTTTCTTCTTTGGTTTGTATGGCAGCCAGCAGCATTGACTATTGTCACATTTCCCCACAAGGAACTGTACCAGGGGAGTAAATGGCCTGATATAGTTAAAAAAAACCCCACACACACACAAACACCACACAACTATTTTCAGTTTACCATTATATCGTGGTCATTCATGCCCATCCGCTAGATCAGGGTTTCCCAACTGGTGCCCATGGGTGCCATCAACACCCTTCCTGGGACCTGCCGGATGCTTTTGAGGGTCAGGCTAGGTGGGGCTTTTGCCCAGCAGGGTTCCTGATTGGCTGTGCAGATTAAAGGCCTCTGTCAAACAGAGCTTTGGCCTGAAATGCTGAGGAGATTCTGTTAGAGAGTGCACATCCATCCATCTATTAGATAGATGGATGGATGGATGTGCACTCTCTGATTGATAGAGATGGTAGATAGATGGATGATTGATGGAAGGATAGACAGATAGACAGACAGAGAGACAGACAAACAGACAGATAGATGTGCTCTCTCTCCATACATCCACACACTCACTCCCTGACTTTTTGTGGTTGGCTTTGCCTCCGTGACAGCCATTTTATAACTGTGTTCCCTGTGTCAGAATTTGAAAGATGCTCAAAAAGATTGGGGACCCCTGAATTACGTAAACAATTTCCAGTTATGATTTCTCCTCTCTGGAGAACTGTACAATAGGTAATCCTATGAAGCCTTATTCTAGTCCAATCCTACTGATTTCAATGGGCTTAGACTGGAGGAAATCTACACAAGTCCACGCAATAAATCCGTGCCCACAAAGAGTCTTTGTAAGGACTCTTGAATGGCTGCCTCTTTTCCCCACTGCTGACCACTTTTGAATAAGAAATTTCAAAAGCACTTTGTAACATGGCATCAAGTCTGCTGTTCCAAGAACAAGGAGTCAAAAATCCCACTGGGCAGGACTTCCTGTTTGGCTGGAAGACAGTCTGCAGCTCCCTAACAGAGGGGGATTTTATTGTCACTGTTCAGGGTATTAAAGACCCCTGATAAGGTCTATGCTCATTAACCCTAGGCAAGGGTTAACCCAAGACGACTTATCTTCCTTTAATGCTGTTGATATCGAACTGGAGCAGTCAGGGAGCTGACTCCTTCATTTCTTGATGTCCGGCAATGGAATGTCAACCATCGTCTGCAGTGACTCTAAAGTGACTTCGGTCACTTAAGGCTGTCGGAATCCAAGCACTCTAGAAGGACTGATTTTAATTGCAAGAAAATAGCAGCCGGGGGAGTTGAGAACATCTAAAAGGTAGACTCATCATTCTTATCTTCACTCTGAGAGACTTTGAATATAGTTTAAACACTGAGTGGATTAATAACAGACGAAGGCAAAGCATAATTGAATGGGAAAAAAAAACTTTTACCTTGTTAAGCTGAGCTCTGTGGTTTTGGATGTGAACAACAGCAAAAAAAAAAAAAAAACCCTTCAAGATAAGAGTGAAAGTTGGCAATGGGAGGCTGGTGACGCAGAAGAAAGAAAAGAGAGTTGCCGTGTATATATGCCCATAAACTGCAGAACCTAGAATGAACTGAGCTGAGTGGGGGCATAGCAGGAAAAGAATTCAGCTTGTGAAAACTGAACGCCGTAAAAACAATTGCCTTCAAAGATATTTTGGAGAAAAGACATATTGTTGTGAATTTTTGTGGTTGCGGTTTCTTCATGCAGCTCAAAAAACTGCGAGACTAGACACGAGATCAGTCAAGCTGTGACAGGAAGTGAAACTAAAAGGGGCTGGACAATAAATCAGAGCCTATAAGGACAACAAGAGCTGTGACATCCGACCTTTGAACTAGGAAGGAATTGAGTCCAAGACTCAGATCAAGAAAGACGAAGAGAGACCTCTCTAGGCTGGAACTGTACCATAGAGAAATAACGATTGCCATTTTAAAAGGGAGAAAAACTGTCAAAATTGTTAAAATTCAATATCTTTGCTCAGGAAGAAGGGAGAAAAACGAAACTAGTCTCATCTGAAAGAACTGGCTCTAAGCTATTGGATTGGATGCTAAATTTTATGTGGGGATTTTTTTAAGGTTTGGTGATTTTTTATATGTCAGTAGAAAGAACAACACGTGCAAGAGCCCAATCATTTGACAAGATGCAGTCTCAATTTGACGCTCTGGAGGCAAAAATGTTAAAAGCTATGGACAAATTGCATTTGGCAATAAAAAAAGATATTAAAAAAGAAGTTGGAGACCTTAAGAAGGAGATAGAGAATTTTAAGGAAGAGACTCAAAATAAAGTGAAAGAGGTAGAGATGAAAGTGGATACACAGGCCTCTGCCTTGCTAAAAATTCAAGAAAAGGTCATAATACACGACTGTAAGTTGCTGGAGTCACAAGTGCGTCTAAGAGGGGTACCTGAAAAAGAAGATACAGACTTAAAAGGCTATATGGTGGATATCATCACTGAGTACATAGAAGAAGACCCTGACAGATTTAAGAGTATGTTGGAGGGTGCCTACAGAGTCAACTCAGTTTATGCGAAAAATAAAGGTCTGCCAAGAGACATCGTCATAAGATTAAGATCAAAAGAGGTGGCAGAGAAAATTTTGAGGAAAGGGTACCAAAAAGCCTGGGCAATAGAAGGGAGCAGAGTTAAAATAATGAAAGAGCTACCAAGAGAAGTGATCAGCGATAGGAAAAAGTACAAGAAGCTAACCGATCAGTTGCGTGCAGAGGGCACAAGATATAGATGGATAATACCAGAGGATCTTGGATTTGAACAAAATGGCAAAAGGATTACAATAAGAAGCGAACAAGAGATGCATAGCTTTTTTGAAGAAAATAAAGAACCAACATCATAATGGAGTACAAATTACTATCTTGGAATATAAATGGACTAAATTCACCACAGAAAAGAAGGAGAACATTTCATTGGATTAAAAAGCAAAAATGTAATATAATTTGTTTACAGGAAGTTCATATACAACGCAAGGACAGTAAATTTTTGTGGAATAGAAATTTGGGGTTGGAATTTTTTTCACTAGCAGAGCAAAAGAAAAGAGGGGTGGTTTTTTACATTAAAGAACAACTTGACCCAAAATTAATCTTTAAAGACAAAGAAGGAAGATATATTGCTGTTGAGGTGACGATAGAGGCGAAAAAAACGTTACTACTAGGACTCTATGCACCCAATGGAGCGAAAGACAAATTCTTTAAAGACATAAATAGACAAATGGACGAAGAGACTTATGACCAGGTATTGATGATGGGCGATTTTAATGGGACAATACAAAACAACCTTGACAGATCAAGTCCAAAGAAGAATGATAAAGAAGGGAAGCTGCCCAATTCTTTCTTTGAGTTGATTAAACAGGAAAATCTAGAAGACATTTGGAGAAAGTTCAACCCTGAGGTAAGAGACTATACATTTTTCTCAGCAAGGCATAATTCTTTTTCCAGAATTGACATGTTGTGGGGTTCCCAAGGCTTGGGCCTCATAACAAAAAAAATTAAGATTCTTCCAAAGGTTTGGGCGGACCATAATCCAATATGCTGGTCAACAAAATTGCAAAGAAAATCAAGAAGATGGAGAATTAATGAGGATTTACTACAAAATAAAGACACTGTATCATTCTTAGAAAAGGAGACTGCAGCATTCTTCCAAATAAATGAAACGGATGATATGGAATATCCAACAGTATGGGACACTTATAAAGCAGTAATGAGGGGTATATTAATTACATTGAATAATAAAGACAAAAGAGCAAGAGAAGAAAGGCTGTCAGCACTGCAAAATGAAATAGATAAAAAAGAAAAGGACTTAAAAAAAAGACCAGGGAAGAAAAAATTAATAAAAGAAATTACGATATTACAATCCCAAGTTAAACATTTGCTGAATAAAGAACTAGAATGGAATTTAAAAAATTTGAAACAGAAATCGTTTGAAAGTGCAAACAAACCTGGTAAATACCTGGCCTGGCAATTAAAAAAAAGGAAAGAAAATAAGACTATAAATAAAATCATGGCAAATGGGAAAACAGTAGTGGATCAAGAAGGAATTAAAAGAGAATTCTTTAAATACTATGCAAATTTATTCAAGGGTGTGAATGTAAGTAAAGAAAAAGTGGAAGAGTATCTACGAAACATTCAGGTGGCACCTTTGACGGAACATATGAAAAAGATATTAAATGACCCAATAGAGAAAATTGAAATAGAAGCAGCAATAAAAGCAATGCAAGAGGGTAAAGCTCCAGGGCCAGATGGATTCACGTCAAAATTTTACAAATCTCTTAAGGATGAATTAACACCCAAACTGTTGAAGTTGTTAAACACGATAAGAGAAGAAGGGAAAATCCCAAAGACCTGGAGGGAAGCTGTAGTCTCTCTGATTCCTAAGGAAGATAAAGATAGCACAAACGTAAAAAATTATAGACCAATCTCATTGTTGAATAATGACTATAAGATCTATACAAGAATTTTAGCAGAGCGACTGAAACAATACCTGACCAACTTTATAAACAAAGACCAAGCGGGATTTCTTCCTAAAAGACAAATAAGGGATAATGTAAGAGCTGTTATTAATGTTGTGGAATACTATGAAAAGCACCCGGAAAAAGAAGTGGCCTTATTTTTTGTTGACGCAGAGAAAGCCTTCGACAACTTAAATTGGGACTTTATGTTTGCGGTAATGGAAAAAATTAATTTAGGGGAACAATTTATAAAAATGACAAGAGCAATATATACAGATCAGCATGCAAAATTGTGTATAAATGCAGACCTTACCAAAGAATTGAAAGTGAGTAAAGGAACAAGGCAAGGATGCCCGCTATCACCATTGTTGTTTATAATGACTCTTGAAATTTTGTTACAACAAATTCAAAAAGATGAAAAAATAGAAGGTCTAAAAATTAGAAGATTCTCTTATAAATATAAAGCTTTTGCAGATGATATAGTGTTCATAATGGAGAATCCGGTTCAAGTGTCACCACTGCTGTTAGCTAAGATAAAAGAGTACGGAGAACTAGCAGGATTATACATAAATAAGGAGAAATCGAAATTCCTCTGTAAAAACATGCAACCAAATAAAACAAACGAACTACAAAAGGTGACAGGTTGTGAAGTCACAACCAAAGTTAGGTACCTTGGAATAGAGATAACAATGAAGAACATTGATTTATACAAAAACAATTATGAAAAACTGTGGTGTAAGATGGACAAAGATTTGATGAAATGGAATAAACTCAACTTGTCCTTACTGGGCAGGATAGCTGCAATCAAAATGAATATTTTGCCAAGGATAATGTATTTGTTTCAAACCATCCCGATTGTAAAAGAAGCAGAACAATTCAACAAATGGCAAAGGAAAATCTCTGATTTCATTTGGGCCGGAAAGAAACCAAGGATAAAGATGAAGATCTTAACGGATGCCAAAGAGAGAGGAGGTTTTCAACTTCCCGATCTAAGACTATACCACGATGCAGTTTGTTTGACATGGATAAAAGATTGGATAATGCTGTTAGACAAAAAACCTTTGTGGTTAGAAGCTCACGGAAATAGATTCGGCTGGCATGCATACATGTACTATGGGAAGAATAAAATGGATGGTTTTTTCTCTCACCACTATGTCAGAAATACATTACTAAATACTTGGATAAAATACAAGAAATACGGGGACGAGAGAAAACCATTATGGATAGTGCCAGCAGAAGTAATAAAAATAACAGCTGATTCTGAAGAAAAAAGAGAAATGTCATATAACCAACTGCTTAAGATTCAAGGAGACAAAATTGAATTAAAAACCTCAGAAGAGCTAAATAACAATTATGACTGGTTTCAAATGCAACAAATTAAAAGTTTGATGGAAAATGACATAAAATCAGAGGGGATTAGACGAGAACAAACAGAACTGGAAAGAGTCCTGTTAGGTGACAATGAAAAATTGATATCAAAAGTATATAAGTTATTATTGAAATGGTCTACAGAAGAAGAAGTAGTAAAGTCTCAAATGGTCAAATGGGCAATTAATGTGAATAGAGAAATACAAATGGAAACATGGGAGCACCTCTGGAAGAACTCAATGAAGATATCAACTTGTCAAAGCATTAAGGAGAACTGTTTTAAAATGATGTATAGGTGGTATATGACTCCGAAAAAATTGGCTAAGATAAGTAAGAAAATGTCGGATAGATGTTGGAAATGTAAAAAACATGAAGGTTCTTTCTTCCATATGTGGTGGACATGTGAAAGAGCGAAAGAATTCTGGAAGATGATACAACAAGAAATCACCAAAATTTTGGGCTATGATTTTAAGAAAATTGCAGAGACGTTTTTACTTGGATTACAATTAGAAAAATACCCAAAAGAAGACAGGACTTTAATTTGGTACCTGTTATCAGCTGCTAGGACTTTGTATGCGCAGCTTTGGAAGCAAGAAAATATACCAGAGAAATGGGAATGGACCATGAAAGTTTTATCGTGGTGTGAAATGGACAAATTAACCAGAACACTAAGAGACTATGATTTAGAGATATTCAAAAGGGAGTGGAGAAAATTTAAAGGATATATGGAGAAAATTTGGAAAGTAAAGAAATATTGGACATTTTTTTAGTTGTAAGAATATATATACGGAACTTTGAGCAGTCAGAAGTGCCTTTAGTATGGATTTGAACTTATAACCTCGGGGAAGTCAACATTGGAGGGAGGGGGGATGGAAATGTCATATGGGTTAATGTGAAAAAAGAAAAAATTAAGAAATAGATAAGCTTTGTAACCATATGCTACCAATAAATTGTTTAAAACACAAAAATCCCACTGGGCACACGCAAGCCTCCAGACGTATCTCTGCATCTATAGTATTAGATGAGATGCTGACTACAGCCTGGAAATACTGTCAGGGATTTTTAAAAAACTGTTCTTAGCTTTGCTGTTTATACAATTCTTTCTTAAGAGGTGTATTGGGAAGCCACAGACAGACAAGTAGGGCTGCCCCTTTGGGCAACGTCAGTCAATAAACAGGATGCCTGACCATGAATGAGGTATTTGAATAAAGGTATTTGAATAATTTCTACATTAGGAATCTCACAGTACTATTCCAAGTCTAATCAAAGGGTTGGATCCAACCAGCTCTTTGACTCACTCTAAACTAGGGTTGCCAGCTGCAGGTTGGGAAATACCTGAAGATTTGGGGAGTGAGGAGGGCAGGAGTTGGGGAGGGGAGGGACTTTGATGGCATATAATACCATAGAGTCCACCTTCCAAATGGCCATTTTCTCCAGGTGAACTGATCTCTATTGCTTGGAGATCAGCTGTAATAGCAGATCTTCAGCCACCACTTGGGAGGTTGGCAACCCTACTCTCACCCAATTCTCCTCCTTTTAAGATTTATTGATGTTTCTTAGACCACCATGGTGTTTGCTCTCAGGTGAAAATTGGTACTTTAATACATATTTTGTTGGAGCGTCCTCTTTATATTAGCCTCAGAAATAGGTTTTTAAGTTATTAGATAATTTTTCATCTTTGTCTTACCACAAGCTAGTTTTACTGCTTTTAGCTGACAGATTTCCAAACCTTAACCTTGCTGTTGTGAGATTTTTCCATTGGTTTAGTGTCTTGTCTGGATGATGCTACATAACAGATGGGTTTTTGACGGCTTAAGATTTTTAGTCGAGGAGCTTTAATCAGATTAAAGGAAAGGATGTTATTTTTAGTCCCCCTTTCTCAGAGACTCAAAGTGGATTACACAGCATAAGAGTGCAATCAACAGGATGGGGCATTCAAATAAGCAATTTAGCAGGATTAGGACTGCAGAAATCTGAAACCAAGCAGAAGTCTATGACTACAGCCTCATCGTGACCTGACTTTTGGCCATGCAGGTCCCATGGTCCCCAGCATTGCTGTTTTGGGTGGACAAAGTGGACCCTTCCACCTTCGTCAGCAGAAAAGTTAGTTGTATTCACCCCGATATCCGAGATATGCAAGCTCTGGTGAATGTATTAAGTCATGAAACCCTGAGTCATCAATAAAAATTAAAGATGATGATGATATTGGATTTATATCCCACCCTCCATTCCGAAGACTCTCAGAGCGGTTCACAATCTCCTTTACCTTCCTCCCCCACAACAGACACCCTGTGAGGTGGGTGGGGCTGGAGAGGAGTCTCACAGCAGCTGCCCTTTCAAGGACAACCTCTGCCAGAGCTAAGGCTGACCCCAGGCCATGCTAGCAGGTGCAAGTGGGGAATCAAACCCGGTTCTCCCAGATAAGAGTCCGCACACTTAACCACTACACCAAACTGGCTCTCCACTAAAAATTCAATGAACAGCAGTAACGGGATCTACTGAACCCTTTCAATTAATTAATCACTGCTCTTTTCCACCATAAGGGATAAAACATGGATAAAACTATGGCATCCATCATAAACAGTTGTACATTTTATTTATAATACAGTATAAAAGCAAAGTTTTTAATGGCAAGTTTATGTACTGAAAACTGCTTGCTAGTGTTCAAGAAAAGTATTTCAACGATTGTGTTGATTTCTTCCCCAGTTGCACATATAGCACAGAGTCAGCCTACAAAGCAGCTAGCTATTGTTGGTATCGTATAGCAGAAAAATCAATTACCCAAGCTCCATAGTTTGGCACATCTTTAAAGAACTCCAAGCTTTAAGCAAACAGTGAGGGAAAATAAGATTGCTCCCAGAAAACCAGTCTGTGACAGTTACTTAATAAATGTATTTTGTACCTGAAGATGTCCATATTCATCATGGGAAAGGACTTCATCACCAGTGTGGGCACTGAAAATAGAATGGAGGCATTTGGAGGGCTTAGGGTCTTGTTTGTATTGTTGAACCTTTGGGGAGGAAATGAGAAAAAGCACAAGACAGACATTATATATCATCCCAAACAACCAAATAAATGCCTGCATCCTTATTAGTATCATAAGCCATAGGCAATGCTCCCTTTGGCTGTAGAGTCTTGTGAGCAACAACTCTACTTTATGAGCTACTGGCATTAAAGCTGTGAGCTACTGCATCAATTAGTTTGCTCTAGCGCCATTTTTCCTGAGCTGAGACAAAAATGTATGAGCTGGAGGCTAAAAAATTGTGAGCTAGCTCACACTAAGTCAGCTTAGAGGGAACACTGGTCATAGGGACTCTAACCATTAGCTTAATAGCAATATTGGAATATATAGCCTATTGAAGAAGTCAGACCCATATATCTTCTAACCCAGAGAGCAATCCTAAAGTGGTCTACTCAGAACCTACTCAGGTCTATTTGGTGGGGCTTACTCCCAGAAAAAAGGTTATTTGGATTGCACTGCCAGTCTCTTAATTTTGAATGCGAATGAGCACAAATTATGTAGCACACCATTTCCTAATGCAAGTTTCCTTCCAGATTGGAGTTAAGAATCCAATGTGGTCTACAACACAGTTGGACTGAAAGGCTACCTTTCTACTGTGATAGAAAACAGTTTTATTTCAATGTTGCTGTTTTCTTTCATATAAAAGGCAACGGATCTTGCCTTCAAATACACATTTTCATGGGCTCCTCAGACATTGTTTTCCCTTGAGGTTCTCCCTGGAGAGTGATCTGGAATAGATCTTGAGCTGCCGCAAGGGTAATTTCCCTACTTGTAGGAATGAAGCAACGGCCAAATCAAGATAGCCTGGGGTTATTCAATGTTGGCTCCCTAATGATTCTGGGAGGTTAATTCCTCTTTTTCCCTAGTAAAGGGGTATGTAAAGAGAAGGCCCGTGAGAAGAGCCCCATGGTGCAGAGTGGTAAAGCTGCAGTACAGCAGTCCAAACTCTCTGCTCATAACCTGAGTTTGATCTCGGAGAAAGATGGGTTCAGGTAGCTGGCTCAAGGTTGACTCAGCCTTCCATCCTTCCAAGGTCGGTAAAATGAGTACCCAGCTTGCTGGGGAGAAAGTGTAGATGACCGGGGAAGGCAATGGAAAACCACCCTGTAAAAAGTCTGCCATGAAAACGACATCACCCCAAAATTGGAAACTACTGGTGCTTGCACAGGGGACTACCTTTACCTTAAAGAGAAGGCAGTTCAAAGTCTGCTTCCACTCTCTCCTCAGTATAAGGGACATAAAAACACCCCAACAAACCTCATAATCTATACACATAATCTACTCACAATTTAGAACAGCCCCTTTCCCACCCACCCCCCACCTCCAGACAGCAGCTGCCTAGAGAATGTATGACCTTTGATGAATTCCCATTATCTAAGTGATTTACCTCATTAATTTTCGCATGCTAGTGAAAATTAGTAATTTTGTAACCGCTTAGAGAGGCAGCAGTCTTTGCAAGAGGCCTGACACCAAAGCTTTGTCATCGTCCTCAGGAATAATCATTCTGACCCATCAGTCTTCACTGTTTTACCACAGACCTAATACAACTTTTCACATACATTGGTACATACACAGCAATATGTTTTGTACGTGTGCCGTAAACAGAAAAAGGTACTGTGACCAATGGCATCCACCATCCTCAGGGCCTCTAAGGCAGAGATGTTCCTCTAGGCATTTGAACATTAGGCTGTTGAACTGACCCCTTGGCGTTAGAAAAAAGCGGACCTAAGGTTCTGTTTTACCTTGGTAATGCTAAAACATACCAAATGATTGCTGACATCAGACTACAAGGGTTATAAAACCACTCACTATTGCTTTGGATCGATTTCACCCTGATTTTATTTGCTGCTACTGCTTCTAAGCTAAATCAACAGCTGGGGTAATTCTGTCTGCTTTCCCTCTAGGAAAAGGAAAGGAAAGGTCCTCTGTGCAAGCACCAGTCGTTTACAACTCTGGGGTGACGTTGCTTTCACAACGTTTTCACGGCAGACGTTTTACGGGGTGGTTTGCCATTGCCTTCCCCAGTCATCTACACTTTTCCCCCCCACCAAGCTGGGGACTCATTTGACCAACCTCGGAAAGATGGGAGGCTGAGTCAACCTCAAGCCGGCTACCTGAACCCAGCTTCCGCTGGGGATCGAACTCAGGTCGTGAGCAGAGCTTAGGGCTGCAGTACTGCAGCTTTAACACTCTGCGCCACCGGGTTCCTCAGTAGGGGTAATTCTGTCTGCTTTCCCTCTAACCAGCACTTAATTCCCCCCACCCCAATCTCTTCCAGCATGATTATCGCCTTTGGGTGCAAGAATAACCAAATCCTTTTTTTTTTTTTGCAAAGACATTAACCACAATAAGCTCCACATCCCAAAAGGTGAATATGCAAATTTATATTAACATAAGAAGCTGCTCTTATCCGAGTCAGATCAGTGGTCTGTCGAGCTCAGACTACTGGGCTAGACTCAACCAACCTCCTTTTTACAAAGAGGCTGAAGTTGGTTAAGAACATAGGAACAAAAGAGAAACCATGTTGGATCAGGCCAATGGCCCATCCAGTCCAACACTGTGTCACACAGTGGCCAAAAAATACATATACACACACACACACACACACATATATACACACTGTGGCTAATAGCCACTGATGGACCTCTGCTCCATTTTTTTATCTAACCCCCTCTTGAAGCTGGCTAAGCTTGTAGCCGCCACCACTTCCTGTGGCAGTGAATTCCACATGTTAATCACCCTTTGGGTGAAGAAGTACTTCCTTTTATCCGTTTTAACTTGATTGCTCAGCAATTTCATCGAATGCCCACAAGTTCTTGTACTATGAGAAAGGGAGAAAAGGACTTCTTTCTCTACTTTCTCCATCCTATGCATTATCATGGAAACCTCTATCATGTCACCCTGCAGTCGACGTTTCTCCAAGCTAAACAGCCCCAAGCTTTTTAACCTTTCTTCATAGGGAAAGTGTTCCAACTCTTAATCATTCTAGTTGCCCTTTTCTGCACTTTTTCCAATGCTATAATATCCTTTTTGAGGTGCGGTGACCAGAATTGTACACAGTATTCCAAATGAGACCGCACCACCGATTTATACAGGGAGATTATGATACTGGCTGATTTGTTTTCAATTCCCTTCCTAATAATTCCCAGCATGGCGTTGGCCTTTTTTATTGCAATCGCACACTGTCTTGACATTTTCAGTGAGTTATCTACCACGACCCCAAGATCTCTCTCTTGGTCAGTCTCTGCCAGTTCACATCCCATCAACTTGTATTTGTAGCTGGGATTCTTGGCCCCAATGTGCATTACTTTGCACTTGGCCACATTGAACCTCATCTGCCACATTGACGCCCACTAGCCCAGCCTCAACAGATCCCTTTGGAGTGCCTCACAATCCTCTCTGGTTCTCACTACCCTGAACAATTTAGTGTCATCTGCAAACTTGGCCACTTCACTGCTCACTTCCAACTCCAAATCATTTACGAACAAGTTAAAGAGCATGGGACCCAGTACTGAGCCCTGCGGCACACCACTGCTTACCGTCCTCCACTGCGAAGACTGCCCATTTATACTCACTCTCTGCTTCCTATTACTCAGCCAGTTTTTGATCCACAAGAGGACCTGTCCTTTTACTCCATGACTCTCGAGCTTTCTAAGGAGCCTTTGATGAGGAACTTTATCAAAAGCTTTCTGGAAGTCAAGGTAAACAACATCTACTGGGTCTCCTTTGTCCACATGTTTGTTCACCCCTTCAAAGAAATGTAACAGGTTAGTGAGGCAAGATCTTCCCCTACAGAACCCATGCTGAGTCTTCCTCAATAACCCTTGTTCATCAATGTGCCTACTCCTTGATAATGGTTCCTACCAACTTTCCCGGTATTGAAGTCAGACTGACTGGACTGTAATTTCCCGGATCTCCTCTGGAACCCTTTTTAAAGATGGGGGTGACATTTGCTACCTTCCAGTCCTCAGGAACGGAGGCAGATATCAATGAAAGATTACAGATTTTTGTCAGAAGATCCACAAGTTCAACTTTGAGTTCTTTCAGAACTCTTGGATGTATGCCATCCGGACCTGGTGACTTATGAGTTTTTAATTCGTGTATCAGTTGTAGGACCTCATCTCTTATCACCTCAATCTCTCAGGTCTTTCAACACCCATTCCAAAATGAGTGGTTCTGGAGCGGGCAAACACTTCTAGTCTTCCACAGTGAAGATGGAGTTAAAAAATGCATTCAGCTTCTCAGCCATTTCCCTATTCTCCTTCAGTAATCCTTTTACCCCTTGGTCATCCAAGGGCCCCACTGCCTCCCTGGCTGGTTTTCTACTTCTAATATATTTGAAGAAATTTTTATTGTTGGTCTTTATGGTTTTTTTGCAGTATGCTCCTCATAGTCCCTTTTTGCCTGCCTGATCACAGTCTTGCATTTGATTTGCCACAGCCTGTGTTCCCTTTTATTACTTTCACTCGGACTAGCTTTCCACCGCTTAAAGGAGTCCTTCTTAACTTTTACAGCTTCCATTACTTTGTTTGTTAACCATGCAGGCCTTTTCTTATACCTGTTTGTGTTTTTCCTAAATTGTGGTATATATTTTATCTGAGCTTCTAGGATTGTAGTTTTAAATTGCCTCCAAGCTTCCCCAAGAGTTTTGACTGTAATTACCTTTCCTTTCAGTTTCCTCTTCACATGCCTCCTCATCTCAGAGAATTTACCCCTTTTAAAGTTAAACGTGTTTGTGCTGGTCTTTTGGGGCAACTCTCTATTTATACAAATGGTGAAATCAATAACGTTATGGTCATTGCTCCCAAGCGGTGCGATCACTTTTACATCTCTCACCAAGTTTTGGGCATTACTTAGGACCAAATCCAGGATCGTCCCACCCCTGGTAGGTTCTGAGATCAACTGCTCCTTAGCACAGTCATTGAGAGCATCTAGAAACTCAATCTCTTTCTCTCGACCAGAACACATATTGACCCAATCAATCTGCGGGTAGTTAAAATCACCTATTATGACACAGTTTTTACATTAAGCCGCTATCTTTAATCCTTGCATCATATTATAATCGCCCTCTATCTTTTGATTTGGTGGGCGATAACAAACTCCCATAGTTAAATTGCCTTTTGGACCCTTTATTTTGACCCAAAGCATTTCTAGAAGGGAATCAAATTCTCTGACCTCAGTCTTACTGGACGGTATGCCCTTTCTGACATACAGAGCCACCCCACCTCCTACCCTTCCCTCCCTATCCTTCCAATATAACTTATATCCAGAAATCACCGTATCCCATTGATTCTCCTCATTCCACCACGTTTCTGAAATTCCCACAATGCCTATGTTTTCTCCCAACACTAACTATGTTTTCTCCCAACTCACCAAATTTACTTCGAACATTTCTAGCATTTGCATACAAACATCTATAATTTCCCAGGCAAGCTAGGCCCGCCACCTTCCTCCTGCCACCTCGAGACTTTGGCAGACAGTCCATACTGTTTGTCACCATCTCAGTGGACAACTCTGATCCATTACCCGGTAGAAAAGTGACAGCTAACTCTTCATCTCTTTGAGATGAGTCTTCCCGAACCAGAGACATTTCATCTCCTGTCGGCTTTCCCCCAAGATTTAGTTTAAAAACTGTTCTGCCGCCTTTTTGATTTTAAGCGCCAGCAGCCTGGTTCCATCTGGGGACAAGTGGAGACCATCTATTTTGTACAGCTCCCGCTCGTTCCAGAAAGCATCCCAGTGCCCAAAAAACTTAAACCCTTCCTCCTTACACCATCGTCTCATTCACACATTGAGACTTCTAATTTGCGCCTGTTTCTCCTGCCCTGCACGTGGAACAGGTAGCACTTCTGAGAAGGCTACCTTAGAGGTCTTGGCCTTAAGTCTCCCGCCAAGCAGCCTAATTTTTTGCTCCAAGACCTCACGACTGCATTTCCCCATATTGTTGGTGCCAACATGCACCACCACCACTGGCTCCTCCACAGCACTGTCTATCAGTCTATCTACTACACGTGTAATGTCCTCTACCTTCGCACCAGGCAGGCAAGTCACCATACGGTCAGTACATGGTTTTGCAATCCAGCTGTCTACTTGCCTAAGGATCGAATCACCAACTACCAAGACCCCTTCTCTCTCCCTGCCCAGGTATGGTTCCTTATTCGGAGATCCTTACTCATTCCTTGTTCGTGAATTCAACCAAAAACACTGAAGAGTGTTTGTTGTTTAAACACAATTTTATTTGGTAATATATGGTAATTATAACCAGTTCTAATAAAACATTAACACTTACTACCTTCCTCATACATTACACTTTCCCCTCCTCCCTTTCCCCCAGAGTGGTATTCTCAAAAATCACCCAGTGTACTTTTATTTTCCATTATTTTTCTAAGTACTTTCTAAATTTATCCCAATCCCTTTTAAATCCCTCTAATTCATAGTCTCTCAAGATTCTTGTCAGTTTATCCATTTCACTCCATGACATAACTTTTACAACCCAGTCCCATTTTTCTGGTATTTTATCTTGCTTCCATAACTGCGTATATAATGTCCTAGCAGCTGAAAGCAAGTACCAAATAACAGTTCTATCTTCTTTTGGAAATTTCTCCATTTGTAATCCCAATAGGAAAGTCTCTGGAATTCTCTTAAATTCATATCCCAAGATTCTAGAAATTTCTTGTTGAATCATTTGCCAAAACTGTTTTGCTCTTTCACAAGTCCACCACATATGGTAGAAAGAACCTTCATGCTCTTTACATTTCCAACATATATCTGGCATCTTATTGTTCATTTTTGCTAGCTTTTTAGGAGTCATATACCACCTGTACATCATTTTGTAACAGTTTTCTTTGATACTATAACATGTCAAAATTTTCATAGAGTTCCCCCACAAATATTCCCATGTTTCCATCTGTATTTCTTTATTAACATTAATTGCCCATTTTATCATTTGAGATTTTACTACTTCATCTTCAGTAGACCATTTCAGTAATAGTTTAGTTTTGAAATCAACTTTTCATTGTCTCCAAGCAGAACTTTTTCCAATTCGATTTGCTCTTTTCTTATTCCTTCACTTTTAATGTCACTTTCCACCAAGTTCTTAATTTGTTGAATTTGAAACCAATCACATTTGTTACTTAATTCTTCCATCTTTAATTCAATTTTACCACCTTGGATTTTCAATATTTGACCATATGATAGCCACTTTCCTTCACCTTCAGCATATATTTTTATTACTTCCGTTGGCACTATCCACAACGGCTTTCTCTCATCTCCATATTTTTTATATTTTATCCACGTATTTAACAGATTTCTCCTTATATAATGGTGTGAGAAGAAGCCGTCCATTTTACTTTTACCATAATACATATATGCGTGCCACCCAAATTTGTTTCCATGTCCTTCTAATGCTAAAAGTTTTTTATTTAACAACATTATCCATTCTTTTATCCATACCAAGCACACTGCCTCATGATATAGTTTTAAATCTGGTAATTGAAATCCACCTCTTTCTTTAGCATCTGTTAACACTTCCATTTTAATACTTGGTTTCTTCCCAGCCCACACAAATTCCAAAATCTTCCTTTGCCATTTACTAAATTGTTTATTGTCCTTCACAATCGGAATAGTTTGAAACAAGTACATTATTCTTGGTAAAATATTCATTTTTATTGTGGCTATTCTTCCCAATAACGACAAATTGAGTCTATTCCATTTTAATATATCTTCTTCCACTTTGTGCCATAACTTTTCATAATTATTTTTATACAAGTCAATATTTTTCATGGTAATTTCCACACCTAAATATTTTACTTTAGACGTAACTTCACACTCCGTTGAGCTCTGTAATTCTTTCTGTTTTTCAATTCTCATATTTTTACACAAAACTTTTGATTTCTCTTTATTTATATAAAATCCAGCCAATTCTCCATATTCTTGTATTTTACTCAAGAGCAGTGGCGTTACTTTTAATGGATTTTCATTTATGAACATAACATCATCAGCAAATGCTCTATATTTATAGGAAAATCCCTTCAACTTCAGTCCCTCTATCTCTTTATCTTCCTGTATTTGTATCAGCAAAATTTCTAAAGTCATTATAAACAACAACGGAGATAGAGGGCAACCTTGCTTAGAAAAGGGTATAGTCCCATACCTCAGAGTTGAACTTCCTCCATAAATCCTCCAAGTTTTCTTGTTTGACTAATTCAAAGAAAGTTTTTCTCAGTTTCCCTTCCTTATTATTTTTTTTTCTTCCCCGATCTATCTAATGTATTTTTAATTGTAACATTAAAATCTCCCATTATCATAATTTGTTCATATGACACTTGGTCAAGCTGTTGCATTATTTCTTTAAAGAAAGAGTCTTTTGCACTATTTGGTGCATATAGTCCCAGCAGCAGTGGGTTTTTTGCATTTAATGTTACTTCCACTGCTAAATATCTCCCATCATTGTCTTTAAAAATTTCTTTTGGCTCCAATTCTTGTTTAATATAAAAAGCACACCTCTCTTTTTTGGTTTAGCCAATGAATGAAATTCCAAACCCAGTTGCTTATTCCATAAAAATTTATAGTTCAATTGTTTAATGTGAACTTCTTGTAGACAAATTATGTTGCATTTTTGTTTTGTAATCCACTGAAATGTTGCTTTTCTTTTTTAAGGTGAATTTAGATCATTTACATACCAAGATAATAATTTGAAATCCATTATGTTTTCTTCTTTAAGCTGTGTCGCCAAATTCTTTATGTTCTTCCAAAAATCTTCTCAATTCTTGTACACTTGTAATTGTAATCCTTCTGCCTTGGGAGTTCAAAACTCAAACCTTCTGGTAAAATCCATCTATACCTTATATCATTGTTCCGTAGTTTTCCTGTTAATTTTTTATAAGTCTTTCTATCAGACAGTACTTTCTTTGGCAGCTCTCTCATAATCCTCATGACGCTGCCTTCCACCACAAAGTTCTTTTCAAAGCTTTTGGCTATAATTCTTCCCATCATGTCCCGTGTCACAAATTTTACTACTACGTCTCTTGGTAATTTATTCTTCTAGGCATGAAGGGAATTGACTCTATATACATAGTCATATTGGTATTTTGATGTTTCTAAATTATCTTCCAAAAAAATCCACAATAATTTTTATTATATAGTTCTTCAGATCATGTTCATTTTCAGGTACCCCTCTCAGACGTACCAGGTTTTCCATCAATTTACAGTCCTGCAATACAGCTTTCTCTTGCACACTTTTTAAGGTGGAATCATATTCTTTTACTTTTTTCTCCACCTCATCCACTTTTTTTGATGTTACTACAGTTTCATTTTTAAGGTCTTCAATTTTTTTCTCTAGAGCTACTGTACTAGCTTCAATGTCCTTTTTAATTTCTTTCTTGAGCTCCTTCATTCCTTTCATCAGCCTTGCTTCCATAACCTCTAACTGCTCCTGCATCTTTTCCATTGAGATGGCCCTTGTACGTACTGGCTTATGATCCGACATTTAAAAAATGCTCCAAAATTTGATCTCAACAAATTGAAAACTATGTATCATATTTAAAAGAGCAGGACATGCTCTTTCCAATGAGCCTAAAATCGCCGCTCTAGGAGCCCCCAAGCCGAGATATCAATATTTCAATTTTTTAAAAAATCCAAAATGGCGGTCGCGACTTTTCTTACCCCTTTTTTCAAAAATTTTTCTTCCTTTTTAGGCCTCTATAGTTGCTTTCAACAGTACTATCCAGTAGGATTAACTTTATAATGTCCAAATTTACCAGTTCCACCAATTTTTAATGCACTTAAAAAATATTTTATTTTGCCCTTTTTTTAATGGCCGCCAATGCTTTTCTATTGTTTTTCAGTCCTAGAGTAGGCTGGCTGACTTGCAACGTGACCTTCTTCCAATGGTTATTTCCTGCTTTTTCTTGCCTCCAAGTCCCATTCTCGCTGGTAGTCAAATCACGTGATGGTACAAAACGTCACTTCCTGTAGAATTCTACAGATCAGCAATGCTGTGACGATGGGGGCGTTTTTCAGAAACCGCAAGTATTCAAAACATTCTTGTTTTTTTCACTTTTAAACTCTGTTCTTTAATATTAAATAGTTCCAAATTCACCCCTCCTCCTCTTCTTTATATAAGCATGCTATAGTCTTTTTGCCACCTTTTAATTATTTTTGTAAATAGTGAAAGATAAAAATCAATAGTCTGCAGTGGCTATCCAAGTAGACACCGTCCTGATAGTAATCCAGATGTTATTTGTAGTATAGAGGTGCTGGCTCCTGGTGAGTTTAAGTCAATTTAAAGACTCTGGAGACCCTCTGCAGATGATGTAACACACTCGTCGCCGGAGACTCTTCAAAGCTTCAAAGGAGCCCCCTCCGGAGCTCCCTTTCTGCCAAAGTAAATCTCCTCCAAGTTTCCCAAGCGTGTCTTAGACTATTCTCTGAATGAGAAAAGTAGGTAGTAGGCAATAGATTGCCTTCTCTACCCCTCACACAGAGGTTCCAGCTGCCTCCCTTATGAGAGGCAGTTCAGCTCTCCATTTTCCAGCCCCCCCGGAAGTCATACACCCCCTTCTTCAGGGGACTCTGCCCTTCGAGAAGACATGTGCTCCTTTGAAATACAGGCTTCTAGGTGACACCCCAATTGGAAGCTTTTGGCGCCGGAACCAGTGTTTGAATGGGGGCATCTCTGCATGTCTTCTTGAAGGAGATCGTGTGCCAAGCATAGGGATGTATCTCTTGGGGTGGTCCAAACATTGTTTTGGTGTACAGCCTAGCCCCAGTGTCTACCTCTTTGAGTGTCCTGTGGGCACCTTGCTCTGGAGCGGCTGGCACGAGAACCGCTTATTGGACCATGAAGCAGCACATGTCCTCTCAAAGGGCAAAGTTCCCTGAATGTGGGGGTGGTCCAAAGTGCATTTTGGGGTGTAGAGGGCAAGCAGTCAAAACAGTTCCTTATTCAAGTCTTTAAAATACAGGCTTCTAGGTGGCACCCCAACTGGAAGCCTTTGGCACCGGAACCAGTGTTTGGATCGGGCACCTCTGCATGTTTTCTTGAAGAGGACAGTGCCCCAAGTGTGGGAATGTGTCACTTGGAGTGAGCCAAACATTGTTTTGGGGTACAGCCTGGCCCCAGTGTCTGCCTCTGAGTGTCGTGGGGGCACCTTGCTCTGGAGCAGCTGGCATGAGAACTGCTCATTGGACCATGAAGCAGCACATGTCCTCTTAAAGGGCAAAGCTCCCTGAATGTGGGGGTGTATTGCATGTGGTGGTCCAAAATGCATGTTGGGGTGCAGAGGGCAAGCAGTCAAAACACTTCCTTATTCAAATCTCCCTTGAAATACAGGCTTCTAGGTGGCACCCCAATTGGAAGCTTTTGGCGCCAGAACCAGTGTTTGGATAAGGCACCACTGCATGTCTTCTTGAAGGGGACAGTGTGCCAAGCGTGGGGATGTGTCACTTAGGGTTGTCCAAACATTGTTTTGGGGTACAGCCTGGTCCCAGTGTCTGCCCCTTTGAGTGTTCAGGGGGCACCCTGCTCTGGAGCGGCTGGAACAAGAACCGCTCATTGGACCATGAAGCAGCACATGTCCTCTTGAAGGGCAAAGTGCCCTGAACGTGGGGGTGTATGGCATGTGCTGTTCCAAAGTGCATTTTGGGGTGCAGAGGGCAAGCAATCAAAATAGTTTCTTATTCAAATCTCCTTTGAAATACAGGCTTCTAGGTGGCACCCCAATTGGAAGCTTTTGACGCTGGAACCAGTGTTTGGATCAGGCACCTCTGCATGTCTTCCTGAAAGGGACAGTGTGCCGAGTGTGAGGATGTTTCACTTGGGGTGGTCCAAACATTGTTTTGGGGTACAGCCTGGCCCCCGTGTCTGTCTTTGTGTCCTGGGGGCACCTTGTTTTGGAGCAGCTGGCACGAGAACCGCTCATGAAGCAGCACATGTTTTCTGGAACGGCAGAGTCCCCTGAAGAAGGGGGTGTATGATATAGGGGGGTCCACACCTTATTTTGGGGTTCAGAGCTTTCCAACTCTCTTCAGTGTTTTTGGTTGAATTCACGAATAAGAAATGAATGAGGAATGAATAAGCATCTGCGAATAAGGAACCAACTTCAGCCTCCTCTTTTTGCATAACCTTCCTCCCAACTGAAGTTCTTCTTCCTCCAATGGAAGAGTCACTTAAGTTAGAGGAAGACTTCAAACTTGAGCCAAAAAGGAAATGTAAGGTATAGTTTGATAAATAAACTTTGCTCAGTGGAGCGATAGGAAGGGTTGGATCCACCCCACCCACCACTCTTGGAACTGACAGAGGCTCTTCAGAGTCTCAGGCAGAGAAAGCTCTTTCCCTGTAATTGCTGTCTGAGATCCTTCAATGGGAGAAAATGCACGCATGGGACCTTCTACATCACAGCAAATGGCCCATTAAATCATGTTAGACCCCTTCCCTGTAAAGACTGAGTGAGCTAGTATGGAATTAGAAACTGGGCCCTCTTGCACCCAGAGTGAGAATCCGGGGCCCTCTGGACCACCCTAGCTCATCCCCTCCCCCTGGATCTGCAGCCTGTTGTCCAGATCCAAAGGCTTCAGTATCAATGTTCCCTCTAAGATGTAGCATCTTGTAAGCAAAAATTCTACTTTGTGAGCTACTGGGATTATAGTTATGAGCTACTGCATAGACTAGTTTGCTTGGGGGGCATCCTTCCTGAGCTAAGACAAAAATGTGTGAGCTGAAGGCTAAAAAACTGCGAGCTAGCTCACATTAACCCCGCTTAGAGGGAACACTGCTCAGTATATTCCTAGTATCCTTTCGCATCAAATTAGATCTTCCTTCATCAAACACACCACTCAACACATTAAGATATTGTCCGATCAGCAAAGCAATATGGGCTTCAAAATAACCATCCGGCACTCTATCGCTTGCATCAATCCTCAACATACACAAGATCAGCGCACAAAACTTTCAAGTACTACAGAAAGGAAATGCCAATTACAAAGCGATCAAAAAGTTTTATTTTGTTGTTGTTGAGAAAATGGTGCTTTGAGTGGCTGAAACTATTACGAGACAACTAATTTAAAAACACTAAGCGAAAAGACAAGCTTGACAAACCCCAGTGATTAAGAGGGGATGCCATTGGGGAATTAATGAAAACATTACAGCATTTATATAAAACAAGAAAAAACATTCAGCATCCTCCCCCCCCCCCCCCCCACGATTGGGACAAACATCTAGGGAGTAGCTTCCTAAACTAAACCGGATTCTGAAAAATCTCTGATGCATTTTGTGACTTCTTCTAGATGATTTCAAGTATCCGGTGTAATGGATGTTTTGAAGTTTCTGGTGTAAACCTTGGGTGAAAAAAAATATGAACAAAATTGCCATCAAACATTTGATGGATATTTTGACAGAACAAGTGTGGGCCCATGAGAGTCACTGGGGGATCCCATTCTCCCCACTATCTCACTGACATGGCTTGGCTCCCAGGCGCTGCCACAGCCGTCAACAACCACACAGGAGGTAGATGCTTTCTCTGTGCTTAAGTAGAGAATTATCTATTGGGGGGGGGGGGGATTTAACTGCCCCAACGTAAGTTTCAGATTTTTCTGCAAACCCGGCTGGAGGGGGGGGGGCATCCACCAAGTTAGCAGGACAATCTGTTCAGTGTCACTGTGGCCCCAGTCCATGGATTTAGATATCCACAGATGGGGGCCACGCTTCTCTATCAGACATACAGATTCACTACAAATGCGTGCGAAATGCATTCCTTCAGCCAGAGCTTTCTTGTGAGACACATCATTTAATGCACCCAATTTTGTTTACACAGCTAAGAAGAAGAAGAAGATATTGGATTTATATCCTGCCCTATACTCTGAATCTCAGAGTGGTCACAATCTCTTTTGCCCCCCCCCCCCCCCCAAATAGACACCCTGTGATGAAGGTAGGGCTGAGAGAGCTCTTACAGCAGCTGCCCTTTCAAGGACAACTCCTAGAAAGCTATGGCTGACCCAAGGCCATTCCAGCAGCTGCAAATCGAGGAGTGGGGAATCAAACCCAATTCTCGCAGGTAAGAGTCCGTGCACATAACCACTACACCAAACTGGCTCTAAGGATGCTTACTTATTTGGAAGCCAATATCAATTCAATTTGATGGGACTGACTTCTGACAAAAACGCATCAAATAATCGACTTTCACTTTAAAACAATGACAAGGTTTCTAGTTGTCATGCTATGGGGACGCTTTGGGAGGACATGCAGACTGTCTTTTTCTGGCGGTCAAAATGAAATCAAAGGAGGAACTGGCTGATGTTCAGATCATTTCCCACTTCCTATAACTCATTATTCTTTCACCAGCTGTTGCTCCCCCACTGACCTTAAAACTCCTTACAGCTTCCTTCAGTGTCTCACTGATCTTTCGCTCTTCTGACAGAGCCACTAAGCTCAATTTCACCTACCCACACAGGGCTGCAGCGAGGATAAAAGCTGATCAACCCCTTATACATCCCCCCTGAGTTGGTTGGATAAAGCTTGGATACAAAGATAAATAAATTGCAAAGGTATGGGTCAATAAATAATCCTTTTTTTTTTTTTTTTTGCTTCTCTTATTTGGCTCTGATGTCTCCCTGGCATGGCACTGATTGCTGTAAAAAGCCAACTGGGCGTACGGTGACAAAAGAAATTTAGGGTCTGATTAGTCAAAGCCTGAAGAATTAAAATTAAAGAAACCACAGGACTGCCAACTTGCTCGCTGGCGACACTGCAGTTATGATTAAGAAAACTGATTTGCACCACCTTTAGTCTCAGGTGTCCAAGATATTGACAGTGGCCAGGGAAGTAAAATGAAAATATAAAATGTGGCATAACTGTTAGGCATATTAGATTACTTAGTCGGGGGAAAAAATAAATCTGTCAGCTACGAAGATCAGAGTTGGGTTTTTATGCTTCCATGCTATAAATGACTGGCACCATTAGCTTAGCTAGTTACTTCTTTGTACTGGGGAATGAAATTATATCTACTGTAGCATAACATTTTAAAAGATCTTTCTTGATAATGATGTACAATGTCAAGCCTCAGTAGACAAATTATAGGCTTGTTAAATAGCTTCGCCATCAACTAATGAATACGTTCATTCTCCTATTTGTTACCGTTTTTATGCATTTTCTTCCTGGTGCAAAATTCCCTTGCTGGCTCCATGTGTGTGCATTTCAAACACTACTAAACATACAGAATAAGAGTTTGGTTCCTGTAAAAGGTGGCTTCTGGTCACGAAACATTCCACAGAGGATTTTTTTGAGACAAAATTAAATTCGACTATGACCTCCCATTTGCAGAAGTGTCTTTGAAAGAATGTATATAACCCATAGAAGCATTGTGAGAACTCCTGTCTAATATTTCCACCACCACCACCACCACTCAGAATTTTTTGATCAGCATTTATTTCATTTGTCTCCAGTCAAGACCCAAAGTGGTTTACGATACTTTCCTCTCTTTAGTTCTATCCTCACAGCAACCCTATAAGTAGGTCAGACTACGTGTGTATGACTAGCCCAAGGTCACCCCACAAGATGCCAGGGCATGGGCTGAAGATACTTGATGCAATAACCTTGCCAAAGCTAAGGAGGTCAGGAGTAGATTAATACCTCAATGGGAGACCACCTGGAAATCCTATAGAACGCCACCCTGAATTACAAGGACAAAAGGCTGAATACAAATGAACAAAAAGAAAGGACAAGTCTAAATACTTAAGCTACTTCTAGGGCTGTAGGGTTTTGCTGAGTCCTTGCACTGGGAAGGCAAAAGCAATGGTCTGGCCCAGGGCTTTTTTTGGTAGAAAAAATTCTAGCAGGAACTCATTTGCATATTAGGCCACACCCACTGACATAACCATTGTTTCACACAGGGCTTTTTTGTAGAAAAGTCCCAGCAGGAATTCTTTTGCATATTAGGCCACATCCCCTAATGCCAAGGCAGCCGAAACTACATTCCTGTGCGTTCCTGCTTTTTTTTTTAAAAAGCCCTGGTCTGGCCAGATTACTCTGCTTTTAAAACTATGGGGCGGCTGCCAAAAAAGCCACATTGCCCTTCTGGAAATTGTTAGCTTTCAGACTAAACTGAACAATTTTGAGGGAGGTCAAAGAGGAATCACTTGACGAACACCACAAGTAACGAACACCACAAGTAGTTCTGTGTGCCGTTCACCCACCTGACCCCCAACAGAACAGTGCTGAACTACGGTTTGTGATGTGTCATGCTTCCCTCGGTTAAGAAAAAACAAAACACAGCCCTAAATACATGCAAGACATTGTCATTTCTAAAACAGCTGTTTTCATGCTGAGATGTGTATCTGTGGAAAAAAGGGTAGTGACTACACTTGCTTCTGTCAAAATGCAACTCGGAAAATACACTTTCAAAGGATATTATGCATGAAAATTCTCTTTTTCATCCAAACCTAACAGATTGTCAAGACTGACCCCTCAAGAAACAAGCTCCAACTTAATTACGGGGGGGGGGGGGGGGGGGGGATTGAATGCATATCTAAAATAATGAAAAGAAAGCCTCTCCATTTATGAAGCACAAGACACGAGTCTCTGGGGGAGCCAGGCTCATAAATAATCTCTATCAAAGCCGGTTGCACAGCACCTTGTCATATAAGCTTGCACAGAAAAGAGACAGACACTTTATTTAAAGGAGACCATGTCACATTGGGGGTTTTTGGCACGGAACCAAAAAGCAAAAAGACATGTCAGGTGTACCATCCTTTAAGCAACGTGATCTCAACACAGTCTTAAAACATCCATATTATTTATTTTTGTAAAAAAGGCTCAATGTGGATAACTTTTAATCTATTTTCTTTCACTTCCTTTATATCCTGCTTTTCTTCCCAGTGGGGACCTAAAGTAGCTTACATTGATCCCTTTTCCTCCATTTTATCCTTACAACCGCCCTGTAAGGCAGACAGATCGAGATGGGAAGTCATGTTAGCTTGTCTGTCAGAAGAGCAAGAGTCCAGTAGCACCTGAAAGACTAACATGATTAGTGGCAAGGTAGGAGCTTTCGTGAGTCACTCCTCACTTTTTTCAGAAAGCTCATACCCTGTCATAAATTTTGTCTTTAAAGTGCTACTGGACTCCTGTAAGGCAGGTTAGGCTGAGCATGTGTGACTGGAACCGACTCCTGTAAGGCAGGTTAGGCTGAGCATGTGTGACTGGCCTGGACTCCTGTAAGGCAGGTTAGGATGAATGTGTGTGACTGGCCTGAAGTCTCTCAAACAAGCTTTTCATGGCACAAGAAGGGATTTGAAGCTGGGTCTCCTAGATTCCAGGACGATAATCTAACACCACCCTGGCTCTGTCCCGCTATGAATAATGCCATTGCAAAAAGAGAGACTGCTCAGAGGAGATCGGTCCAAGCAATCTGTTACTCTTCGGGGGCGCTCTTCCACATGCAGACTCAAGTCTAGCTGCTCTACTACAAGCCAAGCCTCTGATACTAGTGAAATTTTGCCTGTTATAGGCTTCTGTTCAAAAAAAAAATTAAAAGAACGAATTTTCTGAAATGAAATCCAGAGCTGATTTACAGTGTCAAGAGCATTTCTGCCTTCAGCTTTGAAATGCTCCAGGCCCAGAGTCTGGGAATGGACCCTTTCTAGCTGGCCGCATACATTGTGGCATTACAGCCAATGCCCCTTTTAATTTGATTCCTGCTTGGAACATTTTAAGCGCTGACAATTAACCAAATCCTTTAGAATTAAGTGCGTGCTTGTGGTCTGGGCAGCAATGTTTTTTTACCTTATCAGCCTGGCGCATGTAGCAGTAGAGAATCCCTCGCATACATTTTATAGCGGAATGCTCCAGCTCGTGGGTTCTTCCCTTGTCATCGTCAATGCGCCTGGGTGGGAGAGATAACCCGGGAAACAAATTGAAAACGCATTCAAAAGAAAGTTAAAAAGGGTACTGGCAGCTCTTTTTATTTATAATTAACTATTAAGAATGTGTTATATAGCTGCTCTAGCTATCTCGGATACATTCGGGCCTTGTCTGCTGGCCACAATAAAACCATCGGCTTTAAAAGAACACAAACGCCACTTCGGGGCTACATCAAATGAAGTCAAATAAAGGTTGTATACAAATGTCAGTCCCCAGAATCAACTTTTTGGTCCCCTTTTTCAAATGATTTTGAATTTGCCCTGGGGTTTAGAGAAAGTATGCACTTCTAATCAAACTATGTAGGCAGAGAACCGACAGTGACATATTGGTATGTCTGCAGGGATGTTAAACTGAACAGCATTTAGTGGGCAGCTTGCTTTAATATTTTTTGCTTTTTGCCATGGCAGCATGAAAGATAATGAACCTATTTCTTTAGTCTCCTCATGCCTGGATGTCCCATGGCGCTCTTGCGAAAGCTTTGCCATCATCTTTTTAAGAGGTTCTGCCCACTTTGGGGGCTTCAGTGACATCACAGCATGAAGGAGTGTGACATCTGGACCATCAACTGTCATGTCACAATGGCAAACATCTGTTTTCGAGACAGTGGGGTCTCTGTTGAAAAACAAGGTATGCAGAATCGTATGCAGCTGCACATCACAGTTCTCACTCCTTTTAAGCTACGAGCCGCACAGATCCTGCTAGAAATTAAGTGTGTGGTCAGAAATACAAATGGGTTGGAAAGGAGAAACCAAAAATGACCACAGGAAATGTGTGGGAAACAAATATTACTGTGAAAACACAGGATTAACAGATTCCTCTGAATAAGCTTTATTGCAACATACTTAAGGAATCTTCTACCTGGATTTTTTTTAAAAGTCTTCATTGCACAATCAGCTCCCCCCCCCCCCTTTTTAAAATCAACCGGAAACTTGTGACACACCTAGCCATGGTGGAACTATGGCACTAATTGTGTGCAGATCCATTTGAAAATAAACTCCCTGGGCAAAGCAACAATGACTTCTGAGAAAACGTGCCTAAGGATCCAGCTGTATGCCATCTACGAGGGCTAAGAAACCAGCCATGATTTCTAAGGTAGATTTAATCATTTTTTTTGGTTTCATTAAAAACTTGAAAGCAGCTTTCTCCACACACACACACCAGCCACCATACTATAAATGAGAACCATTCGTGCAGATAGACTGAGTAAGCATAACAGAAAATAGCTGTTGCCTGAGCATGGGTTCCTACGTAAGTTCTGCGGCCAGAGGAAGTGGCTTATGAAACACGAGCTATACCTAGGAATCGGGTAGCCATACCTGTTGGATAGAGGTCTGCTGCCTCAAGAATAAGTCAAGTTCTAATGGATACTACCTCGTTTACCAGCAATGGACATCTGGACACAGAAAGACTTTGTGCCAATATAAATTCACAGCATCCAGAATATGGACTATTGCTTTAAGGAATAGATTAATGACAGACTTTGGACTCTTTAGAAGCACTGTAAGATAGTATTTCATTAATGTAATGAATGCAAAATAAGCAAGTGAGAAGAAAAATATGTGTTGTATGAGTATTTGAAGTGCATATCACACAGTTGTTTCTTGTATTTCAACAATCTGTACACTGTGGTTTCCTGTGGCGTTTAACCGTGCTATATATGGCAGAATAGGATTTACAAACGTTTCCAATCATTATTGCTCACATAAGGACTTCTCCCAGAAATTCCGACTCAAAGACACAGGGCAGCATTGGTGAAGAGAGTGTTTGATTAGGCCATGAAATCTGTTGCATGACCAAGGGCCAGATGTTTTCTTTGAGTGCAACCTACCATACAGGGCAGGCCTGGGGAATCCAACAGAAGTAGGGAGAACCTACAGCCAGTTACTTTCTCTCAGCCTAAACGACATTACAGGGTTGTCGTTAAGATCGAAAGCAAAAAGAACTGGGAACGCTGTCCCTGAACTCCTCGGAGGAGAAATGTGTCAACTGCTACAGCACTTAACGCAAGAACAAAGAATGCTGGTTGGCAGACTGTTTCCTCCAACAGCAAAAAGAAGCAGTAACTCCACAAACCTTCACGGGTCTTTGTTTTATGTTTCTACGCATGTCACACCGGAGGGAGAAAAAACTGAAGGTTAATAAAAAGATGTCAAATATTCTTCTGAGTGATACACGTGCCAGAACAGAAGAGGCATCCTGGCTACCATATTTAAATTCACTAAATTAAAAATGTCCAGTCATTGCATTTATTTGTACATGTTTTAGTGTGTGTGTGTGTGTATATACATACGTATACACACACACACACACACATACACATACAAGTACAATATATGTAAATATTGTGTGTGTATGCCACCCCTCTAAAATTCATTCATTATTTTATGCAATTTATATCCTGCCTTCCCCACACATGGACTCAGGATGGATCACAACGAAAAAAAAAAATTAAATAAAATTTATACGTAACAACACAGTATAAATATCATAAAACCTGACAGTTCAAAAACATGACGGCACGCTAGAACAAACAAGCTCCTAGGTGTGTCCTGTACATAGGTTCAGAGGGCCAGCATGCTCAGTGAATGGACAAACACTCACTCCGGAGGCTTTGTTAAACTGCATGGTGTAAATGGCTCGGGTGGGTTTGGGCGAGGGGGGGAATGTAATCGGACATCTGATACCTCCACCATTAATTTTAACACATCCAATCACTGCACTTATTGCTATGCATTTATTTTCTAGTATCTATCTATCCATCCATCCATCCATCCATCCAGGGCTTTTTTGTAGCAGGAATCCCTTTACATATTAGGCCACACCCCTCAGATGTAGCCAATCCTCCTGGAGCTTACAGTAGGCCTGAGCCCTGTGAGCTCTTGGAGGATTGGCTACATCAGGGGTGTGTGGTCTAATATGCAAAGGAGTTGCTGCTACAAAGAAAACCCCTCTATCTGTCTGTCTGTGTGTTCATCTATCTATCTATCTTGATATAGATATATGTAGCTTCAGGGCTTTTTTGTAGAAAAAGCCCAGCAGGAACTCATTTGCATGTTAGGCCACACCCCCTGATGTCACCATTCTTTCACATAGGTTTTTTTTTGTAGGAAAAAGTCCAGCAGGAACTCATTTTCATATTAATCCACACTCCCCGATACCAAGCTAGCCGGAGCTGCGTTCCTGGGCATTCCTGCTCAAAAAAAGCCCTGGGTAGCTTTGATCTGGACAGCCCAGTCTAGCTTGATCTCATCATATATCCAGAAGCTAAGCAGGGTCGATCCTGGTTAGTGTTTGGATGGGAGGCCACTGAGGATGTCCAGGGTTGCTATGCGGAGGCAGGCAATGACAAACCACCTCTCAACCTCTCTTGCCTGGAAACCCTGCCGGGTCACCATGAGTCAGCTGTCACTTGATGGCAGCACACAAACGCATATATATTTTTAAAAGCACAGGAACAAAATTAAACGTATGCATTATGTAGGCTGAACATTTCGGGCTTGTAATTAAACCGAACCCCCTTTGGCGGTGCTCCGCTGGTTAAAAGAACATTTGGGTTTTGATTTGCCGTTACTAAGAGCTGTCATGAAAAAATGAACAGGGAAGCTTTTAAAGGTGAGCGGGTCCAGCAAGGGGGGGGGGTAGGGGAGGAACTGCCTAGAAATCAAACAGTTGCAAATGGATATTTGAAGAAAAAAGGTAGCTGATAGAGCTTTCAAAATAACAAAGGCTACAGTCAAAACTGGGCAGGTGGGGGAAAACGAAAATTCAGTGAAGCCAGTTGTACAGAGAGAAGATCATCTGAACTTGATGGGAAAAGCTGTGCATGAAAACTAAATTATAATTAGCTCTTCAAATGAAAAGCTAGCAGAACTGTTCAGTGGCAAGAGGGGGAGGAAGACACAGCTCTCCCTGCAGTGTGATGCTGACTGGAAGGAGAGAGTAAATTATTCAGCATTCCCATGTCATTTTTCTTCCCTCGTAAATATATCAGCTAAACTAACATCACCTTCCTTCGCGCTGCGCAGTCGGGGGGAAAAGAATGCAGACACGGTAACCCCGGGGAAGCAATATTTTGGAGCTGATAAACACTTTCAGAATTAATCATGAAGGAATGATGGGATGTTACTCCTGCCATGCTTTGTGCCTGATTCTATAGGATGCGTTCTGGCTGACTTCCTCGAGTCGCTACGAGCCGGTTTGCTCCTGCTGAGGCCAGGGGAAACCTGAACTGAGATCTTCGATGAAATTGCTTGTGGATGATACTCTGGAAATCTTCCAAACACAGACACACAGAAATAGGTAGGAGTCAACAACAGCAAACCGGAGGCACCAAGAGCTCAGGGTTCCTTCACATTCTATCTTTGCAGTGTGGAAACCACTGGTGCAATTCCTACACTGTGAAGACAACACCAGGACCCATGGGATATCTGGGAATGGCTTCCACTGCAGCTTCTGTGACAGCTGGTATTGCTGCAGTTTCTGGGAAAGGTGGAGTTGGTGTGGGGTTGAGAACATAAGAAGAGCCCTGATGGATCAAACCAGTGGTCCATCTAGTCCAGCATCCTGTCTCACACAGTGGCCAACCTAGTTCCTCTTGAGGTCCAACAAGCCACAAAGGCCAAGGCCTTCCCCTGATCTTGCCTTTTCTAAACTGAGAAGTCCCAGACTCTTCAGCCTTTCCTCATAAGCACTCCCTTCGGTCATCATCTAGGGTCCACTTGCTTGTAGGGGCCCGGCCTGAGGATGCCTTGGTTAGCCTGTCACCAGGGCAAAGGCCTCCTAAATTGTGGCCCCTACCCTATGGAATGTAGTCTCTGATGATAAACTGTGCCCTGATGGACTTGTTTAGTGTCCATAGGGTATGTAAGGCTGAATTGTTTAGGTTGGCTTTTAGAGTGTAATCCACACGTTTGGGTTGGTTTTGTTAGTGGTATGGTGTTAGCCATACATCTGAATACTTTAACATGTTCATGTTAATATTTTATATTGGTTATCAGTTTTTATGCTGTTTTAACGTTGTAAGTCAGCGCAAGACCCTTTGGGTGAGCCGGGACTAAAAAATGGAAGGAAGGTAGGAAGCTCCAACTCCATTGAATCCCAGCAGTGTCTACCCCATTTGGTTTGGGGTTTCAGTGCTGAGAATCAGGAACAGCCAGGGCTTTTTTTTGTAGCAGGGACTCCTTTGCATACTAGGCCACATCCCCTCTGATGTAGCCAATCCTCCCGGAGCTTACAGTTGGCCCTGTACGAAGAGCCCTGTAAGCTCTTGGAGGATTGGCTACATCAAGGGGCGTGGCCTAATATGCAAAGGAGTTCCTGCTACAAAAAAAGCCCTGGGAACCACACTATCTGAAACCCACAGCAGAAATGTCATGTGGTGCTGACTTTGCCAAAAAGGCTCAGACCTCTGGAACAGCAACCCAGAGAAGAACACTCTACTCTCACTTTAGTTCTCGGCAGACAGACTGAAAAATGGGCAAAAGTGCACAAGCTGCATTCAAACAAATAATTACGGTGCTTTGAAAGGGAGCAATAACACAGCCTGAAGAAATGACAAGACCGGACAGGTTAGCCCTGGATACAAAGCCACACTTTAATTTCTAAAAATGGCCCATGTATATCTTTTGAATACAGAGACATCCTTCATAGAGTGTGAAGGTCAAAAACATTTAAATGAGAAGATGGGAGAGTTGGAAGAAGAAATTATGTCCATAAAAAGGACATCGGGAATAGCGCAGAATATTTAATCTGAATGTGAGGCTATAACTCCCCAAACGATACATGCTGATTTTGAACACTGAATGCAAAGGGTCGGTTTATACAACGGTAAATGATACTGTATATTCCGTTCAAAGAAACAAAAAAGTCTCCTTTAAATGAGAGCATACTTTGGAAAGCTGTCCTGAGAGATATTGTTTCTGTTTAAAGAACTATACCAAGCTGTTCAACTTGAATTTCCAAGGATTCATCCCATGGGAATTCATCAACCCCTTGCGAGAACTCATCCCACAGGGATGCTACCGAATCAAGCAGTGTTCTTGTGGGACGTCACAGGCTCTGCCCACATGGTTGCTTCAGCCACATACTGCTGGTGTGAGGTGAGAACACACAACAGTGAAGCGGTTTCAGCTCGGTGGGAAAAGGTCATCTGACCAGTTACGGGCCGAAGTGTGCAGTAAACATAGGGTCAGGTTTGTTTATACCCTTGCACAACCCTCTTATAAGACTGAATTCCATGGTGGTGGTGACGAGTCACAGCTGACTTCTGGCAATCCAGACAGCCAGCTTGGTGTAGTGGTGAAGTGTGCAGACTCTTATCTGAGAGAACCAGGCTTGTTTCCCCACTTCTCCACTTGCAGCTGCTGGAATGGCCTTGGGTCAGCCACAGCTCTCGCAGAGTTGTCCTTCAGAGGGCAGCATCTGCAAGAGCTCTCTCAGCCCCACCCACCTCACAGGATGTCTGTTGCAGGGGAGGAAGGTAAAAGAGATTGTGAGCCGCTCTGAGACTCTGAGATTCGGAGTGGAGGGCAGGATATAAATCCAATATCAATATCATCACCACCATCACCACCACCACCATCATCATCATTATCATCTCCTTTTTCTCCTTCTCCTTCTTCCAATTGCCTAGGACACCAGCTTTCTGGGGGCAACAAACTGGGTGCCCCATGTGACTCAGTGACGTTATCAGTGGAGGGGAGCACCAGAAGTCAGCCTTGCCTAGGGTGCCACACAGTCTAGGGCCACCCCCGCCTATAGAGCTTTCAAGGTAAGAGACAAACAGAGGCGATTTGCCATTGCCTGCCTGTGTGTCACAACCCTGGACTTCCTTGGTGGTCTCCCATCCAAACACCAGCCAAATCAGGTCTGACGTTGCTTATCATCTGAGATCTGACAAGAGGGGCCATCCATGTCAGGACTTCCATGCTATATTCTATACCCACCAGTTGGGAAGTGGGGTTGAAATTAGGCAATCCTTCTTTTACAGGTGAAAAATCTTTACTGAGCCCTGGTACACTGCAAAACTGCTGCTGATTTAAAAGTACTCACCAGTTACTATGGCAACAGCACCCTTGTGATGAAACTTTCCGTAGCTGCAATTGCTCATCATTTATAACTTAGGCAATTTCATCATATTTAATTATGCTATGTACTGAAGTGTCATACATTAATTATTCCGCATTTATTACTGATTTTCTGTTGGATATGTTCATCTTTCTGCTCGGCTTGAGTTTTATTCATTTATCTCAGTTTACTGTTTCCTGAATTTTAAAGGGAACCGCTGATATTATCCAATGAGCCAAATCACAGCAAACTTTCATCCATGTGGAGCCAACAAAAAAACACTTTGATTTATCCCCTTGCCGGTGGGGTAATTAAAAGGAAAGGAGGAGGTTAGGATGCAAAGAACTATGCAGAAGGAAGTATGTGGGGGGGGGGGGGGTATATGAAAGGAAAATGTCAACAGAGAAACTCTGAATAGAGGCTATGTAGGTATTTTTATTTATTTGTCATTTATACCTCACTTTTCTCCCCAGTAGGGACCCAAAGCGGCTTACACTGTTCTCTTCTCCTTTTAATCCTCACAACAACCCTGTAAGGTAGGCTAGGCTGAGATTACATAAGTGTCCCAAGGTCACCCAATGAACTTCAACAGCACAGTCCCCTAGATCCTTATCTGACACTCTAATCCAGGGGCGGCCAAACTTGCTTAATGTAAGAACCACATATAATAAAATTCAGATGCTTGAGAGCTGTAAGACATGAACATCAGATGCTTGAAACGGAAGGAAGGAAGGAAGGAAGGAAGGAAGGAAGGAAGGAAGGAAGGAAGGAAGGAAGGAAGGAAGGAAGGAAGGAAGGAAGGAAGGAAGGAAGGAAGGAAGGAAGGAAGGAAGCTTTAAATGCCTTCTCCAAGCTGCTGGCTGGCTTTGCTTGGTAAAGTGACTGAAAGAGACAAATGCCTTCTCCAAGCCAGCCAACAGGGCAGCGGGGGCTTCAAGAGCCGCACAATGTGTGTGAAGGAGCCGCATGTGGCTCCTGAGCCACAGTTTGGCCACCCTTGCTCTAACCACTCTACTCTGCTGGATCCAAAAAAAACCTCCCACCAGCCCACCAGCTGTGGGATGAAGACAAGGGCCTGGATCTAGTTGTGTGCAAGCAAAAGCATGAATGGACACAGGACGGTTCTGCTTGCATAAGATCTTGTGTAACACCTACCATTCCATGTTTTCCTTGCAGCTTTGCAAGCCCAGAAGCCAGCAAAGACAAGTTAGAAGGAGCTGCAAGTGTCATTGGCAGCCTCAGAGCTTCAAAGGGTGAGGAAAGGACGGGGGGGAGGCGGGGGGGAATTGCCAAGGGGTCCGCTGGAAGCCCAGGGCAGGACAGGTGTGGCCTGCAGGCTGGCAGTTTGATAGCCCATCCTTAGAGCAATGGACTACCCTAGGTTTTTTTTCTTCTTGTGTTCCCACTTGCTCACAAGTCGAAATTTTGCACTGGTTCCAACCCAATGTTGCAAAATCAAAACCTGTTTGGTGTAGTGGTGAAGTGTGCAGACTATTTATCTAGGAGAACCACGTTTGATTCCCCACTCCTCCACTTGCAGCTGCTGGAATGGCCTTGGATTAGCCATAGCTATCACAGGAGTTGTACTTGAAAGGCCAGCTGCTATGAGAGTCCTCCCAGCCCCACCCACTTCGCAAGGTGTCTGTTGTGGGGGGGGAGAAGATATAGGAAATTGTAAGCTGCTCTGAGTCTCTGATTCAGAGAGAAGGGCGGGGTATAAATCTGCAGTCTTCTTCTTCTTCTACTTTCCCAGATGGTGGGGCTCCCTGGGCTATCTGACATGGGAAGCTGCCAATGAGCTGTATGTTTTGAGGAAGAGGGGGCTGGAAGGAGGAAATACATATCCACACACCAAACAATGCCAGGATGCCTTTAGACGGAGCCCCTTATGGAAGACAATATAAGAGGAAGGTCTGGACAGCAGCAGTATCCCAGAAAGACCCCAGAGAATCTCACGGGGCCTGCTCAGGTTAAGATATCCAGTGGCTGTAAAGGGATGAGCTTAGGAGAGCAAGTTGCAGACAATGTTCTTAACTTTAGTTCCTAACTTTTCAAGCAATAGCGGTTGAGGTAAAATTAAAGCTGGCCTTTAGCCCAGGCTAGCCTGATCTCGTCAGATTTCGGAAGCTAAGCGGAGTCAGCCCTGCTTAGCTTCTCATATATGACAAGATTGGGTTAGCCTGATTAATTGTTTTAATGTGTTACTGATCTTTTCGTTGATTTTAATGGTTTCAAAAATGTTATTTTATGATGTATGTTTTAGTTTGTTAGCTGCCTTGTGGAGGCAGGAAGGCGCAGGGCATAAACTTTGTAAAATATGTAAAATTTACCTTCGAGGACAGGATGTGAAGGGGAGAACCCCCCCCCCCCAACAAACATCAGTCTTTTGTGGATGGGGGTTATTTTAGGACTAAATGACCTCCACAAGTTTCCATTTAAGAGACATGGGTGAATCAGATTGTCTCTGATTCCAACTGCTGTCACTTAGTGCCTTTTCCTGAGTGACTTACTTTCACTATTAGCTTCCGGCATACTGTTTAGTCTGGAAGGAAGCATTCTTAAATGTCATTAAGCATTGTACCACTTCCTAGCGTGACCCTTCAATTCTATGCTGAAACAGATGCCTGGTAACAGTGAAAACATCAGTCGCTACCCATATTTCTGAAATGTTAACATGATGAAATGGCACAGGAACCATCATCCCTCCTCCAGGAGAAGAACTCACAGCTGGAGACTTACAGAAGTGTGCTGAGAAGCTAGTGTGATGAACTGCACAAGGACACATCTGCAGTGAACAGTCATCTGAAAAGAGGTGTAAACGTGGTTGCCTGCAATGAACTTTTTGAAATCCACAAAGGGTGGGAGCTTTAGAAAAGCTGGAGAAAGGCACACATGTAATCCTACAGCAATTACGCTGACTTCCAATCCCCTCCTGAACACACTTCAAGGTGTTGGTTTTGACCTGTAAAGCTCTATATCAGGGGTGTCACACTCATTGGTTATGAGGGCCAGATCTGACATAAATGAGACCATGTCAGGCTGGGCCATGTATGTACCTATTTAAGATTAGGTAGCAGAGATATAAACTTTATAAAGGACACAGACAAACACAAATGTTAAAAAAAACTTAAAACATGCTTAAAACATTAGCACTTGTTGGTCTTAAAGATGCTCTCTTTGTATCTCTCCTGTGTGATCCAGAGGACTGGGCAAAGGAAGCTCTGGCTTTTCCTTTCCTCCCCGGAGGACCGGGACAGGGAGGATCTTTCAGTCAATAGAAAGCAGTTTGGCTATGCAACTGAGAGACGCTGGCAACGCAAGCTATCCCTCCCCCATTTCCTCAGCAAGGGAGGAGCCTTGGCCAATAGAGAAAATAGAGGTTTTGCTCTGTAGCTCCTGTGCGATTGAGCAAGCCTGATAAAGCAAGCTGCGATGCAGAAGGAACCAAGAGAAAGGGAAAAGGAAACAGACAACAGCCAGTAACTCGGGAGCCTGATAGGAGCCCTCTGAGGGTCTGATTTGGCCCCTAGGCCACATGTTTGACACCCCTGCTCTATTTGGCTTGGAACGAGGGTAACTGAAGGACTATATTCTCCAATACATTCCAGCCTGGGAACTAAGAACACAGGGAGAGGCCCTCTGGACTGTCTCATCAACCAAAGAAGCTAATCCAATGGATACACGAGATGGGACCTTTTCAGCAGCACAATTATGAGGCAACTCCCCAGAGAGGTGCCCCTGGCCCCTCTCACTCTCAATTTTTTAATAATAATAATAATAATTTTTATTTCTATCCCGCCCTCCCCGCCTAGGCGGCTCAGGGCGGCTAACAACAACTTACACATTAACATAAATAATAAAACTTTAAATTTAACAATTAAAATTAAACATAAGAGGTAGCTGAAGACACTTTGGTAAGTTTTTATGCCTACCGACAGTTTTAAATTATTAGCTTTAACTAGTGGTTTTAATGTATTTTATCATTATTTCAGAGTAAGACGCCTCTTGAGTTCCTATAAGGTGATGGTAATTTTTATTTATCTCTTCTTTTTCTTTTGAAAAAAATAAAAATTTTAAGAGATAACTTTTATTTATAAGGTAGAAAGATCGCCAATAAATGTTTTCAATAAACCTAAATAAAAATAATCACTACTAGTAAAACAGATCTCTGACCTCCAAGGATGCGAAAGAGAAGGTGGAAAAAAGCATTTTCTGGGAAGCTTGCAAGTAGTTACTTGCCTGTCATCTAGGCATGGAAGCTTCTAAAATGCTGTTCCTGTAAGGCTGTAAATGTCTATAGTAGGGTTGCCGCATCCCCCTGGCTATTGGCAAGGGATGCTGGAGGTGGAGCCTGCAGAGGACAGGGAACACAGTAGGGTGCAATGCCATAAAGTCTACCCTCCAAAGCAGCGGTCCCCAACCACAGGGTCGCGGACCACTACCAGTCTGTGGCCTGCTAGCAACCGGGTCGCAGAGTGAGGCAGAGGTGCCACACTGCCTCTGCCTTCCCAGGACCCAGACGGATGAAAGAGGCAATGAGGCCTTGCTCCAAGACAGGGAGGCAGCCTCAGAGTGAGGTAGAGCAGTTCCACCGCTCCTTCTGCCCACTCAGGACCTGATCAGCTGATTGACAGGGGTCTTTAAATGGGAGGGGGAGTCAGATTGGCCTTCTGCTGCCTGGCCACCTAGCAGGGAGGCAGCAGAAACAGCCCTGGTCTCCCTCCCCGCATTTAAAGAGCCCCATGTGGGGCAGGGATGGGGCAGAGGTGGGGGAGCAGCCTGGGGCAGCAAAACCTCAAACACTGCCCCCACACTGGTCCATGGAAAAATTGTCTTCCATGAAACCGGTTCCTGGTGCCAAAAAGGTTGGGAGCCACTGTTCCAAAGCATCCATTTTCTCCAGCAGAACAGATCTCAGCAGTATGGAGATGAGCTGTAATTCAAGGAGATCCTCCAGTCCCACCTGGAGGCTGGTATCCCTAGCTAGCCAATCTTCTTTGAGAGCCAGTTTGATGTAGTGGTTAAGTGTGCGGACTCTTATCTGGGAGAATCAGGTTTGATTCCCCACTCCTCCTCTTGCAGCTGCTGGAATGGCCTTGGGTTAGCCATAGCTCTCGTAAGAGTTGTCCTTGAAAGGGCAGCTGCTATAAGAGCTCTCAGCCGTACCTACCTTAAAGGGTGTCCGTTGTGTGTGTGTGTGGGGGGGGGCGAAATATAAAGGAGATTGTGACCACTCTGAAACTCAGAGTATAGGGCACGATATAAATCCAATATCTTCTTCTTCTTGCAGACTGGTGGCAGTGCATTTCTTACGAGTTGCAGAAAAGAACAAATGATCCAACTTACCTATATGCAAGTGCCAAAGCCCAGGCAGATGCAGCGCAGTACAGGCTGTTGTGCACTTTCGCCCTTTGGTTGTCACCAAACGTTTTGGTGGGAAAGAGACCGGTGGTTGGACTTTGGTACAGCAACACTGTTGATTTGACTGTCAAGAGAAACATCCAAACCGATCCTTACATCTTCCAAAACTTAAAAGGAGTGTTTTTCAAGGAAATAAATAAAACAGAGAAACAGCAAATGCCAAATAGGAAAATAAACACATTGCGAGAAACAGATGTCTTGTACAATTCAGCCTTGTTTCTCAGTTGTCCACTTTTTTGCTTCAGGATCCCTGTTCCTGCCCGCATCCACTTGACCATGATTTTCCTACACTGTGTCTACACTCTAAACAGTACTCTTAACTGTACTGCCTGCCCTCAATAGACCTCGGGGACAGCGGTTCTGTGAGAAACCAAAGAAACTGAATCGCAGACATGTCGGTGCTTGAATAAAACTACAATTCACAGTTTCTTTGGAACCATGAGTGCATACAGGCTATAACTTTGCTATGCTTTTGAGCATGCTTCGAGTAAGGTATTCCATTCAGTCACTTTTATTACATGGAGATCACTGCAATAAACATCATCCTACCAAACAGCAAGGCTCATTTGACCACACATTGAGTCTACAGGAACAGTAATAAAATAATTGTTTGTGTCCTCCCTCTGCCAGTTTACATTTATTAATATTGCTAATTGAGATGCAGCTTTATAGACTTCATATGGATACATTTCTCCAGCACCATTACTTTAGATTGCTTCACTTGCTAGCCATTTGTAGATAATTCATTTACTAAATGATAAATCCAAACAAGGTTTAAGAATAGACAAAAACCTATTGTAAGAACATACATCATCTCAGTAAAACAGTACAGAATAGTTTGGACGCCATTCTTCTAAGCTATCTGATGTCACAGTTTTTAAGTTTTATAAATTGTTATGTATTTTATAACTGAAGCTAGGAAGGCTGGGATAAAAGCAAAAATAAATAAATAAAATTATATTTTAATAAATAAAAGTATTTCAGTAGTTTTTCAATAGTAATAGAAGTAAGAAAATACTTAGGGGTTTTTTCAGTAGATTAAACATGTTTCAACTAAACACTCTTCTTCAGGGGTTTCTGGGAAAAGGTATACATTCCTAAAAGGACATAAGCATATATAACAAAATACCCAAGAGTGTAAATACAATATAAAATTGGACTATTGCCCTTCAGTTACTCTTTAAAGGCCTTGTTTTGGAGCATCTAAGGATCTATTTTAAAAAATGAAATGTATTTTGTGACATATTAAAAAATATAATTTGCAAAAAAATGGTTAAGAAAGGTTTTTTAAAAGGAGGAAAATGTCTTAGACTGACTTTTCATTTTACTCACATTACACTCTGGCAAAAGTTGTTAAAAGAGCACTTTCCATGAGCAGAAGGGCACCTTTGGATCCAGCCCTAGATGCTTCTCAGTATCAGCAGTGGTGAAGCCCTGGGCTGGATCCAAATAAACTGGTACTTCCAAGGCTTTTTTTGTAGTGGGAACTCCTTTGCATATTAGGCCACACACCCCTGATGTAGCCAATCCTCCTGGAACTTACAGTAGGCCCTGTAATAAAAGCCCTGTAAGCTCCAGGAGGATTGGCTACATCAGGGATGTGTGGCCTCTTATATAAAGAAGCTCCTGCTACAAAAAAAAAAGCCCTGGGAACTTCTTTTTTAAAAAATCACGAAACTAAAACTAGATATACCACTTATTTATATCTTGTTTTTGAAAAATATTTCCTGTACTCATAAAAGCATTCAGGACAGCATCACTTTTATTAACAGTGATTTAAGATTTTAAATGAAAAGAACTGGGGTATGGTCAATCCTCCAACAGAGAATGTCCAAAATGTTAAAACTAAAAAAGTAAGAGGACACAAGAGAGCCAGCGTGGTGTAGTGGTCAACAATGGTGGACTCTAATCTGGAGAGCTGGATTTGATTCCCCACCTGAAGCCTGCTGAGTGACCTTTGGCAAGTCACAATGCTCTCGGAAGGCCCTCAGACCCACCTATCTCCCACAGTGACTGCTGTGGGGAAAGGAAGGGAAGGCAATTATAAGCTGCTTTGAGACTCCCTGGGGTAGAAAAAAGTGGGGTAGAAAACCAATTCTTCTTCTTCACACACAATGGAACTTTTACAAAAGTATGGCAGCTATTTACAAATTGTAGTAAATGAATTACCAGCTTTATGGAGCTTTTCTATGTGATAATTATGTATTGTCATGGCTGCTCTATTCTATATATATATGAAACCTAATGATCATGAGCAGGTAAATTAACTGTTGAATTATTCATGATCCTAATTATATTACATCACAAGAAAATACACTTTTAATCATACTGATGAAATCAGAGGATTAGGCATGGCAACAGTGATACTTTCTTAATTGTTTTGAGAAATTACGCTAGCAAAAACTATACATTCAGGTGGGTAGGAGTGTTGTTTGAAGCAGCTGAACCACGTTTCAGCCCAGTGGCACCTTTAAGACCAACAACATTTTATTCAAGGTATAAACTTTCGTATGCAAGCACACATGAAAATTCATAACTTGAATAAAATTCAAATTCTGGAAAAAAAACCCCTTCTATTACTGTCACGACTACTCTCTTTTAATCATGTGGTTAGATCCGGTGTGTCTTTAACAGTCTTGTTATTTCTCTCTCTATAAATATGTAATGCTGCACCCAGGAATTTAATTCCAATCTTATTAATTAACCTTTCCCACAGTATTGTGGCCAAGCTCTAAAGCTCCTTTGGTGGACTATGTGGTCCTGAGGATGACATTCTTATATTTTACTAACATATGAATCCAGGTTTTCATAAAATAAAACAAAACTTTATTTGTACAAGAAGCACATTGGTTTCAGGATATTTAGCAACTATTTCTTCAGTAAATAAAACTGTGGATGTTAATGACCTCTTACTAAGTTGTCACACTCTTTGAGTTCACAATCACTCCTCTTTATCAAATCCTTTCTCCTTAGAATGTCCTTTGTCCAAGTTTTAGCATACATCACTCAGTTAATTTTTCCTCTCTTTTAACTCAGGTTTCTGTCAGCTTCTCCCCTCCACCCTCAGTTTTATAATACTTTAACAATATCAGGCTTTGTCTCTCTCTAGTCACTAATACGTCCTCTATTAAGTATTACTACTTTCTTCTTGAGAACCCTAATGCCTTTCACAGCACTTTGCAGGATTTAGAAGACTGAACTTTTCCTGTTGACCCTTAACTGCTGACCGACTGACTACTAAAGACTATTAACAGCCTTTCTCTCTTTCCACTTTTTCTTAGCTCCACCAATTCACTATCAGCCACCAACCAATCACCTCGCTCACTCATCCCCTTCTTTCTCTTCGGAAACTTACCAACATCTAAAGAAACACACATTTACAACTTTCAATCACTACATTTACTAAAATGTTTTATTTGGCTTACCAATTCTGTAGTAATGATCCAACTTATCCCACACGCTCTCTCCATCGGGCCTTGGAAGGTTAATGCTTTTCATAGGTTCGTACACGGAGCCTAAAGGAAGAGGTTTACTTAGTCTTAATCACAATTACAGCAAGAACACAAAATTCCAGCTATAGTTGTCAGACAAATCTCAGCAAGAATAAAGGAGGTACTTCTTCACCCAAAGGGTGATTAACATGTGAAATTCACTGCCACAGGAGGTGGTGGCGGCTACAAGCATAGCCAGCTTCAAGAGGGGGTTAGATAAAAATATGGAGCAGATGTCCATCAGTGGCTATTAGCCACAGTGTGTGTGTGTGTGTATAAATTTTTTGGCCACTCTGTGACACAGAGTGTTGGACTGGATGGGCCATTGGCCTGATCCAACATGGCTCCTCTTATGTTCATATGTTCTCATATCCAAGTATGCCAGGGAAAGCCTGAGCCTCCCCTCCTCCCGCAGGAAGTAGCAAAAACTTCCACCGACAGGGAAAAAAAAATGCATATACAAACAGCCCAAGAGACACTAACAGCATCTGAAAATAGCACATTTCTGCCAACTATTTGATGCAAAGTTGCCCTCTGCCAGCTCTTGACAGCTCTCCAGTTGTCCACACATGTACAAAACCAGAAGGGCACTCTGGAATCCCTCTTTTCCGCACAGGAACCAGGGCTGGATTGCGGCAAAAGGATCTGCAGTCGCAAGCAGGCCTTCATCTAATGTTTGCGGAATCCAAGTTCCTAATGTACACCACGTCACTCCTGCAATCATATTTTGGCAGAGGAAATCGGTCGTTCGGATTCTTGGGACACCGATATTTTACGGAGCCTCATAATGTAACATAGTCAAAGACATTCATGTTGCCAGCTCCAGTTTGGGAAACTCCCAGAAATTTGGGGGTGGAGCCTAAAAAGGACAGGTTTGGGAAGGGGAGGGGGTATAATGCTACCCTGCAAAGTAGCCATTTTCTGTAAGGGAACCGATCTCTGTAGCTTGGAGATCAGTTGCAATTCTGGGATGTCTGTAGGACTTTCCTGGAGTAGGTTGTCAACTCTACAAACCTCCTTATTAAGGCTATTACTGTTGTTTCTTCCACTTGCTGAAAACATATTACTTGGTTCTCAGGGAGGTATGTGCAACAATGCCAGGGGTTTTGTTTTGCTTTTTGAGACACTGACCTTCAGGGATTACCCAAAACAGTAATAGTTCAAGCTCGTTTTAAAGTTTTATACCATCATGAACAGTAAAAATATTTGTGCTCCCTTCTCCCCCTCTCCCTCCTGCCTTTATGTTGCTAAACTTGCTCATTAAAAACTGAGAACTAATTAAGAATCAGTCTTGGCTAGTTAATTAAGAATCAGCCCTGGCTAGCTGCATATAAAAAATTAATCTGTTCTTTGAATAATATATTCATAGTTCTTGTATATGAGCTATAAAAATTAAAGCCTCTCCAATTAGGCTTGGTACTTCATGCTAATTTTATCAATAGACAATTTTAGAGTAAAATATCTACAATGTGATGCATCTAATGGGGGTGGGTGGGGTGAAAATGGATCCAGAAAAGGGCAAACGTAAGCTTTAAATATGGGATGCCTTTGAGCATGAAGCTATAATCTATACTAGTGATATACTGAGAACTGCTAGTATTTTTTAGAAGTTCAACAGATATCTCTCAAGCAGAATATCTCTCAATTGTCCTGAACTGGTTAACCCAGGCAAGCCTGATCTCATCTAATCTCAGGAGCTAAGCAGGGACGACACTGGAAAGTACTTGGATGGGAGACCTCCTTGGAATACCAGTAGCAGGGAGGGTGGGGCAGGCTTTATTCAGTCACCTCCCTGAATATCCTCTAGGCCCACAGAAGGGGTCCGTCTCCAGAGGTCGCCATGGCTTCCAGGTGTGCACACACGCACACAAAAATACTCAAAAAAGAGAAAATATCTCTCAACTGGAAGAAATAAGTTTCCTGATTGCCTGCCACCTTTTATCTTCCCTTTTCGATGAACAGGAGTAAGAGAATATTTGGTGTGTCCTAAAGTCTTGTGGGATAATAAGAATGTTCTCAGGAGTGGCTAGCTTTCTGGGCAAACAGACTGTGCATATAAAGTGCTCTGGAAACACACAGGGGGATCCCCTCAGGAAACAACTCAACATGGAAAGGGTTCTCTGCATAGAAAAGTCTAAATGCTGCAAATTGCCAAGAGTCTTGCTGCACCTTACAGACTGACATAAGCTTTTGTTGGCTAGCATTCACTTCAGCAGATGCATGAAGTGTTACCACAACTGGTAGACCTATACGTGGATAAACTCATTGGGTAAACTCATTGAGAGGGCAGTGGCGTTGCAATTACAGAGCTTCCTGGAGGATGCTTCCGTACTTGACTCCCATCAGTCGGGCTTTCGCCCGGGTCATGGGACGGAGACAGTGCTGGTTGCCCTAGTGGATGATCTCCAGCGGCATCTGGACCGAGGCGGCTCGGCGGTACTGATGTTGTTAGACCTATCGGCAGCGTTCGATATGGTCGACCATCGGGTGCTGACTTGCCGTCTCGCCGACGTGGGGATTCAGGGGTTGGCTTTACAATGGCTTACCTCTTTCCTCAAGGGTCGGGGACAAAGAGTGGCGATTGGGGGTGAACTGTCCCGGAGGTACCCACTGGATTGCAGGGTCCCTCAGGGAGCAGTTCTCTCCCCGATGTTGTTTAACATCTACATGCGCCCTTTTGCCCAGATTGCCCGGAGATATGGGCTGGGTTGCCACCAGTATGCTGATGACACCCAGCTCTATCGACTTATGGACGGCCGGCCTGCCCGTGTCCCAGAAAACCTGGACCTGGCATTGCAGGCCGTATCTAGATGGCTCAGGCTGAGCGGGCTGAAGCTAAATCCGTCGAAGACAGAGGTCCTTTGCCTGGGTCGCTGTGGTCCGGGGAGGGAGATTCCCTTACCGGCCCTCGATGGTGTGCCTCTGTCAGCGGCGCACAGGGTTAGGAGCCTGGGGGTGCTATTGGAGCCTACTTTAACTATGGAGGCCCAGATAGCAGCCACTGCCAAGTCCGCATTTTTTCATCTTAGGCGGGCAAGGCAGTTGGCTCCTTTCCTGGAGGACGACGACCTGGCAACAGTGATCCATGCAACGGTCACCTCGAGGTTGGACTACTACAATGCCCTCTACATGGGGCTGCCCCTGTGCCGAACCCGGAAGTTGCAGCTAGTGCAGAATGCTGCGGCCCGGCTGTTGTTAGGGCTCCCTAGACGGGAACACATTCAGCCGGGGCTTCAGGGACTGCACGGGCTGCCGATAACATACCGAGTTCAGTACAAGGTGCTGGTTATGACCTTTAAAGCCCTTTATGGCCTGGGACCTACCTACCTTAGGGACCGTCTCTCCCCACATGTTCCCCAGAGAGTGCTGAGATCGGGGTCTCAAAACCTTCTTACAATCCCTGGGCCAAAGGAGGCCCGTCTGAAAGTGACCAGAGACAGGGCCTTCTCGACTGCAGCTCCCTGTTGGTGGAATCAGCTCCCGGAGGTGGTGAGGGCCCTGCGGAACCTTGAACAGTTCCGCAGGGCCTGCAAAACAGCCCTCTTTCGGTTGGCATATAATTAATTGTTATCGGAATGCCTGAACATTCAAATCTCGAACATCAGATTATTCAATACTGGAATATTGAAGAATTGATCTAAGGAAGGTAGCATAGTACATACTGAAGCGTGCTTTTATGTATTTTATATGTATTTTATGTATTTTATTGCATAATTATAATTATTAATGTATTTTAAATTGACTTTGTTAGCTTTTTGTGTTGTAAGCCGCCCTGAGCCCACCTCGGCGGGGTAGGGTGGGATATAAATCGAATAAAATAAATAAATAAATAAAAAAGAAAACAATCTCAACAGTGGAATCAAAACACCATGAAATACAAGACAATAAGAAAGCCTGTGATCTCTCTGGTATATTATGATCTCAGAAGGCACATTTCCCTCCAAATCCACAGTGCATTATCCAGAGATAGAAAGACAGAGAATAACACTTCATGAATCCCATGAAGTGGGCTCTAGTCTATAAAGGCTTACGGATCTAGTGATCTTTAAACTACAATGAGCTGCTTTGCACTTTGCTGCTGGGACACAATTAACATGTCTGCCTTCTAGAAAAACCCATGTATTATTTAAAGAGCTATGCAATTAACTTAGCTGTAGTAATCTTAAACTAACCCTTGCTCAAACAAAACCTGTACTTTACTAATCCAGTATGGATGCAAAGTATGTCCTAAAAAACAAGACTAAGACAAACAACCCTTTGGGTGTTTTAGTGGCTCTACCACCAAGCTGCCCAAAAAACTACTAATCCTTTATGACACATATCGTTTTGCCAGTACAGAACAATAGCAAAGATATCACGGGGAACAATAAGTAATATGATTTTGTTAATTTCACCCTACAGGAGAATTTTAGCTAACCTTTCAATGCAGTTGGGAGTAAAACCATCAGAGTAGACATTGCAATTTACCATAAATCACAGGGCAGGAAATGTCACAGGACAATTGACATAATTAAGGTTGAAGGGAAAAATGGAGTCTAGAGTTTGCAGAAGATTTAAAACAAATTTTTACCATTTTTTTTCTCCCTCTGTTATCCAGGTCAGTTTGAGCCTAGTTCTTGCTTCTGATATTCTAGCGAAACTATCTTCTGCTCATGTACCCAGGTTCCCTCCATCAATACGCTTTTAAAGAACGATCATACAAAATGCAACTGAGTTCAAGTAAAAGAAAAATCCATCTCCACTTTTGCTAGCTAGTGAGCTTCCACAAAAATTGCAGTGCTGGAGGTCAAGAAAGCAGGCAGCATCCAGCGTGGTGTTTATTTAACCCGTTGATTGGGAGGACAAGGAAGACAGAGGCTGCAAAATGTGTTCCTGCTATCATTTGCACACTTAGAGAAACTGGCTGCTTATTTGCATACCGATAAACGCAGCGGTATATTTGATATGAACACAGCCGTGATTTATTCTAATTAAAATGAATCTGGACGCCAGTTGATGCAGTAAACATGTGTAAAGCAGTCCCGAATACTAATAGGGAAAGGTCCACCAAGCTGAAGTCACAAATAGCAAGATCATCTTGGCAAAGATTCTACAAGAAATAGCTCTGCAAAACTGAACAAGTCACTTGGGGTAGGGGCAGCGGGACAACCTCCACTAGGATAGCCATCTGCTAAGAATATACTGTTCAATTATCCATATGACCTAAGTTGCATAAACGATTATTATAAACAATAAAGATTATTATATATGCATGCAATGGCATTGGGAACCAAAGTCAAGGCACACTTAAATATTCAAGGTTGTACTTGAGTCAGTTCAAAATTAGTCAAAAATAATTTTGCATCAATGAGACATAATGGAAATCAGCCCTATGACTCTCAAGTCTTCGATGGATCTAATTTGAGGACTTCGTGCTGTTTCTTTCCACTTACAAAGAAAACTGCATCCTTTTAATGTGAAGCATCAATTTCCATTTTCATCTTCTCTTATAACAGGGGGGAGTGGATGAAAAGCAATAAATGGAAGTCACTTATTTGTATTACTTTATGAAAATGGGTTCAGCCCTTGACCACGTTCTTGAGCATGGATGGCTTCATGCATAGCAGATTATCACAGAGAAAGTGCTTCCACACAGAAAACTGTGAAACTTCACACCATTACATGATAACTGCATGGGAAGCCACGATTCACAAGACCAAAGAGAGCCAGTTTGGTGTAGTGGTTAAGTGCATGGACTCTTACCTGGGAGAAGCGGGTTTGATTTCCCACTCCTCCACTTGCACCTGCTGGAATGGCCTTGGGTCAGCCACAGCTCTCATAGGAGTTGTCCTTGAAAGGGCAGCTGCTGTAAGAGCTCTCTCAGCCCCACCTACCTCACAGGGTGTCTGTTGGGGGGGGAGGTAAAGAAGATTGTGACCACTCTGAGACTCAGAGTACAGGGTGGAATATAAATCCAATATCTTCTTCTCCAATGTCTATGTGTGATCATCACCCATGAAGAGCTACATGAAGCTGTGAAGAGGCTTCCAATTTCTTTCCAGGTACAATCTAGGGTGTTTCAAAACTACAGAGACAAGCAGGAACCCAAAACAAGATGTTGCAGAATATTTTGAATGACATGCGTTAGTGAGGGTGATTCCTCTACTTTTAAGAGCATCTGGAGGGCATCTTTCCTGTCTAATCCCAATATTTGGTTTAACAGTGTCATGGGGCAAGCACTGGGTAAGGAGAAAGCTGAGGAAGAAAGATTTCTTTCGACAGATTATAGCTTGTCCTGTTGGAGAAAGTCTTTCTTCATCAAAGGAAGACTCCATAGAAGAGATCCATTGAATCCAACCCTATGATAATCCTCACTGCCTCCCCATCCTTTAATAAGCACGGGTTGAAGGGAAGAAAATGGCAGACAACTGACTTCCCTTCAGTTTTACCCCATCTGAGAACTCACACTGCTCTAGGATGCCAACTTTCCTCAGCACCCCTGTATTGCTCACTGGAGAAGTGGCATTGATATCCCAGCATTTCCTCACATATATAAAGAATCTCTATCAGGTATTGTAACTCATTCCTCCCCTATTTCTTTCCATTTTCCCACCCAGTACATACCCATTTTATTACCACAGAGAAGGATCTTAACGTATATATTGGGTTGGATTCAACATAAAATTCCCACGTGCTACAGCTCTTGTTCAAGCAGAAATGCAAGAAAAAGACCACGGTAGCTGCTTGCACTGTGTTAAACTTATAATGTGCCCCACTTATGTTTCTGCTTGCATAAGATTTCATGCAACTAATTTCTAGGCACTAGAGCATGCAAGGAGGCAAGCTGGGGTTGCCAGCCTCCTGGTGGGGCTTGAAGATTTCCCAGGATTAAGACTGATTTCCAACAGAAACCAGTTCCCCTGGAGAAAATGGTTGCTTTGCAGGCTAGACTCAATAGAGCTATAGCCCACTAAGGTCCCAAACTCTGCTCTCTCGAAGCTTGACCTGCAAATCTTCAGGAATTTTTCAGTGTTAACAGTTGTCCAAGATCTGGCACAAGTGGAACTGTGCTAAGCAGGGTTGCTAAACTCCAGGTGGCATCTGAAGATCTCCCACTATTACAACTGATCTCCAGCCAACCAAGATAATTTCTCCTGGAGAAAAGGGCTGCTGGGGTTGGGGGCCAGACTCTACGGCACTATACCCTACTGAAGTCTAGACCCTCCCCTAGACCTTCAGTATACCCTACTGCAGTCTAGGCCCTCACCAGCCTCCGCCCCCAAAATCTCCAAGTATTTCCCAACCCTAGTGCTAAGCCATTTTATGTTTCCACTTGCGCATCACTGGATCTAAACCGGTATGCAGACATATATTTTATAGCTCCATCATACCACAAAACAAGGGCAAGGGACACTCTGCTGAAAGCACGGCATCTGACTATAATACTAATAATTTAAAATGCAAAAGCAATTTCGGTGGTGGTGGGGAGGGGGAATAATTGCACTAATTAGTTTCTTCCCAGGGTTAAGGAGTGCATTAAACACCTATAATGAATCTCAAATTAACTTACTTTCAGTAAACCTCTTGCCATTTTGTGGTGCAGAATCAATTATTGCAGTACAAATTCTTAATACTGTATCAATGAAAACAGGTACGAAATTAACTCTCCACGTCCAGCAAAACACTCCCAAAGCAGGCTTAAGACAATCCAATTACATAACCGTTAGAGCACAGGAGAAACACCCTACATTAATTATGAAATGAAATAACTTCAAAACAGAAATTGGTAGTTTCCTGTGATCTGACCTCCACAAAGTTTATTCTAAACTTTTCTTCTGTTTTTAAACTAAAAAAACAAAGGGTCAATATTATTTTCCCAAGGAACATTTTCGATGGAAAATGGGGCGGTCTGCAAGGCAAAGGCTATTAATAATGAACTTCCAAAGATAGGTACTGGTGTTCACAGCGACATTTCAGGCTAGACGCCATAAAGGTAAACACATAAAGCAGAGGGTATAAAATGGCTATTACACCTGGCTCCTGGTAACGTCGAACATAAGAACAATAATTTCACCTTTATTCTTGAGCCACTCTTTGAAAGGCGAACACACAATGCAACACTGAACATACATTTTCACAGGATACCAGAGAAAAGTACTATTCTAACACTAAAGAATATCACTGCTATTCAGCCTAAGAAGCAGCACTAAAGAAAGCCAATATAGTTGAATAGATTACAAAGAGATGCATTGGTACGGCAAAAAAAAACAAAAAACACTATACTTACCAAACAATTTGCCCTCTGCAGCCAACAAAGAAATAAAATACCTGTTAAAATCAAACAGTACTTTCGGTTTGGTTTTTACTGAGGGCGGCATGAGCCGCACAAACAAAGTGCCCTGGGCATGTTCATTCAATACAGCCAGTCCATATGAGTGCACAACGTATCATGATCTCCTAGTGGACCTCATGAGAGATGCTGGGAATTATGGAAATATCTCTAGCGGGTAGGGGGAAGAGTCATATTGTTGTGTATTTATTTACTATATTTATACCTTGCTTTTCTCCCCAATGGGGATCCAAAGCAGCTTATGTTGTCCTTTCCTCCGTTGTATCCTCACAACACCTTTGAGGAATATGTAAGACTCAGGCCTTTTTTTGTAGCAGGAACTCCTTTGCATATTAGGCCACACACCCCTGATGTAGCCAATCCTCCTGGAGCTGTACTAAGAGCCCTGTAAGCTCTTGGAGGATTGGCTACATCAGGAGGGTGTAGCCTAATATGCAAAGGAGTTCCCGCTACAAAAAAAGAGCCCTGGTTAGACTTGAAAATATGTGACCGACCCAAGTTCACCCAGAAAGTTGAGGGAGGTGCTGAAGGGCAGGGCTTGTTATTAGTTGTCCTCATTCAAAAGAACTGGGTTTTCACAGCTGCAGTTGCAGCAGCAGTTGCTGGAGAATCAGGAGGACAGGCCCTTCTGTGGCTCCATTCTCCCTTCAGGCTCTAGTCCTCTTTCTATTCTCCTTTTTCACCTGCTCCCCCTCTAGTTTTTCTCCATGTTGTTTTTTTGTATTATTATTATTCCCAAATCTTTTCCTCCTCCCCTCTGGGGAGTCTGCTGCCTGCTGAAACGCATACAAATTGTTCAGTTTGGTGTAGTGGTTAAGTGCACAGACTCTTAATCTGGGCGAACCGGGTTTGATTCCCTACTCCTCCACTTACAGCTGCTGGAATGGGCTTGGGTCAGCCATAGCTCTGGCAGAGGTTGTCCTTGAAAGGGCAGCTGCTATGAGAGCCTTCTCAGCCCCACCCACCTCACAGGGTGTCTGTTATGGGGGGAGATAGGAGACTGTAAGTCGCTCTGAGTCTCTGATTCAGAGAGAAGGGCGGTGTATAAATCTGCAGTCTTCTTCATAATCCAATTTCTCTTTCTGTTAGACTTTGCAGGGAATCTTGTGTTCATGACATGCTTATTGGATCCTCAAAGATACTGACTTTACTACCAGTCGCAGACTTAGTTAGTCAAAGGGGCCATTAAAGTTAATGAGCCTTTTTAACTCACTTCAAGCTCCAAATCACCCCGGGACCATGTAAACAAACCCAAGGTTGAAGGGAGTTAATGAAATTATTTTGAAAGGACTGACCAGGCTGCCTACCTGTTTCCATGCTGAGAATACAAAAGGAATACAGTATGTTTTTCAAACATGCACACACATAATCACAGCAAACTATCTCAGCTTCTTAAGCGAAACAAATTATATTTGTCAGACCAACAGAAACAAATTCACTGTTCCTTTGCCTCCTGATTGTTCAGGCAGTTCATATTGCTCAAAGCATTCTAATGGACAAAATATGCCGTCGCCTGACAGCTTAAATTCTCTGTCTAACAAAACCGGTATCAAAATTATGCCTAATCAGTGCTGCAATCTATTCCATGGCAACAAATGCATGTCATAAACACAGGATTATGGCTTTGCTGCAAAATGAAGCAGAAGATAGGCTAGGAGAGATATTTGGAAGCAAGGGAATGCATTTAAGAGAAAACATGTTTTGCTTTGAAGCACTGTATCTTCCACACGCACTTTTCCAATATATTCTATTGAGAAAAGCCTATGATTTAAAAACTCATAATTAAGGATTTGCACATTAGCAATGTAAAATATGCAGAAAGGGACACTCGGATAGGGTGGTGTGTACATGAGCTTATGTACCGGTTAGCCATCATCACAACCTTTTACAAACACCCAGGTATAGGAGGATGGTGCAGCCTAGATTCGGACCTGTCAGAGTGCAGAAAGATTATTTCACATTAGGAAGCAGTTAGACATTGACACAGGAAACTCTGCATTTTATTGAGCAACCATTACTGCACAATGCAATATTCATTGCTCTGTCTCTATGCAGCCTAAACCATTTATGTACCATCAATATTGCTGAATGGCCATTGTCTGCAGCTGCAGGCTGAGCCAACAGCCCCCCAAGGGCACTGCCTCTTCAGACCAGTGGGGGGATTCCTTCTGGGACAGCAGAAGGCAAGCAGTTGAAAACAGAGAAGCACTGAGAGGAGATTGCAATGTAAGGTTGATGAACCTGAGTTCATTCACATATTCAGAACAATGAACGCCTCCCCCTCCCTCCCCTGATCTGAATAACGACACAGGATCCTTATCTCATTACAGGTGCTAATTTGTTACTCTTATCAAGACAGTAGGAATTTGTACTGTACCTCTGCATCCTGACTCCTTTCTTTGCAACACCCCTTCCACGTTCTGACTGGGATATAAGAGCTTAGGAATCTCCATTCCTACTTGTATCGGACAAAGAGGGCTTAGACCAGGGGTGTCAAACATGCAGAGAAGTGTCAAAAATGTGGAGCGCTCCAAACAGTTCTCCAAGCAACTGGCTGTCATCTGCTTCCTTCTCCCTCTCTCCTGCTTCCTTCTGCATAACAGCTTGCTTTGCCAGGCTTGTTGAATCACACAGGAGCTACAGAGCAAAACCTCTATTTCCTCCATTGACTGAGGCTCCTGCCTTGAGAAGGAAGGGGCAGAGGGAGAGCTTGCTTTGCCAGGATCTCGCAATTGCACAGCAGAGCTACTGATCCAAGCCTCTCTTCCTTCTATTGGCTGAGGCTCCTCCCACTCCTGGTCCCCTGGGGAAGGAAGGAAAGAGACAGAGCTTCCTTTGCCCAGTTCCCTACATCCCATGGGAGAGATACAAAGAAAGCACCTTTAAGACCAATGAGTGCTAACGTTTTAAGCATGTTTTATTTTAATTTTTTTTAAAAAAAATCTTTGTTTTTGTCTGTGTCATAAGAACATGAGAGAAGCCACGTTGGATCAGGCCAATGGCCCATCCAGTCCAACACTCTGTATCACACAGTGGCCAAAAAATTTATTTATACACACACTGTGGCTAATAGCCACTGATGGACCTCTGCTCCATATTTTTATCTAACCCCGTCTTGAAGGTGGCCATGCTTGTAGCCGCCACCACCTCCTGTGGCAGTGAACTCCACAAGTTAATCACCCTTTGGGTGAAGTACCTCCTTTTATCCGTTCTAACCCGACTGCTCAGCAATTTCATTGAATGCCCATGAGTTCTTGTATTGTGAGAAAGGGAGAAAAGGACTTCTTTCTCTACCTTCTCCATCCCATGCATAATCTTGTAAACCTCTATCATGTCACCCCGCAGTCCACGTTACTCCAAGCTAAAGAGCCTCAAGCGTTTTAACCTTTCTTCATAGGGAAAGTGTTCCAAACCTTTAATCATTCTAGTTGCCCTTTTCTGGACTTTTTCCAATGCTATAATATCCTTTATGAGGTGCGGTGACCAGAATTGCACACAGTATTCCAAATGAGACCGCACCATCGATTTATACAGGGGCATTATGATATTGGCTGATTTGTTTTCAATTCCCTTCCTAATAATTCCCAGCATGGCGTTGGCCTTTTTTATTGCAATCGCACACTGTCTTGACATTTTCAGTGAGTTATCTACCATGACCCTAAGATCTCTCTCTTGATCAGTCTCTGCCAGTTCACACCCCATCAACTTGTATTTGTAGCTGGGATTCTTGGCCCCAATGTGCATTACTTTGCACTTGGCCACATTGAACCTCATCTGCCACATTGACGTCCACTCACCCAGCCTCAACAGATCTCTTTGGAGTTCCTCACAATCCTCTCTGGTTCTTACCACCCTGAACAATTTAGTGTCATCTGCAAACTTGGCCACTTCACTGCCTACTCTCAACTCCAAATCATTTATGAACAAGTTAAAGAGCATGGGGACCCAGTACTGAGCCCTGCGGATACTCCACTGCTTACCGTCCTCCACTGCGACGACTGCCCATTTATACTCACTCTCTGCTTCCTATTAATTAGCCAGTTTTTGATCCACAAGAGGACCTGTCCTTTTACTCCATGACTCTCGAGCTTTCTAAGGAGCCTTTGATGAGGAACTTTATCAAAAGCTTTCTGGAAGTCAAGGTAAAGAATATCTATCGGGTCTCCTTTGTCCACATGTTTGTTCACCCCCTCAAAGAAATGTAACAGGTTAGTGAGGCAAGATCTTCCCCTACAGAACCCATGCTGAGACTTCCTCAATAACTGTGTTCATCAATGTGCCTACTCATTCTGTCCTTGATAATGGTTTCTACCAACTTTCCCGGTATTGAAGTCAGACTGACTGGACTGTAATTTCCCGGATCTCCTCTGGAACCCTTTTTAAAGATGGGGGTGACATTTGCTACCTTCCAGTCCTCAGGAACGGAGGCAGATTTCTATGAAAGATTACATATTTTTGTCAAAAGATCCACAAGTTCAACTTTGAGTTCTTTCAGAACTCTTGGATGTATGCCATCCGGACCTGGTGACTTATTAGTTTTTAATTCGTCTATCAGTTGTAGGACCTCCTCTCATGTCACCTCAATTTGACTCAGGTCTTTCAACACCCCTTCCAATATGTGGTTCTGGAGCAGGCAAACATTTCTCATCTTCCACAGTGAAGACGGAGGCAAAAAATGCATTCAGCTTCTCAGCCATTTCCCTATCCTCCTTCAGTAATCCTTTGACCTCTTGGTCGTCCAAGGGCCCCACTGCCTCCCTGGCTGGTTTCCTGCTTCTAATATATTTGAAGAAATTTTTATTGTTGGTCTTTATGTTTTTTGCAATATGCTCCTCATAGTCTGTTTTCGCCTGCCTGATCACAGTCTTGCATTTGATTTGCCACTGCCTGTGTTCCCTTTTATTAATTTCACTTGGACTAGCTTTCCACCGCTTAAAGAAGTCCTTCTTAACTTTTACAGCTTCCATTACTGTGTTTGTTAACCATGCAGGCTTTTTCTTATACCTGTTTGTGCCTTTCCTAACTTGTGGTATATATTTTATCTGAGCTTCTAGGATTGTAGTTTTAAATAGCCTGCAAGCTTCCCCAAGGGTTTTGACAGTATTTACCTTTCCTTTCAGTTTCCTCTTCACATGCCTCCTCATCTCAGAGAATTTACCCCTTTTAAAATTAAACGTATTTGTGCTGGTCTTTTGGGGCAACTCTCTATTTATACAAATGGTGAAATCAATAACGTTATGGTCACTGCTCCCAAGCGGTGCGATCACTTTTACATCTCTCACCAAGTCTTGGGCATTACTTAGGACCAAATCCAGGATCGTTCCACCCCTGGTAGGTTCTGAGATCATCTGCTCCATAGCACAGTCATTGAGAGCATCTAGAAACTCAATCTCTTTCTCTCGACCAGAACACATATTGACCCAATCAATCTGCGGGTAGTTAAAATCACCTATTATGACATAGTTTTTTACATTTAGCCACTATCTTTAATCCTTCCAACATATTATAATCATCCTCTATCTTTTGATTTGGTGGGCGATAGCAAACTCCAATAGTTAAATTTCCTTTTCGGCCCTCTATTTCGACCCAAAGCATTTCTAGAAGGGAGTCTAATTCTCAGTCTTATTGGACCGTATGCCCTCTCTGACAAACAGAGCCACCCCACCTCCAACCCTTCCCTCCCTATCCTTCCGGTATAACATATCCAGGAATCACCGTGTCCCACTGATTCTCCTCATTCCACCAAGTTTCTGAAATTCCCACAATGTCTATATTTTCTCCCAACACTAAACATTCCAACTCACCAATTTTACTTTGAAGACTTCTAGCATTTGTGTACAAACATCTATAATTTCCCAGGCAAGCTAGGCCCGCCACCTTCCTCCTGCCACCTCGAGACTCTGGCAGTCAGTCCATTCTGTTTGTCACCATCTCAGTGGACAACTCTGATCGGGTAGAAAAGTATCAGCTAACCCTTCATCTCTTTGAGATGAGTCTTCCCGAACCAGAGACATTTCATCTCCTGTCGGCTTTCCCCCAAAGATTTAGTTTAAAAACTGCTCTGCCACTTTTTTGATTTTAAGCGCCAGCCTTTATAAAGTTTATATCTCTGCTACCTGACATTACATTTTATGACACACATGGCCCAGCTCGACAAGGTGTCATTTATGTCAAATTCAGCCCTCATAACAAATGAGTTTCCCTGGCTTATACTCTCATCAGCTCAGACCCTGGAAATCTTGTTGACCTCTTAGGTTCTCCTGGATGTGGATTTAGAAATCCAAAGAACAAGACTAGGAAGCAATGGTGACAGTTCCAGCCAGAACCTACGGTAAGTTCTGCAGCAGATGATCCTTGTGTGGAATCAGTACCATAAGAAGAGTGCCAGTGCAAAGATGTCTGGATGTGCGGCTAGGAGGGACAACAGATAGCTGAATGGAAATAGGGGGTAAAAACATTTTGCTGTAGCCAAGGAAGCCTTTGCTCAACAACACCTATAGTGAAGGACAGGAATGGGTTAAAAGGTAAAGTATACTGTCGAATTCCAACCAACCCATGGTGACCTCATGAAGTTCCACCTCATGATTTTCAAGGTAAGAGGTGAGCCTAGGTAGTTTGCCACTGCATTCCTTGTTGGGGTCTTCTTTGGGGGTCTCCTACCCATGTCCGATTCCTGACCCCGCTTAACTTCCAAGCTCTGACAAAATTGAGCTATGCTGGTGCATTAAGGCTTCTGGAACAGGTTACACAACAGTTTAGTGTCTGATCTTATGAATGGCTGCAGACTGCAGTGGTATCAGTGTCCCAATGGCTGAATGATTTCAGAGCTGGTACATATACTCCAGCACTGGGACATGGCTCGAAATAAGACATGCTCATATCACAGAAAGGCCAGGCTGTCAATGGATCAAGATAAAGGCGTACCAAAGAAAATATTGGTAAGTCACATGGGCAAGATTAACAACTGCCCGTACCTGTGCATTCTGTTGTGGCCTCCATCTTGTGAGTAGGCCTGCCTGACTTATACCATATAATCCACCTTGAGACTCCATGAGCAAGGTGCCTTTATTAAGGTAGACAGCAGACAACAGTTCCTTAAACAAACAGTCCCCCTCACCTCATGGTGACTCACGACTGAGGTAAGAGTGGCCCCCTCCCCCTGACATAGATTGTCAATCCCCAGTTGGGGGCAGGGGATCCCCTGGTTTGGAGGGCCTCCCCCCACTTCAGGGTTATCAGAAAGTGGGGGGGGGAGGGTTGAAAGCCAGCTGGGCACTTCCTTATATCCTATGGAGACCAGTCCCCATAGGGTATAATGGAGAATCAGTTTGTGGGTTTTTGAGCCCTGGGGACCCCTGTTTTTTGAGGCAGAGGCACCAAAGTTTCAGCATAGCATCTGCTGCCTCTCCTCAACCCCTCCCCCCAAGTTTCAAAAAGATTGGACCCGGGGGTCCAATTTTATGAGACCCAAAATACAGTACCCCAACCTCCACTATTTCCAATGGAGGGAAGGCATTCAAAAGGAGCATGGTCCCCTTAAATGTGATGGCCAGAACTCCCTTTGGAGTTCAGTGGTGCTTGTCACAACTTTGCTCCTGGTTCCAGTCCCAAAGCCCCAGGTATTTCCTGAGTTGGAGCTGGCCGCCCTCCGCTGCCAGAGGGGATGAGAGAATGCACAATGCACAACTTTTTTAAGGCATCTTAGTAAGATTGTAGCCCTGACCTAGATGGCCCAGGCTAGCCCAGTCTCATCAGATCGCAGAAGCTAAGCAGGATCAGCCCTGGTGAGTAATTTGGATGGGAGACTACCAAGGAAGTCCATGGGCATTACATAGAGGCAGGCAATGGCAAACCCACCTCTGGAGTCTCTTGCCTTAAAAATCCTGTGGGGTCATCATAAGCCCGCTGCACTTGACAGCACTTCACATACGCACGTAGTAAGACTGTAACATTTTCTTCAATTTTCAGTGACGATCTGAGCCATAAAAAAACACAACTCGACACAGTATATTGCCCAACTAAATCTATTCGTCTTGTTAGCATTACTATTAACATTTACGGTAATGATACGTCTTATGAGGCGAAGACAGAAAGTAAAATAAAAGGAAGTCTAATAACCTTCAAAGGCTGGACAAACTGAGCAAGTCAAATGACAGAAGGGTGTTTGTAAAAGATTAAGGCTGCCCTTCATTTTCTCTCAAAATATAACACAAAATATCTTTTTTGTGTCAAGAAACTTGGAGCAAATCTGTTCAGGCAGGGCATGTGATCTTCCCACAGTGTCGCACACCTGTGGCAAGCCCATGACTAACAAACGATATTTGTGTACGTTGTTTGAACGGCCATGTTTATTTATTAGTGAAACTCCAGTGACAAGCTGTTGCCCGGGTCTGACAAGTGCAAATGAGCCCTAGTCTCGCACATATGTAAAATCCAATTTTACCATCTCAAAGTGTGACCCAACAATTTCAGCTAATGAATCATTCCATCACAAGGTTCACAGTAATTCCAATGACAGTCTACAATACTAATGTGATTCTTTCGAGCTGGACGCTTCGAACAGCCACAAAACCACTCCTAATAAGACATGAGAACATGCAACAAGCATGACTTATATATTTATTATTATATATTTTATAGACTTTTGTAACATGATACATGCATATAATGATACAGCATCCTATGGGTTCAAAGACACCTGGAAACTTGTGCTACTAGTGAAATCCATCCATGAACCAATCAAAACTGTATATTAAAATGCTTCCATATAATCAGGCCTTGAATTCAGCAGGAGCTCACAAGAGCACAGCTCCTGAACCTTTCTGATGGCCCCCCTCCTCTTCTCCACCTACCTTGTCCATTGAATAATAGGAGCAGCTGCATAACAATCCCTGGATTAGGAGAGCAGGCAGCCAGTCAGCCAGCAGGAGCTTTGCCACACCCCCAGCAGCCCTCTTCTTATGTGATTTTGGGCAGCGGGTAGCTTGCTGGCCTTTTGACTGTGGGGGAGGGCGGCCAAGGAGAGTCCCAGGTGAGTGAGGTCTGCTTGGGCTGGCAGGATCTCTAGCCAGCCCAAGCAGGCCTCACTCGCCTGGGGCTCTCCTTTCTTGCATAGGGTTGCTTTTAGCTGGGGGGGGAGCATATGCTAATGAGTTATGCTAATTATCTCCACCACCTATTTTTCTACAAAACGACCCCTGCGTATAATACATGTCTCAAAATAAAACAGCAGCTCAGTCGTATGGTAAAAATGCCATTCCCAGGTAATCAGATGCATTCAACATGTTTAGTTTCTGAGGTGCTTTATCTTCCTGTTGCCAGAGCAGATCATAGTTAACAAGGCAATAAAATTATATTTAAGATTTTCTTTAAAAACAAAACTATTAGGTGTGTGTAGAGATAAAGAGTACACAACACCTGGCACAGCAATAGGAAATATTGCTATTTTTAAATCTCTCGCATATGGGGCTGCCTTATATTGAATCAGACCATTGGTCAATTAAGGTCAGTATTGTCTATTCTGACAGGCAGCTGCTCTTCAGGGTCTCAGGCAGAGGTCTTTCACATCACCTACTATCCAGTCATTTTGGCTGAAGGTGCCAAATATTTTGGCCGGAGGTGCCAAAAGAGCACCAATTTGGTGTAGTGGTCAAGTGTGCAGGCTCTTATCGGGGAAAACCGGGTTTGATTCCCCACTCCTCCTCCTTTTGTAGGCTGCTGGAATGGCCTTGAGTAAGCCATAGCTCTTACAGAGCTGTCCTTCAAAGGACAGCTTCTGTGAGATCTCTCTCAGCCCCACCTACCTCACAGGGTGACTGTTGTGGGGGAGGAAGGTAAAGGAGACCGTAAGCCACTCTGAGATGCAGAGTATAGGCGGGGTATAAATCCAATATCTTCTTCATCTTTTTCTTCTTCAAAATCTGGGACCTTCTGTAAGCTAGACAGATGCTCTACCACTGAGCCATGGTCCCACCCTCATTCTTAAAAGTACCAGTTCAAAATACTAGATATACAGTTAATAGATGTCTGCTTTCATGCCATAAAAAGCTTCCACTGCTGTTTTCTGCATATCAGCTCCCCATTAAAGGAATAGGAGCAGGCCAAGCTGGAGCTGAATTATCAACCATAGCTATATATCATTGTACATTAACATACAAGTCATATGAAGCTGCCTTATACTGAATCAGACCTCCCGGTCCATCAAAGTCAGTATTGTCTACGCAGAATGGCAGCGGCTCTCCAGGGTTTCAAGCGGAGGTTTTTCACACCTATTTGCCTGGACCCCTTTTAATCGAAGATGTCAGGGATTGAACCTGGGACCTTCTGCTTACGAAGCAGATGCTCTACCACTGAGCCATCGTCCCTCCCATCCTCTTCTCATTTCTTGCCCTGAACATGGTGGATGGAGTCAATGACACATCATTCATTCAAGTGCAGCAGATCCCAGTGGCCACAGAGATCATGAGGGGGATATTAGAGCTGGCCTCGCCATCTGGCATCTACCATAAAAGCAGTCTGTTGCAACTCAAGAGCTTTCCAATTCTGATAAGGCTTATAATGCAAGATCCACAAGTTGCTGTGTTGACCCAGACCTTTCTAGCACTGACTTTGATGGACCAAGGGTCTGATTCAGTATAAGGCAGCTTCATATGTTCATACATGTTCAAGGTGGGAACCACCTTTCAACCACAAGCCCCACCAGGCAAGGGCCTTGTCCACTTCCCTGAAACATCAGACAGGTGCTACATTGGAGAGCAGTGCTCAGAAGAGCCACAGGGGACACCATCAAAGAGCCTCATGTGGCTCCTGAGATTCCAAAGTTTATTCCCCAGAAACAGCTCATATTCTTATGATACTAACAAACACAGACCATGAAGACCTATGAAGAAAGGTTGAAGGAGCTGGGCATGTTTAGCCTGGAGAGGAGGTGGCTGAGAGGTGATATGATCACCATCTTCAAGTACTTGAAGGGCTGTCATATAGAGGATGGTGTGGAATTGTTTTCTGTGGCCCCAGAAGGTAGGACCAGAACCAATGGGTTGAAATTAAATCAAGAGTTTCCGGCTCAACATTAGGAAGAACTTCCTGATCATTAGAGCGGTTCCTCAGTGGAACAGCCTTCCTCAGGAGGTGGTGGGCTGTCCTTCCTTGGAGGTTTTTAAACAGAGGCTAGATGGCCATCTGACTGCAATGAAGATCCTGTGAATTTAGGGGGAGGTATTTGTGAGTTTCCTGCATTGCACAGGGGGTTGGACTAGATGACCCTGGAGGCACCTTCCAATTCTATGATTCTACAGACGACATGATAGTCTCCTTAGTGTTGACGACCTTTTTTTTTTTTTTTAAAGATGTATTGATAAGCAGTCACACTTTTTTAGAGACTGGAACAAAACAACATCAAAACAAAGGGTAAGAGGTCGGCAGACTTACCGCACCACGAGAAAGCACGGGCGGAGGTGGCTGTGTCAGCATCCAAACTGGCCATTTCAAGCTGCTGCAGCTAACCACAAGCGTCTCAGGCTACACTATAGCAATGTTGGAAAACGGTTAGTCAGGGTTAGGGGCAATCAGCGTTAAATTAAGCGAAAGCAGTGTTAGCACAGTTGTTAACACGATGCAACATACAATAGAGGGGATAATTAGATTCATCGTATTTGACATTTTCCTTTTGTAGTCCAGAACTTCGTTTTCCATCGCTTTCAATAGATCTCCTGGGTTGAAGTATTATAATCTACACTTCTATAAAGTATGCTTACAGTTCTATAGCAAGACCATTATTAGGCATTAACGTTTCTTAAAATGCCAAACAATAGTGAATATTTAAACCAAATAATGAGGAGAGGAGTTCTTCTACATTGTGTTAAATTCCAAATTCAGGTGAAATGTACCTGTTCTTGGGTTAATGGAACATTCTATCAGGAGCTCCTTTGCATATTAGGCCACACACCCCTGATGTAGCCAATCCTCCAAGAGCTTACAAGGCTCTTTTTTGTAAGCTCTTGGAGGATTGGCTTCAGCAAGGGGCATGGCCTAATATGCAAAGGAGCTTCTCCTAGAATTCCACCCCTGATAACAAGTGTTCTAAACCAAAATGGTACACAAAAGTAACAAGCATTTTCCAACACAATGTCTTCCTGTGGTTCTCAGGGTTCCCGTGGTTCATCAGTGAACTTTTGTTCTTGTTCAGACTCATTCATTCATCCCCTCAGAGATCTCAACCCTTCTTTAGACCTAACACTTTCATTGGCAATATCCCAGTTAACCTCCAACAAGGTATATCCAGTCCACCAATTAATCCCAACTCACTTTTTTTGGGAAACTATTGCTATGAAATAGGTCAAGACAGGGCTTTTTTTGTAACAGGAACTCCTTTGCATATTAGGCCTCACGCCTCTGATGTAGCCAATCCTCCTGGAGCTTACAGTAGGCCCTGTAAGAAGAGCCCTATAAGCTCTTGGAGGATCGGCTACATCAGGGGGTGTAGCAGTTCCTGCTACAAAAAAAGCCCTGGGTCAAGATAAAAACAACTCAGCTCACATAGTTGCTACAATGTCATGAATATCATCTGTATTTGGTAAGCTGGTGCATCTACTTCTCTGAGACAATAAAGTTATGTAAGTATTCCTCTGTAAGAATTTTGGAAGTGAACGAGTCAAATGTCATCAGGAAGATTCAACATGCTTAATCAACCAGCTTCTTTACCTAAGAAATTATTTTAAACTTCCTGTTTTTCATTTATTTTCTTGATAATCTATTTGATTTCCCCTCTTACGATACTTTAACTTTTTTCCTGTATTTTCATTTCATTCATCCTTCCTCCCCGCCCCCCAAAAAAACACCTTTTCCCCTTTTGTTTCACGCTTTTGATTAGATTGTGAGTCCATCAGCAGAGACCAGACCAGTTAATATTATACCAAAAAGGATAATTTAATATATTTATAGCTCTCTTGAACACACTATTAGTTCCTTGATGTAAGTGGCATTTTAAGCACTCATAGTAACATAAAGCATCTTGCAACATTTCCATTTTGTTTGAAAATGAGCTCTGTGTCATTCTAAACTTAACATATTCCTACTCTTGCAGAAGGAGGTCTGACAAAATATGTGACTTTGCCTAGTTGGTGTCTTTATATTTAAAGCAAGGAAACTGTCTATGCTGATGAGAGGCAGCATGCACCATCAGGATCCCAGATACTGACTTTGATTTGTTTAGTGGATAAAGGGACTCTAATAAAGCCATTTCCTGCAACATTAGATTTTTCAGACACCCCAGGTTGGATCCAAAGGTCCAGTTCCACGAAAGGTGGAGACTTCCTCTAGTGCAATAAATTTTGGAAGAACTTCTGGGTCCAACCCTATCTTTTAAAAATGGAATAAATCGTCAATACCAACTGTATTCCATTCTGAACACTTAACTGTAGAAAGCCATTACTGGAAAACCATTTTTCAAATATGGTCTACTATAACATCCCTTCATACACTGCCTCACCTTGCTCAAAGCAAGTTTTCACAAACCTTTGGTATGGGAGGGAGGAAAATACTGCAGTACAATCTGAGTCTCATTTCTAAAAGGCATATTTAGTGCCACAGTAACAGCCAAACAGACATTTGCGGTTTTGAACACAAAAATCTTGATCCTGCCGGAAATTCTTGGGAATGAATTATTATGGCTGTATCAATGCTTCTGACCTCAATGCAGGCTTCTCGGAATATGTTAGCATAATTTAAACAATCTACTTTAAATCTCTTGACACCTTTAAATCTCTTCCCCCACTTCTTACTCATTCAAAAAGTTCCCAGGCAATGCAGCTAAATATACATGCAAACATCTAACCTAACAAAGCAAGAATGCAAAGTTTTATGCCTGTTGTACTTCTTATAACTTGCTGTTTTAAAAAAACTGCCTTGGATTTAAACTTGACTCAGCATCAGGCAGTCGCAAAAACTATTTCTTAATAGTTAAGATTATATTAGGAAATGGAAAACCGCAGTGATTCTCAACAGAAAGTACTACAGGTGCCTGAATAAAAATTTCTGGGTGGCCACAAGTTTTGCAGCCCTGGCTGTGAATCCTTTCAATTGACTTACAGATAACATCAGCATAATTTCTATCAAAATGCAGGACAGAGTTCCGTAGCTGATAGGCACTTAGTGTGTTAACCATTGTGCCTGCGTGATATGGGATAGAAGGTTAAAGTAAAAAAAAATGAAATGACATTTGGGGTTTGTGTCACTGGTTAACTGAAATCAATCTGTATCTATTTGGCAAGGATTTTTTTTTTAACTAGCATGCACTCTACCACAGGGAAGCTGATTAACAGCACATAGCATATAAAGCATCTTCATTGGTATACAAAGGAATATTTATTGCAATATGGGCAAGCTAGGTTTTTCTATAAAAGCAGTAGCTGAGTATTCTGATTTCTAGAAATCAAATACAAATTGGAAAGAAGGTATCTGCATTATTGCTTAGTCTTGCTGTAATTTTGATATTTCGATTATTTGCCATAACCCAACAGTCGAAAATGTGTTGGAAATGAGACAAATCTCAGAAAATGTTCAGAGCAGTATGATTTTTTTCAAGGTAAGAATACATTAATGTTTACTGAGTTGCCTATTGTGCATTTCCCTCATGCTCAACAGGTCTTCTTTTTGGAAGAGAGTGAAATTCAAAGATACAACATTTAATTGCCTAATTCTATCAATCTGCACTGAAATCACTCATCACAGCAGAAAGTAAATTTGAAAAACAAAGCCAAATGGCTGTATTTACTGGCTAACGGTGGGTATATGGATCCCTCATTATGTGGCAATAGGTATGAGCGATGGAGGCAGAAAACTTTTCTTCTTCCTCTGGGAAGGAGATACAAATTTGAGCTAAATCCTTAGTGAGTTTTGACAAAGGCAAGAAACTTCTAAGCAGGAGTGCCCAATGCAGTCCCCATGTGTACCACGGCACCCACCAACACCTTTCTTGGTGTTCCCCAAGTGATTCTAGAAAGTGGGTGCAGCCAGGTGGGGCTGGCCACTGAAGACCAGATTGGCTATGCAGATTAAAATAAAATTGTCTCAGAGGCAGCTGCCCCCACTGTGTTTGTTTTATCCTTCCTCACTCCTCTCTCTCAATGTATTTTAATTACTCCTCTTCTACCCTGCAATTGAGCTTCCTCTGTGCATGTGGCCCCGCCTCCTGCAGCAGCCATTTTGTGGTTGGTTCTACCTCATGCGGCAGCCACTTTGTGATTGGCCGACCACCCTGAGTTAGAATGCCAAAGGTGACTGCAAGCTGAAAAAGGTTGAAGACCCCCGTTCTAGAGCAATAAAACAAGCCACGGCTTAATGCATGCAGAAGATTATGCAAGCTACTGAGGACTAATGCACAGCTCTGTCATACTTTTCTCTTAAGACGTTTTATTAGTGATATTTAAAGCTGAGCCAGGAGGACAAATGTAAACATACAACAGCAGAGCTTGCATCCTTGGTGTCAGTCAGAGCTACTGCCGCCTCTCTGAGTGATTTGTGAAGTTGCCAGATGGATTAAACAGGACAAAAATAGCTGCAGGCCAAGGAAGGGAAAGGGCTGTCTCTGAGCCAAGGAAAGTGAGACCAGAAAAAAGGGAGTATAGGGTGAAAAGGGAGAGAAAGAGGGGGTTTGGAGGGCACAGAGGTCAAGTCATGAAGTAGGGAGAAAGTGAAAAGAAAAACAGATTTGTGAGGACTGACAATGAAAAATACAGGAGTGAAAGGAAGACTGAAAAGATGTACAAGGAGAGAAGTGTTTGGGGGGGGGGGGTTCAGGAAAGGTGGAGTCAATTTTACGTGGCCAAGTTGGAGAAATTAACTGCTGTGCTGGATCAGGCTAAAGGTCCACCTTGTCCAGCATGTCTCTAATGACAGTATACCAAATTAGGCAACTTCTCCAGCAGGGCAAGATGAAACTCATCCTTCATTGTCTGTGTCTACTCTCAGAGGGGTACAAATGGGAAACTCCCATTTCTAACTGCCATGGGTAGGAGAAAAAAATAAGGTGAGAAAAGTGGTCCTGGGAGCACTCAAGAAGTCCTATTAAGCAAAATACAAGGGGGAAGGCTACTTTGGGAAGATCTGGGGGGAAATTATATCTTGGCGACTGAGGTCAACCAAATGAACAAGTGAGTTGTCAGATATCATCACATGAACACTACAAGACTACAGCCAATCTGTCATCAAAGAGAGAGCAGCACATGGCTCTTCCCTGCTTGGCTCTCAGAGCATTACAGACCTCTCAAGCTGGGAGGAGCAACTCAGCCACCGTGACTAATATTGGAAGAGGGATATATAGTTAATTCTTGCATAATTTGATGTGTTGTAAGCTACCTTGAGGACTCTTTAGTAAAAAACACTTAAGACAGCTCACTTTTATGTCTCAGTTTGCTTGTTTTATTCTAGACTGCTTTGGCCAACAAGGAGAAGCAGTGCAGAAATATAACAAGCACAGCAAAATATTCAGTGATGCCAAAAACGGCTTGTTTTTGTAAACAAGAAAAACACTATATAAGTGAATCCTGGATCCAGAGGAGTTAGCCGTGTTAGTCTGTTGCTGCAGAATAGTGAAGAGTCCAGTAGCACCTTTAAGACTAATGAATTGTATTGTTGCATAAGCTTCTTTCTGGAGGAGAAGTAGAAACCATTGACAGCTGCAGAGGTGGAATTCTAAGAGGAGCTCCTTTGCATATTAGGCCACACCTCCTTGATGTAGCCAATCCTCCAGGAGCTTACAATAGACCCTGAAATAAGAACACTGTAAGCTCTTGGAGGATTGGCTACATCAGGGGTGTGTGGCCTAATATGCAAAGAAGTTCCTGCTAGAATTCCACCCCTGGACAGCTGTCAGACATAAAAAGAATATGGTGGTAAATGTATAGGCCAATTCTGCACTAGACCTGGTTCAGCCCTGCCCCCAAACTGATTTTCTACACTAGAACCACAGAATCATGAACTCATAGTGTTGGTTTCAATGCTTCCATGATTCAAGTGTCGAATGTCAGTCTGGGGACAGGGCTGAACCAGGATTAAAAATCTAGGACTCTTGGATCCAGAGGAGTTAGCTGTGTTGGTCTGTTGCTGCAAAACAGTAAAGAGTCCAGTAGCATCTCTCAGACTAACAATTTTTATTGTTGCATAAGCGTCTTCCTGGAGGGGAAGCAGAAACCACTGACAGATATAAAACGAATATGGATTCCACACTAGACCTTTAATCCTGGTTCAGCCCTGTCCCCAAACTGATTTTCTGCACTAAAATCAGAGAATCATAAACTCACAGAGTTGATTTCAATGATTCCATGATTCAAGTGCAGAATGTTATTTTATTGTCACACAAACTTTTTCCTGGAGGGAAAGCAAAAACAACTGACAGCTGTCAGATATAAGAATATGGAATCTGCACCAAACCTTTAATCCTGGTTCACCCCTGTCCCCAAACTGATTTTCTACACTAGAACCATAGAATCATAAACTCATAGAGCTGGTTTCAATGACTCCATGACTCAAGTGTCGAATGTCAGTTTGGGTACAGGCTGAACCAGTATGAAAGGTCTAGTGCAGAACATGGGACTCTTCGATCCAGAGGAGTTAGCCTTGTCAGTCTGTTGCTGCAAAACAGTGAAGAGCAACGTTGCCTCTACGCTGCAGAGCAATAATTCTACTTTGTGAACTACTAGTATTACAGTGGTGAGCTACTTGCATTAAAGTGGTGAGCTGCTGCATCAATTAGTGTGCTCTGGGGTCATCCTTCCTGAGCGAAGACAAAAATCTGTCTCAAGCTAACTCAGCTTAGAGGGAACACTGGTGAAGAGTCCAGTAACACCTTTAAAACTAACTAATTTAAAACTAATTTTATTTGTTAGTCTTAAAGGTGCTCCATAAGCTCCATAAGAATAAGCTTCTTCCTAGAGGGGCAAAGAGCAATGGCAGCACAATATACAAAACAAATTTACCAAAAAATATTGTGCAAATACACTATTAAATAGATTATACAAATTATATATTATTGTGTAGAAACATACAAAAATTATCATAAATTCACATTTTAAATGTTGTGAATTTATGATAATTTTGTATGTTTCTACACAATAATATATAATTTGTATAATCTATTTAATAGTGTATTTGCACAATATTTTTGGTATATTTCTTCATGGATGGGAGCAGAAAACATTGACAGCTGTCAATAAAGGGTTCAGTGGCACCTTTCAGACTCACACATTTTATTGTTGTATAAGCTTCTTGGGGGGGGGGAGGGGACTAGAAACCACTGACAGATATAAAAGGAATATGGTGATAAATGTAAAAGGAGTGAAAGAGAGAAAGTGGGGGGGGGGGGAGGTGGGGGTGCTCCTGTGCAACGCCCCCCTTCACAGCCTCAGGCAAGCGAAGCTTCCCCCTCCCCAAGCCCAAGCAGAGGAGGAGGAGGAGGAGAAGCGGGGTCAGACCTGAACGCTTGGAGCGGGCCCTCAGCTCCAGCATTTTCCAGCTCACGTCGGCCAAAGAGGACGCCATGGCGGAGTCGGAGGAGGCGACAGGAGCGGCGACAGCAGCGAGAAGAACCACAACAAGCCTTCAACTTCACTCTCTTCTCCCCCTTCCCCTCCCCCACTTAGGACCGTTAACGGTTGCCCCGCCGCGCCGTCAACGCACGCGCGCTCTGTCGTAAAACGTCGCGGCGCCGTCAAGCGAACCCGGAAGTCGGCGCCCGAGTTGGTGACGGGCGTCGGCGGGAGAGGTCTCTATGGTGACGGGCGGGGGGTCGCCGCCGCCTCCTCCTGCCGCTGGGCCTGGGAGGGATGGTCGCAGCAGCGGCAGCCGGCCGGGGGGTTCTGGTTGGTGCCGCCGCCGCCGAGGAGCCATGGGGCCCCGCCGCCTGGCTCCCGGAGGGTCTCCGCTCGTCCTCCTCCTACTCTTCTTCGTGGCGGGGGTGAGGCCGGGCTGGGCCCTGCAGGATGTCACCGCCCAGCTGTTCGGGGACCAGGCCTTCGGGACAGTGGCCGCCTTCGGGGACTTCAACTCCGACAAGCAGACGGACATCTTCGTGCTGAGGGGAGGTGAGACCCACGGCGGGGGGTGGGGAGTGTGCGGAGGAGGCCTGGGTTCGAATTCTCCATCATCACTGGGAGGAAGGCTCTCGCCTTCTCTCTTTCTAGGCTTAATCTGGAGGAGATGATTTCCCCTCGTAGGATTACCAGGGCCCTTTTTGTAGGAAAAGCCCAGCAGGAACTCATTTGCATATTAGGCCACACCTCCTGGTGGCACCATTGTTTTCCACAGGGCCCTGCAGGAACGCATTTGTGTATTAGGCCACACCCCCTGGAGGCACCATTGTTTCTCACAGAGCCCTGCAGGAACTCTTGTATATTAGGCCACACCCCCTGATGTCACTATTGTTTCTCACAAGACCCTGCAGGAGCTCTTTTGTATATTAGGCCACACCCCCTAGTGTCACCATTTTTCTCACAGGGCCCTGCAGGAACTCATTTGTGTATTAGGCCACACCCCCTGACCCCAAGCCAGCCGGGGCTGTGTTCCTGCTAAAATAAAAGCCTTGGGGTTACCAGCCTCCAGGCAGTAGCTGGAGATCTGCTTTTTACAACTGATTTCCAGGTGTCAGAGATCGATTCACCTGGAGACAATGGCTGCTTTGGAAGGTGGACTCTGTGGCATTGAAGTCTCTCTCTTCACCTACCCCAACCTCCTCAGGTTCCACCCTTCCACCCCCGGGAAAAAAAATCTCCAGGTACTTCCCAACTCAGAGCTGGTACAGTAGTAATACAGTACAATTGTACAATAGTAATACAGTAGTTGGGGAGGGTCACAAAGAATTGGTGAAGGCAGAGGAAGAGAAAAGATTCTAAGATCTTGTGATAGGGCTCTGTAGAATCAGACTAGTAGTGGTCCATTTACTCCAGCCAACAAACAGGGCATAGAGCAGGGGTGTCAAACATGCAGCCCGTGGGCCAGATCTCCTTCTCTTGCTTCCTTCTACATCACAGCTTGCTTTGCCAGGCTTGCTCTGTCAAACTACAGAGCAAAGCCTCTATCTTCTGCATTGGCTGACCAGCACATGAAGCAATTTATGTACAAAAGCTTGCAATGCCCAGCCTTTTCATATTTTCCTCTGGGTTTTAGGTTCAAAGCATTGACCATGAGATTTCTGTAATGAATTCAGTAATACAAAAGTAGGTCTGCAGCTTACAGATACTCCTGAACAGCATACTCAGGATTACTACAGCAAAGATAGTGTCTCCAGATTCTGATGCAATAATTCAGAGCAAGAGGTGTCAGTTATCAGAGGCTGTTAAATAAACAAAATATTGCAAGAGTCCTAATCTTTAAAGCATGTCTTATTTTTTTTAAAAAAATATTTAATTGTGTTTGTGTTCTTTATAAAGTTTATATCTCTGCTACCTAGCATTATATTTTATGACACACATGTCCCGTCCCAACAAGGTCCCATTTATGTCATATCAGCCTTCATAACAAATGAGTTCAATACCCCTTGCATAGAGGCTAAGGCCTCCCCCCTTTGTTGTCTCCTAGCACTGGGCTTCAGTTGTTTGCTGCCTCTGGGGTGTGGAGGTTCCCTTTAGTCATCATGGTCAGTAACCAGTGCTGGAATATTCTCCTTTGACTCTCAGTCGTACAGTCGAGTCCAACTCTTTGCGACCCCTTTCAAAGCCATTTTTGTTAGCAGTTAGCAGTCATTAATACATACACTAGCAGTGAATTACCCAACTACGTAAATTGTTGAGTACAGAAATACTACTTCGCTGGATATTGTAGCACTCTTTCCCTTCTCCTCTGCCTCCACCCTGAGAACTTGGGCAGGGCACCCTGCCACCCTGTCCTTGTTTATTTAAAATGTACCTCATTGAAAAATCAGCTTTGGTGGTTTTCAAAAGAAAACTATTTTTATGGTTGTTTTAAAAGCAACAATTGAAAACAAACAAACCATGTTCCCTTAGGAAAATCAAGAAGCAAACTAAAAAAACCCCCACCTAAATACTTTTAAAATAGGGAATTTACTAGGAGCATTCTCTCTCTCTTCTTAAAAAATATATTATTTCAGTCTTAGCTGTATTTATTGCTCACTTATGTATGCTTCTTGGCTTAATTAGCTCTTCCTGACAACGAACCCTCCACCTATGTGTAATATTTGAGGCAATCTGTCTCAGTGGATCTGTAGGAGTGCCCAACTGCATGTTCTAAGTTTCTCAGTTCTCACTTTTACTCATAGTTAGCTTTGTTGAACTTTGTAGATGATCTAGATGTTGGTCTGAAGCAGTAGAACAAAGTAGGAGTCCAGTAGCGCCTTTAAGACCAACAAAGTTTTATTCAGAATGGAAGCTTTCATGTGCAGGCATACATTTTTTGTTGAACTTTGTTTTTCTTGAAAGTGCCACTGAGCTGGAAACTTCATTCTCACATCTCTATGTTAATTCTTATATTTGTATGCTAATTTACTGCCATCGGCAGATCTTACCTCCACCTTAATTCAATCTCAGCTATAATTGCCCAGGTATTAGTCATGCATCTTGGTTCTAACTAGCCCTTCCTGGCAAACCGCCCCCCCCCCCCCTTATACATAGTGGTTGAGGAAATTTTGTTTTCTGTATCGGAAGAAGTGTGCTTGCACATGAAAGCTCACACCTTGAATAAAACTTTGTTGGTCTTAAAGGTGCCACTGGACTAAAAACTTTGTTCTGCTGCTTCAGACCAACATGGCTACCCACCTGAATCTGTCATCTGGAACCTGTTACTGTTTTGTCCATGCTCTGCCTTTGGAGGACACCTTGATAAAATTAGTGATGTTTGTTGCTAAATTTGCCATTTTTCTGGGATTCTTTCTGATTGGCACTATGCTCCCTGTAATCTGTGCTTTCTGATTGGCACTGTGCTCCCTGTAATCTGTACTAGTTACTAATCTGCTTTTGGCCCAAACGAAGTGAATGAACCATGAATATGAATATATGAAGCTGCCTTATACTGAATCAGACCCTTGGTCCATCAAAGTCAGTATTGTCTTCTCAGACTGGCAGCGGCTCTCCAGGGTCTCAAGCTGAGGTTTTTCACACCTATTTGCCTGGACCCTTTTTTTGGAGATGCCAGGGATTTCATATTCAAAGGCAGCCCTGTGTAGAAAATGTCACAGTAATCTCACCCGGACATGGTCAGGAAATGGACAACTGTAGCCCTGACTCATTTTTCGAGGAAAAGCCGTAACCAGTGTTCCAACTCAAGTTGCTTAAAGGGGCTGCCTATCACAAAGGTCAGTCAGTCAGTCAGTCAGTCAGTCAGTTTATTGCGGCTCTAGGCCAATCGACAGCAACAACACAACTCATCAATAACAGTACAACACAACACCAAGTTGAAATATAACGTAACAATATAAAACTTGTACATCCATCAAAGTGGTAATAAAATTAGCTGACGTAGGCAACACTTAACTAAAAGCATCTTCTTTCAAATACAGACAGCATTAAATTTCTTCCTGTCGAGGTCGGTAACATATAGAAACTTAGCAAGATCCAAAGAAAGTTGATCACTCCCATCCCCTAAGAGGAAGTAAATGGTTTGGGCCTGATTTAAAGATTCAGCTAGCATTAGATGGTTCCGCAAAAGTCTGTACCTTGCCTCTGTATGGAAAAGACAGTTCAGAATAAGGTGGGAAACCGTATCGACCTCCTCCAGGCCGCACGGACAGATCCTGTCTTCTAACGGGATCTTGTGGAAACGGCCCCTCAGTACTGCTGTGTTCAGAATGTTCAGGCGTGCCAAGGACAGCATCCGCCTGATCTTAATTGGCTGTATCTTTTCTAGATACCTGGCACATTTAAGGTCACTTGTAAAAAAGGTTGGGATATACATCCCCCCAACTTTGGCCAGAGATTGTTTTAACTCCAATTCCAGTAATCGGTCTCTGATAATTTCTTTTGCCCCGTTCTTGAACATGAGGGCTAGGGAATCAATATTCAGATCACATTCCTCTAATTTGGAATTTAATTTCCTCAACCAATTGCTGACAAATGAGTCGTAGAAGATTTGGTGTACAATGTCATCCGGATTGGCCAGCACTCTTAAAAGGAGACTCAAACCTCTATTCCACATTACTGTGGAGAGGCTTGGAAGCCCCGTTTCCAGCCTGTTTGCAATAGATGAGGCATATTTTGGCACCTGAAGGATACATCGTACAAACTTCGATTGAACCATCTCCAATTTGGTTATTTTGTTATACAGGAAAATCTCAGCTCCGTACATTAATTGGGGTATAACCTTAGCGTTATAAACCTTAATCGCCGCTAAGGCGTTATAAGCGCCCTTGGAGGTGTAAAACTCCTGCAGAGCGAGCGCCGTGCGTTGGGCGTTACAGTGTACGTTTTCAATGTGCCCTTGGTAAGATCCTGTGTGATGAAAAACAACCCCCAGATATTTGTATGTTTTAACTTGTTTCAGTTTTTCATCATTAAAACGCCAATTCATTTCTCTAAATCTTTTGGTGAAGACTATAATTTTAGACTTGTCCCTGTTAACGACTAGATCTGTGTCCAGACAAAAGAGGGAAAGCATCTTAAGCGACCTGCGTAAACCGACTTGGGTTCTTGACAGTAGTAACACGTCGTCTGCATACATCAAGATGGGCACAGCAATCTTCCCGATCTTAGGGGGATGCAGACCGGGGTCAGTAAAATACCCTACAATGCTATTAATATATAAATTAAAAAGTTGCGGGGCTAGTATACAACCTTGTTTGACACCTTTACTTGTTTGAATTGGATGTGTCAGATGACCTTGAGGTGTGCATTTTACCTGCATACTAGAATTTTCGTACAGTTTCATCATGAGGAATAAAAGTCTACGGTCAATTGATGTACTGTACAGTTGGCGCCACAGCTTGTCCCTTGGAACAGAATCAAAGGCTGCTTTAAAATCTATAAACGCTGCATATAAACGAGAACCCTTTACTGCAGCCTGCTTATCGACTAGGAATTTCAGTATTAGCACGTTGTTCAAGTGAGAACGATTACTTCTAAAGGCTGCTTGTACATTTGCCAGGATGTGATTTTCTTCCATCCAAGTTGTTAATTTCTCCCGTAGGTGCAAGGCATATAGTTTTCCCATAATATTTAAAAGGCCTATCACAAAGGACACTTGAGCTCCTGTATGTAGGTTATAATATCACCCTCAAGTTACAAATTCCTTAATCGCTGATTTGTGACTCAGCAGCACCTCTGTCCTGAGCTTTTGTTTATTTGGCCTTCAGCCAACTCATTACCTTCTTCAGGTGCTCGTTCATGTAATCAATCCACTGACTCTCCTGACTGGATAAGCAAACAAAGTTTCTGCATCCTGATGACACTCTGAACTTCTATACTTTGATACCCAGGGATGTCAAACATGCGACCCAGGGACCATATCAGGCACCCAGAGGGCTCCTGTCAGGCCCCCAAGCAACTGGCTGTCGTCTGCTTCCTTCTGCATCACAGCTTGTTTTGCCAGGCTCGCTCAATCGCACAGCAGCTACAGAGCAAAGCCTCTATTTTCCCCTTTGGCTGAGGCTCCTCCCTTGAGGAGGAAGGTGGGGAAGGAGAGCTTGCTTTGCCAGGCTCTCTCAATCACATAGCAGAGCTACTGAGCCAAGCCTCTCTTTCTTCTATTGGCTGAGGCTCCTCCCCCTCCTGGTCCCCTGGGGAAGGAAGGAAAGAGCCAGAGCTTCCTTTGCCCAGTTCCCTGGATCACACAGGAGCAATACAAAGAAAAAAAAAACACCAATAAGACGAACAAGTGCAAATGTATTATGTTTTAGTTTAGGTTTAAAAAAATCTTTAATTGTGTTTGCCTGTGTCCTTTATCAGAGGTTTTTTTCTGTAGGAGCCCACAAGAGTGGAGTTCTGCTTGGGCTGACCAGGGAGCTAGTTGGCCCAAGCTGCCATGCAGCAGCGACATGCTCCCAGGCCAGAAGGTGTGGCCTAATGTGCAAATGAGCTTCTGCTGGGCTTTTTCTACACACAAAAAAAGCACTGTCCTTTATAAAGGTATATCTTTGCTGCCTGGCATTACATTTACGACACACATTGCCTGGCCTGACAAGGTCTCATTTATGTCAGATTCAGCCCTCATAACGAATGAGTTCGACACCCCTGTAAATACAGTCTCTCCCAGTGGCTCCATGTAGATTGGAAACCTCTTGTGTGTTGAGAATGCCCTACTGAATTTAGTTGGGTTTCTTTGAATCTGGGATTGCGCTGTCAATGTGTCTCTTCGTCTGACGTCTCCGTAACCCTCAACTGTCAGTACGTTGCACAGAACTAGTACGTTGTCTGTTTATTTAGGTTGTAAATTTTGTAGTTTACTCTTTACAGTGTGGCTCTACAACTTCTGCAAAATGTACTCATCCCACAGGAGATGCTTGGGGCTTCCTCAGCAAACAAGCAGAAGTAGAAAACTCTTCCCTGAGACAGAGCTCGGAACCCCTCCGTAGTTTTCAGTTATTCCTGGTCAAGAAGCTTCTTTAATCTAAAGCGACACGTTTCCTTGCTTTTCAGGCAGTGAATTAATTATCTTCTTGGCAGACCAAAAGGAACCCTACTTTAAACCCAAAGTCAGTCTCAAATTGAAGTAAGTATACATAGCAAGTTGGGTCTTTCTTTCATTCCATCTAAGAAAGATTAAGTCTCATTGTTCTTATAGTTGTTTGTTTCATCTGCTTGAGTTTATTTTGTCTGGAGGGGATATGTGGAAATCAGGAGAGACTGAAAAATAACCACCTTAGTTGTTTACAGCTTGCGGACTAGAAGAGAAACATTGTTCAATTTCTTTACTGTTTTGACAGTCTCACGTATGAGGGGCTGTGACTTTGCGGAAGAGCCTCTGTTTTATGTACAAAAGGTCCCATGTTCAATCCTTGGTATCCGCAGTTGAAAAGGATCAGGCACTAGAGGATGTCAAAGAACTCTTCCTGAAGAGCTGCTGCCCATTTATAGAGAATACTGACCTTGATGGACCACTGTGTGTGGGTAGCAGTGTATGAACAAGATTCTGGGGTATGGGTGGACTGTAAGTTAAATATGAGCAGACCAGTGTGATGCAGCAATAGAAAAGGCTAACGCAATCTTGGGGTGTATCAACAGAGGCATAACATCCAAATCACAAGATGCCATAGTCCTGCTGAACACTGCATTGGTCAGGCCACACCTGAAGTATTGTGTGCAGTTCTGGAGGCCTCACTTCAAAAGGGATGTGGACAGAATGGAGCGGGTGCAGAGGAGAGCTACGAGGATGATCAGGGGCCTGGAGACCAAGCTCTGTGAGGAAAGGCTGAGGGACTTGGGAAGGTTCCGTCTGGAGAAGAGGAGGTTGAAGGGGGCCAGATTGCTCTCTTTAAGTATCTGAAGGGCTGTCACTTGGAGGAGGGCAGGGAGCTGTTCCTCTTGGCAGCAGAGAAGAGGACTCGCAATCATGGGTTTAAATTAAGGGCAGGAAGGTACAGGCTGGATATTAGGAAAAAGGTTTTTACAGTGAGAGTTGTTCAGCAGTGGAATCAGCTACCTAGGAAGGTGGCGAGCTCCCCCTCACAGTCTTTAAGCAGTTGCTGAACAAACATTTGTTGGGGATGCTGTAGGGGTTGGACTCGATGGCCTGTGTGGCCCCTTCCAACTCTGTGATTCTATGAGGGCTTTTTAATGGTATGAGAGGAAGCCCAGAATCCTTAGCACCCTCACAGGGTACACTGGGGTGGGTTCTCTGTTACTTTAGGGCTTGACTGGACCTTGTGTGCTAAGGGAGAATCTAAATGGCAAGTTTGGCACTGCTGGTCTGGGCTTAGCACCTACCGCCCACTGAACCCACGTTCCTGCAAACACCAGTGCATGTCTAGCTGTGTTACGACCTTCATACTCTGCATTTTTCATTCGTTTGAATGGACTTGATGGCATTTAGACCAAGTATCTATTGGGTCTTCAGTAGCTGGATTGCACAGGTTTCTTTTGTCTAGAAGCAATGATTCATGGGTACATATTGTTGGGCTAAAGTGCGCCGTTTGTTTCTGCCTTGCTGTTGTTAGGAACTTCAAGACATTCTCCGTAGGGGACATAGGCATCCGTTTGCAAGGGAATAGCTATGCTTACCGCTAAGGCTGCTCGCTACTAGGAGTGTCCATACTTAATGCGTTAGAAGAGAAAGGCAAACACAAAGCTGTTGAATTATTGATCGAGAAAAGTAGAGCCAGGATTCTGGGCATCTTAGCGGCAGAGATTTACGATGGCAATTGGCATTTCAAACTACAGCTGCAAGGCTGTATGGAATGCTGACTTTAGAAAGTAAAGCCTTTCTTTGAAATTTTGAAGAGTTCAAATGATAAGAGAACAAAGAAGGCGATTTAGGGCTCAGGTTTCACCTTGCATTCTCTGCTCCGTAAGCCACCCCTAACAAAGATGCAATACTTGAATATGCAACAAGTTTCAGTTCCTGTAGAAGCTTTCTGGAACTAGAGATGCCTTTGTCAAGTGCCTGTATTCCCTTGTTGCTTTTGAAGCTGAGTACTGCTGCGGCTACTGTTTTGCCAAAGGCACTAGTTTTGTTTCCACATAATTTCGTGTTTATTGCATTGTTGGTTGTATATATTACATAAGTGATATTGTTTTGAGTGTCATAATTCGTCTTGAGTTTCCAGGAGAAAGATGGGCTATAAATAAATGTGTGAGAATCTGTTTTTACTAGGCTTCATGAATTATAAAATTATTTTAATCTGTTATGAGGATCAGGTAGCCAAAGAGGCAGGATTAGGGATAACATTTACCTGCTTTTAGTGGGAGGCCGCCTACTGATTGGGCCCTCCCTGCAGCCCTTGCTTCTCCAAGCAGTGGGAGAAATGACCTGGGTCAGAAATGATGTCCGGCAATATGTGACATCACTTCCACCCCAAAACCTGGAAGTGATGTGTGTCAGGTGATACTCCAGCCATCTCCAAAGACTCCATCACTGGGGGACAGCCAGAGTATCTCCCAATATGCTTACGTCACATCTGGGTTTTCAGGCAGATGTGACATAACACATCACTGGACATCATTTCCACCCATCACCCAAGCCCCAGAAACTAAATTCTGCACATAGTAACATTGAAGAGGTACCCCATCCCCCAGCAAATTTTGTTAACAACGAGCCAGTTTTGTGTAGTGGATAAGAGTGGCAGACTCTAATCTGGAAAACCGAGTTTGATTCCCCACTCCTCCCCATGAAGCCAGCTGGGTGACCTTGGGGCAGTCGCGGTTCTCTCAGAACTCTCTCCGCCCCGACTGCCTCACAAGGTGTCTGTTGTGGGGAGAGGAAGGGAAGGTGATTGTAAGTCAGTCTATGACTCCTTCAAGTAATGAAGGGTGGGATATAAAACCAACTCTTCTTCTTGAGGAAGTTGCTCTATTGACACTAACAACTTTTCTCTTGGATTTTAGGAGTGTGATAACCAGTGTGGTTCCTGGCGATTATAATGGTGATTCACAAATGGATGTCCTCTTGACAACTCGCCCACAGAATCAAACCAATGTAGCCCTATCAGTGTTTATTTTTTGGGGGGATAATCAAAGTCTAGGTAAGCACCACTAACATTAAAAGAATTGGGTTCAATCCTAATCGTTGTCTTATGATATGAACTGTTTGGAGAAGCCGCTAAGTATCTTCTGTTTTCTCTTCCTTACCCCATCCACAACCAACTCCAGCCTACGTCTGACCTGCAACTGTTACCCAATTTTAAAATTCTATGTCATCTAAATACAATGACTGTGAGAGTGAGTGAATGAGCTTTGCTCTGTAGCGCTCCCAGTTCACATATCAGCTTTGTGCTCCCCAGTTAGTTTCCAGCAAGCAGCTGTCCCTCCGTTTCATCTCTCTGTGTAATGTGGGAGTGACAATAATGCTAGTTTTCTTTTTAAGTCTGCTGTAAATAGTGATGCGTGCTTAGTTAAGGGCTGTACTGGGGAGGCAACCCAGTCAGAGTAAAGCACGTTTAAGCCCAGTTGGTCTCCATAGCAGAAAAGTCTCTGAAAATGCTTTCATATTGTACTGAATTTTGACATGCTTGCTCTTCAGCTGTTTTAAAACTCACTTTGTTTAAAAATGGTTCATTTTAGAAACACGAGTAATAGTGAGCTCTTTGTGGTATAAATCAGAAAAAGAGATGCTTAAAAAGTCAAAATCCAAGTGAATTTTTCAATTGTGTTTTCAGATAGCAGTCGTAACTTTACGTTAAATGAGACTTTTCATGATGAGCCGCTAATCATGGAGTAAGTATGTTTTATTATGGGAAGAGTTTTTAAACTTAAGTACTTCTTCACCCAAAGGGTGATTAACATGTGGAATTCACTGCCACAGGAGGTGGCGGCGGCTACAAGCATAGCCAGCTTCAAGAGGGGATTGGATAAGCATATGGAGCAGAGGTCCATCAGTGGCTATTAGCCACAGCGTATTGTTGGAATTCTCTGTCTGGGGCAGTGATGCTCTGTATTCTTGGTACTTGTAGGGGGGCAAAGCCCCACTGGTGGACCTCCTGATGGCACTTGGGTTTCTTTTTGTTTCTTTTTGTTATTGGCCACTGTGTGACAGTGTTGGACTGGGTGGGCCATTGGCTTGATCCAACATGTCTTCTCTTATGTTCTTAAATTGGAACAAAGCCCAGCAAATACAATAAGCTTAAAGTGGTTGCTCTCTCTCTCTCAAGTTCACACAAGGGCTTTATACACAACCTACTTTTTTAGATTTTAAGGCTCTATAGAGTTTGGGGGAGGGGTAGAATTTTATAGCATTTTATTTCAATCTATTCATGACCTGTGCTACTATTTAGTTGTGCTGCTGGAAAAACTCAGCTCTTTCATTGTGTTGCAGTTTCAATGGTGATTTAGTTCCTGATGTTTTTGGAGTTCCGACGGAATCTGAAAAACCAAAAATACTAATTGGCAGGTAACTCAAATTTATTTACAACTGTTTGGACGCATGCATGGTTGTATTGTAAGAACATTCTTTGCAGGGCTGGTGCCCATAAATATTCCTGCTAATCAGATACAATTAGATTTACACTGAGCTTAGTTTTTGGGATGTGTTAATGGGACTTGCATGGACATAGACATTATGGATGCTGTGGCTACAATTTTTTTTTATGATTCCTGTATTTTCAGCATACTAATCTCTTGCCCTGCATAATGATGGCTCAATGCTGGAAGAGATCAGGTGCAGATCATGAAAAAGGTCAATTCCAGCTATAATTGATCTTCTCCTCTGTCTCTCAAATTTCATGGACCTTTCAGGGCAGTCAGCATTACCACTCTCAGAAAACAGTGCATCTAGATTACTGACGGGTAAACCTTGATTCCTCCCCCCCACCCCACACACACACATATTGCTATCTGAAAATCAGAACAGGTTGAGCCAAAATTAGAGTTTCCCTCTTGTAAAGGGTTTTCAGAATAGCTTCACATCTTGGTTACAAATCTCTGCTCAGAACAGAACCTTGTGAAAATGAACCATTGTTTATGAGACAAGCATGAAAATGAGCCACAAAATTGTGATTAAAGCAAAACAGGGAAAAGAGGAAAAGACTATCTGAAGCGGGGAGAGGACGACAGGAGGAGTCCATGGCCTTCTCTTGAATTAACATGGTTAACTGCTATAACTTTGGTTTGTTTGCTATGACACTGTGTCCTGTTTTGACTGGGGAGAGGGACTTGATAACAGTTGAACACAGGCACTTGGGTCCTGCCATATTCCTTAATAGGCCTTGAATTCAGCAGGTACAGCTTCTGAACCTTTCTGACAGTTCCCCCTTTTCCTCCCCACCTACCTTGTCCATTGAATAGTAGGTGCAGCTGCATAACAATCCCTGGATTAGGAGAGCAGGCAGCCAGCCAGCCACCAGGGGCTTTGCCACACCCCCACCAGCCCTCGTTAACCCCTAAAAAAGCCCACACCACCCTTTCTCCACTTCTTATGTGACTTGCTGGCCTTTTGACTGGGAGGTGGGGTGGCCGAGGAGAGCCTCAGGTGAGTGAGGCCTGCTTAGGCTGGCTGAATCTCTAGCCAGCCCAAGAAGTCCTCACTCGCCCATCGATTTGCATCGGATTGCTTTTGGCTGGTGGGGAGGCAGCATATGCTAATGAGTTATGCTAATGAGCTCCACCACCTATTTTTCTACAAAACGAGCCCTGGTCTAAAGGAAGAGTAAAAGCATAAAGACTTCTGAATAAGTTTGGGAATAAAGCATTTATTTTCCCATTTGTGTGTATGTGTTTTGGCTCAACCTGTTCTGAATTTCAGACAGCAGTGAGGGAGAGGGAAATCAAGGTTTACCCTTTAGTAATCTGGATGCACTGAGGGTGATGATGCTTACTTCCCTGGGAGGCCCATGCAATCTAAGAGACAGAGCAGAAGACCCATTATAGCTGGAATTGGCTTCAAGGATTTGTAACTGTTTCCCAGTTTTTACTGTGTAAACTTCCATGAGGTCTGTTTGTTAAAAACCAATCTGTAATTATGATTAAATGAATAGGAGTATGGAATAAGAAAAGCACAAATCCCTCTAAGCTTTTCATTTTACTGGCCTTTGTTTTTTACTTCCTGCTCTGGTTAGAGAATGCCACGAAGCCTGGATTCCCATTGGTTCTTTTAAGTATATAGGAGTGTGTGTGCTAGCGTGCTCAGCATTCATTTGCTGAACAAATCCAGCTGTCTGCAGCCTTTGACAGATGTTCCAGGTTTATATGTAATCAATGGCAGCGCTCATCACCTGGAAAGGAAATGGTTTGTTGTGAAGTGTTTTGCGCTTCCCTCGGGCTTTTTAGCTATTGTGTCAAGAAAAGCACGTTAGAACTGGAGAAGTCAATCACATTATGCCTCCGTTTCCATAGGAACAAGCACATTGGTATTTTTTTTAATAAAAAACATGTCCCCCAAGCACTTAAATGCTTAATTAAAGAACCTGTTCATGCCAGTCAAAGTTAAAAATGTTGTTTGTAAATAAAAATTTTAAAAGATGCCTTTGTTTAGGTAAATTGCCCTGTAATTTGGGGAAGGGGGATCAGAATACAGACCCAACTGACTCCTACGCCAGTGGGGAAATGCACATGCTGTTGGAGGTATGCCAGCATGGTGTCCAGAAAGCTATGTAGACATCTGCTAGCCAAGAGCTGCTATGGTTTCCCCCTGTGCCTGAGTCTCTATTCCCTGGTGTTTGCTGCTGATGTCCTGGACCATCTATCAGGGATATCAAACAATGACCCACAGAGCTTCTGTCAGGTTCCCGAGCATCTGACTGTCATCTGCTTCCTTCTCCCTCTCTCTCTTGCTTCCTTCTGCATCACAGCTTGCTTTGCCAGGCTTGCTCAGTCTCACAGGAGCTACAGAGCAAAGCCTCTATCTTCTCCATTGGCTGAGGCTCGTCCCTTGGTGAGGAAGGTGGGGAGGGAGAGCTTCTTTTGCCAGACTCTCTCAATCGTACAGCAGATCTACTGAGCCAAGCCTTACTTCCTTCTATTGGCTGAGGCTCCTTGCCCTCCTGGTTCCCTGGGGAAGGAAGAAAAGAGCCAGAGCTTCCTTTACCCAGTTCCTGGATCACAGGAGAAAGATACAAAGAAAGCACCTTTAAGACCGACAAGTGCTAATGTAATCATGTTTTAAGTTTTTAAAAAAATCTTTAATTGTGTTTGTCTGTGCCCTTTATACCTGGCTACGTGGCATTGCATTTTATGACACACATGGCCTGGCCCGACAAAGTCTCATTTATGTGTGATTCGGCCGTCAAATGAGTTTGACACCCCTGATCTACATGCCCTGACCTCGAGGTGCATGGTGGCAACTGCCTTTGGTCCTGCAGTTTCTGGGAATCGCAGGGTCCCCAGCCCTGGTGCCTGAGAAGGAGGTGATGCAGATGAAGACTCAGCATCTTCAGATAGCAGTGGCCCTGCTCTGGCAGATGGGGGGAGCAGTGGTGGGGCAGCTGCCCTTGGGCCAGGTGTCACAGCTGCTGGTGGTCCAAAGAAGGGAGGGCATGCCTCCCTTCTGGCACAGCCCATCCTATCCATCTGTTCCTCATGTGGTGGCAATTGATCAGGAGCAGGTGGAGAGCCATCGTGAGTGTCAAGAAGCCTTTTCCAGGGGGCAGCAGTGGACGGAGGGGCTAGCAGCATCTGTAAAGGCAGCTGCCAGATATCTGGAGCGGCTTCTTGATGTAGTAGGAGGCACGGGTGAGCGACAGGGGTGCATCGGGAGCATGCTGGGGTACCTGTCTGAGTCTCTCTGGATCCTCTTGGTACCCCTGTGCCCCCTGCTCCTTCTCCTGTGCCTCCAGCAGGGGGTGGGCCATGGGTTGGCTTGGGGATACTCTCAGTGGCATGGGTGTCCTACTGGACATCATGGCTGGCAGTGAGCAGGGGACACCCTCACATCTACGTTCTTGTCTGACATCATCCTCTGGGACCCTGTTCGCTCTGTGTGTGGAGTGCTGGTGTTCAGTGCCTGCAGGGCTGTTGTGTGACACTCCCTCCCCACTGACAGGGGGCCAGAGCTTGTAATTGAACTGGTCTTTTCAAGGTAGGGTGCACAGCAGAGGAGGAGCATGGCTGCTATGGCCCGCCCCGCCCCCCTCCGCTCCCTGCCAATGATAGACGCTTGGCTCAGCCTCCTCAGTTCATGACTCCCATTGGTCCTGCTTGCCGCCACATTAACTATCCCCTAAGAGAGGTGGCCAGCTACAGCACAGCCAGCCACCACAGCGCAGGCACAAGGCAGGATCGCTCTACCCACATATCCAGGGCTTTTTTTCTGCCGGAGCCCACAGGAGCGGAGCTCAGCCTGGCCAGGGCTCCAACTGGCCCGACCCACCATATGGCAGCCACATGCTCCCAGGCCAGGCGGTGTGGCCTGATATGCAGATGAACTCCTGCTGGATTTTTTTTTCCTACAAAAAAAAGCACTGCCTATCTCTGTACGCAGATACAGATGGATGACTGTCATTTTTCCTCTGTTGAGAGTTGGCTTCTCCTTAGAAAAATCTGTTTTAACATCTTTTTTGACAGGGCGAATTATTTTGGATTACAGCAAGAGAAAACAACGTCTCGAACGTTGAAAATCACCTTAAGTATCACAGGGGAAGTTTTCTGCCCTGCTGAGAGATTTTGTTCTCGGTTGTAGCTATTAATCTTTTTTTTTCATTGCTTTATCGAGATGACTTCTGATTTCAAATCTGTGACTTTATGGAACTAAGCTCACACGTTTCTCAAGAGCTTGTGTAACAGCGACTGTAACCTCGCAATGATTACATTGGAAAATGTTCCCAGCTTTTTGAGCAAAAAAAAAAAATTCTCTTCCTTCATTTCCCCCCCCCCCCTCCTTTTTGAAGGGAATTTTTTTTAGTGGGAAGTTCAAAAGAAGTGTCTGCTTGTTTGCCAGATTATAATATGCTTCTTGAAGTGTATGAAAAGGCATTGGTGTACTTGTATTTAACTGCAGATCAGCGTTCTGTTTCTGCCGAAAGTAATGTAAAAGCTCCAAGGGGACGTCTTTAAAAATAGCAGGTTTTGATAGCATGGTATCTGTTTTCATTTGGAAATAGAAATATTTGTCTTTGAGCTGAACTGCCAGCTGATTAAAAAAAAGGACACAATGATTTTGGTATCAGTGCATGCAACAATATGAAAAGGGGTTCTAGATGGGAGAATGTGTGTCAGCTTGTTACTGTGTAACAGGGGAGACTTAGTTTCGGGGTGAAGTGGGGTAGGAGAAAGGGAGAATGAGGCAATGGAGGCTCCTAAACTAGGACTTTGTCTACTATATGAAACTTCCTGCTAATGGAAGATTCCTCTTTTAAAATATTTATTTATATTTATTTACTGTGTTTCTATCCCATCCTCTCCTGTGAGTGGGTTGTATAGATGCATACAATTTTTTTTGTGTGTTTGTGTGTGTGTGTGTGTATCTGGAAGTCATGTAGACCTCTGGTGACTGGCCCCTACTGGGAGCCTGGAGGATATTCAATGAGGTGGCTGAATAAAGCCTGCCCCTGCCTCCCACCTCTGGTATTCCAAGGACAGTCTCCCATCCAAATACTAACCATAGTCAACCCTGGAGTCCAGTAGCACCTTTAAGACCAACAGAGTTTTATTCAGAATGTAAGCTTTTGTATGCATGGATAACATCTTCAGACAATTGAATGGGGTGCAGTGAGCACAGCTACATATAGCTGGTGGGCTGTGGGCAGTGGTTACGAATGCAAAGTGGTACCAAGTTAGAATCCAATGGCAAAATAGTGAAATTAACAAACTGAAAGAACATTTGGTCTGGATAGCATTTGCATGGGAAACCAATGAAAAGTTAAGGCGAAAGCAATAGTGCAGTTAACAGACAGCTTTTATTACCTTTTATTGGTTTCCCGCGCAAATGCTATCCAAACCAAATGTTCTTTCAGTTTGTTAATTTTGCTGGCCAAAGAGATTTGAATGTTGCTGGCCAAAGAGATTCGAAAGATAACTGCTCTCAAAGCTATTCTTCAGTTACAGTAGATAGAGGATTATTCCTAAATAGTCAAGGAATACAAAACCAGTGTAGACCATAGCAGTTTGGATGCTACCACTGGATAATTCTGGCAAATGTAGCTGGAAAGGTTTGCTGACATTATCAAGTATCTGAGTGGTATCTTGTTTTAAAATGAATCTCCACCGTTTTGTTTCTTAGGGACTTAACATGGCACGCAGGACCAGATACGCAAGGCAAAATGTACAAACCTCACTCTCATGCATTCATAGATCTGAATAATGATTTCACTGCAGGTGAGTAATCAATTCTTGGAGCTTTCAAAAAGTTTTGTTTGGCAATTTAGCTGTTCATAAGTGCTGCTCTAAGTGTTAAAATGTTTATGGATGAGTCAAGATTTTTCCATGGATGGCTGAACTTTGGGATTAGAGGAGTGTGGTGGTGGGGGGAAGGGTCTTCTGAAGAACAGGAAATAGGGACAAAACTCAACAGATTCCGAGTTTTCCCATCCTTCTCCACCGCCACTCATTAGATGACAAATATAGGTTGCTCTAACATGGATTGCCCAGGCTAGCCCAATCTTGTCAGATCTCAGAAGCTAAGCAGCATTCGTCCTTGTTAGCGTTTGAATGGGACATCACCAAGGAAGTCCAGGGTTGCTACACAGAGGCAGGCAATAGCAAACTATCTCTAAAAGTCTTTTGGCTTGCAAGCCCCATGAGGGGTTGATTTAAATTGGCTGTGACTTAGTGGCACTTTCCACTACTGCCATAGGTTGGCAAGAACACATTACATCCACACTGGGCACGAGCATATTGCCTGGCTACGTTGCAAGCAGTGTTCCCTCTAAGATGAGTTACTGTGAGCTGGCTCATAGGTTTTTTTAGCCTCCAGCTCACACATTTTTGCTTTAGCTCAGGAAGGATGTCCCCAGAACCAAGGGTGGAATTCTAGCAGGAGCTCCTTTGCATATTAGGCCACACCCTCCTGATGTAGCCAATCCTCCAAGAGCTTACAAGGAGGATTGGCTATATCAGGGGCCTAATATGCAAAGGAGCTCCTGCTAGAATTCCACCCCTGCCCAGAACGAACTAATTTATGTAGCAGCCAAATTGCTCGCTCACAACTTTAATGCCAGTAACTCACAAAGCAGAGTTTTTGCTCACAAGACTCCACAGCTTAGAGGGAGCATTGGTTGCAGGGTCTTCATTTTGACCTTCAAAGGCACTTGTGGCATGGGTTGGTAGTCTTTCATGGAGTGCTTTCTCCCCATGAGCCTCTTTGGGGCCTTAATGTCCAATAGCGAGTCCTTTCTGTGGGCTTCTTCCTTTAGGGATGTAAGGTTCCTCATTATCAGGAGGATAATGCTTTTTCTGCTGTGGCTCTGGAGCTGTAGGACGCTGTCCTGTGGGACATCCATGTGAGGTGCTTCTGGTCTCCATTTGTAGTTAGATGGGAAGTTTCATATTCTCTTGAACGCTTGAGGTTTAGTAGAGGTTCTCATTGCACTTGTGTAGTTCTGCCTTTCCTCTGTGTTCTTATTTTTATAGCTGATTGGTCGGTCTTTGGTTCAGTTGGTATTTTCAAATTACTGCAAACTTTCTGCCAGAAAGAGATCTCTAAATGTTAATAAGAGAGTCCTATCCTCTGCTGCTCCTACAGTATCACACTGGTTCAAGAAAGTGGGAACATTTTACTATGGAAAAAATGACGGACCGCCTTTTACGATCAGATCTCTATCCTAAAATATCCCTGTTTTCTGCTAAGTGGTTCCCATTCCTTGAATATATTGAGTCTCAAGATCTTCCTCATGATCTACGTAACCTCAAATTACTCTATTTTTAATCATCATCTAATATCTTTATATTACTCATACACTACACCAGATAACTCTCCCTACTGTGGGATGATGAAATATTCCATGACACAGAATAACACATCATTCTCTATACTTTATTTATCTTTTGGTGTTCTTGTTATACAGAGAATTATTTTACTTGTATAGGTTGTAGATAAACCTCCTATCTTGCTTATGACATTACTTCACCCGATATCTGATAACATACAGAACGGTGTTTATAGTATAATGCTACAACATTCCTCGTATGCACTGTTGTTTTCTCTTATTTGCAAATATGTTTACATCATAGCTCTACTGTGTTTCAATAAAGCTGTTTAAAACTGAAAAAAAATTTAAAATGTATGCAGAGAGAGAGAGAGAGTCCTGTTGGCAAGGGTACCCCTCAGCTGAAAAGGAATCAAGGCTCGGATATTTGTGGTATAGTCTGTCTTCCTACTATTCAAAGGGCGTTCTGAGAATAGCTCCATCTAGTTGTTTGCTGCGCATGCTCAGTGAGGACATTGGCTAATCAGTTTTCAGAGTATCTGAGATTTGAGGCCACCCGTCAGACTTGGTCAAATTGTTTAGCTTGAGAAAATGCCTAACTGAAAATGGATTAAAAAAAAAAAAAGTTGCATGGAAAAGAAGTTATTGGAAAAGTTGTTTGCTTCCCATTTTTTTAATTTGCTCAAACTTAATATTGACATTTCCTAAACTTGATTATTCTTTAAAACAGCACGTAAATTTACACTCTTGTAAAATTTGCTTAAAGATTTGCTAAGGGTCTCATATTTACCTCTTTCCCCCCTAATTAACGCTCATTAGCTTTTTAAAAAGATAACACTTCTGAGCTTTAAAAAGTGGGTGACAATGTGCTGTAGTTGTTAGGTTGTCAGACTGGGATTTGGGTGAATCAGGTCCCCGCATGACGTAACACAGCTGCATTTCCTGCCCCCAGCACCAGTGTGCAGAGGCACTGCATTAAGCTGTGAACACAGAACAGGAACCTTCAGGGCAGGAATGGAAAAGTAGTCTCTCGTGGGGATCCCTCTTCATATCGGCATTGTCCTTGATTTAGGATGACAGCCCCCTGGATGTCAACACACTGTGTCGCGACAGACGTTGCCAAAATAACCGATCCGGCTTAAATTGTTTTTGATGGCTCTATCATTCTAAGCCGCTTAACAGATTGCACGTGTGTCTGAAAAGGGGTGGGAGGGAATCCTCTCTCATTTGAGAACCTTTATACCAATTTCAGCCTAATCTGTTGTCGAGCAACCCATGGTACTAAACTCTTTGCCAGCCCCGTGGAAGTTAACATTCTGCACTGGAGGGACCCAAAGAGCTGTGCACCTTGTTCTGTGGACTGCGAAGGGACGTTGGCCTTCTCGTTTGCTCTTGCCAAGGCAGCCTCCTCTGATACCACAAGGCAGAGCTGCTTCTTTCATTTCAATCATTTATAAAGCAGTTTGAGATGTGCCCTTGGACTACTGTTCAGAGAATGCCGATTTTCCAAAACAGTTCCAAACTTTTCATTTTAAAGGAGCTGTTTTCAGTTAAAGGAGCCTTGATCATTTCGCTGTAATTTGCCCTGATAATCCCCTCCCCTCTTTCCCATCACAGCTTGTCACACAGCAGGGGACCAGGAAGGGCCTTCTATTGGCTGCCACCACTCGGGTAGGGGTCTGTATGGAAGGGCCCAGAGCACCCATCCAACCCCTGTATCTTCCCTATTAGCAGGTAGCTTTTAACTGTGACCAAAGAGGAATGAGAACCCAAGCAGTTTAACAACACAAAGTTTATTGTAAGTGCTCTAGAATTCAATTGGGTAGTAAAACTTCTGGCACGCAGTTTAGAATATAGAAAACTTCGCCGTCATCATATTTTATCTGTTGATAATCTAAATGAAAACCTCTTGAGTCATCGTGATTTTTAATTCTATAACTAAAGATGGACTTGCACCCTAACGACAGTCCGTTGGGTTACAGCCTGCCTGACGATTTTCTTGGAGGGAAAAAAAAAATAATCAGCCAGGGCAGAATAATATTGATCGGATCTACCATGCTTTAAAGAGCTTTATTTCTTATCCTTTCTGTATCCATGTTCTAATCTTATAATGTATTTCTGTGTGATTCTTAAGAAATTCACGGGGAGGACTGTGAATAAGATAAACCCAACACGTGAAAGAAACCCTTCTTGCCTCCAAAGAGCAGTGGGCTCCTCATAAATAGCAGTGGAGCAAACACAGTTTGTTTGGATTGAGTGTGCCTTCAGTTGACTGCATATGGTATTTACATTGGGGGGGAAAGGCTATTTTCCCCTGGTGTGCCATCAAGAAAAATAGGGGCTTATTGTATTTATTAATAGATTATGCTGAATGGGGAGGGACGGTGGCTCAGTGGTAGAGCATCTGCTTGGGAAGCAGAAGGTCCCAGGTTCAATCCCTGGCATCTCCAAAAAAGGGTCCAGGCAAATGAGGTGTGAAAAACCTCAGCTTGAGACCCTGGAGAGCCGCTGCCAGTCTGAGTAGACAATACTGACTTTGATGGACCAAGGGTCTGATTCAGTGGAAGGCAGCTTAATATGTTCTCATGTTTTCAAAGCCTCACTCACTGAGCTTCCATAGTAGAGTAGGGATCTGAGCCCAGGTCTCCCTGGAGTCCATAATTTGTCCATTAGGCCTGAATGGCCCAGGCTAGTCCAGTCTCATCAGATCTTGGCAGAGTCAGCCCTCATAAATATTTGCATGGGAGCAGGCCCGGCGCTAGGGGTTCTGTCGCCCCAGGCAGAACCCCCTGCCCACTCCGCAGAATGCTAACCACTCGTGCAAAGCGCATGCAGCACAATGATATTAAAAGTGACATCACCGCTTGGCCCGCCCCTTGCGCAGCCTTCTGCCTCTTCGGAGGGAGCTGGCTAGGCAGCGGCTGCCCACATGGCGCCCCAGGTGGCTGCCTACCTCGCCGACTCCCATGCGCCAGCCCTGCATGGGAGACCACTAAAGAAGGCCAAGATCACTGTGCAGAAGCTGGCGACGGCAAACCACCTCTGATCGTCTCTTCCCTTTAAAACCCTGTGTGGTTGCCATAAATCAACTGCAACTTGACGGGAGTTACAGTTTTAAAGGGCTTGTCTTCCTCATGGGTAAGTGTGGTAGCTTTTCTCGGCATTGCTTCATCTGCTCGATCAATCTCTTTGTTCTGAGAACGCTTAGAGCCGCTGCACAGCGGGGAAGTTACCTGTTCAGGAGTAAGTTGTATCTGTTTTCCTTTAATCTTTCCTTAACCCTCCTCCATCTCTGTGACATCGAAATAAGTCATTTGAGTTTTATTGTTTCACCAAAAACACAATTGCTGCCTGAAATGGAAGTCTGATATTTGGAAGTCTTTTTCTTTCATGACCTCCAGTCACAAACAATGTCTCCTAAATAAATATTTTCAGCAATTGCAAATTACAAAATGGGTGATGGATACAACATGCTTCCGACTATGTGCTTAAAGTACTAATGTGTCAAAGTTGACGGCATTTACTCCAGATTGAACGGAGCTTGGTTATCGCAGTACGCAAGAGAGCAGACGAGTTTTGATGGATTTTTACAGTTCACTGCTTCAGCTTTAATGTTCTTTCAGCTTCCTCAACTGCTATGTAGCCCCTGTGGATCTTTAAACCGAACACATTTCTTTTGGGTGACCAAACGATCCTTGGCTTCAGATATATCAGCTGAATGGGACAAAACTGACTAGCAAGTTCACACTGAATTTCCTGCTGCATTCCTCATGAGAGAGCCAGTTGTTAAATGTATAATTGTTAAATATGTGGACTCTTATCTGAGAGAACCAGGTTTGATTCCCCATATATTGGATTTATATCCCGCCCTTCACTCTGAACCCCAATCTCAGAGCACTTTACAATCTCCTTTACCTTCCTCCCCCACAACAGACACCCTGTGAAGTAGATGGGGCTGAGAGAGCTCCCACAGAAGCTGCCCTTTCAACGACAGATCTGGGAGAGCTATGGCTAACCCAAGGTCATTCCAACAGCTGCAAGTGGAGGAGTGGGAAATCAAATCTACCAAATAAGAGTCCCCTCACTTAACCACTACCCCAAACTGACTCTCACCGTAAAGGTATATCACTATTTAGCACTTTTATTTCTCCTACACCAGCAGTGGCCTCAGAACAGTGTTCTGTGTTGTGCAGAGTCTGGCCTATGGAAAGTAAAGAGAAAACATGCTAAACATTAGTGTGAAGAGGAAGGGATTGGAGTTGGGGAAAATAAGGCAGCATTATTTTTTTTTTAAAAAAAAAGATTATATTTGTATGCATTTGGAAGACTGTTCCTCTAGCTACCTGTTTTAGGTTCTTGCTTTCCCATTCCCTTTGGATGAAGAAGTTCTGCATACACATCTCTGATTCACTGAGGTTGGGTGTGCAGTAAAAGCAAATAAGCACATAAATGTCACCGGTGATACCTTGTGACGGAGTAAATGGAAACAATGGGTGGCGAGAAGAGAATTAAGTAGCTGTCTGCAGAGATTTTGCTCAACAGCAGTCAATGTAAATTTCACTCCACATTTCCCCCACCCCTTTTTAAAAAAAACCCCGTAGTACCACATAAGGATAATCTACTACTGGCTGCTTGTTCAGTAGGTGCTTTGCGGAATAAGTTGTTTGTGAGGAGGCGGCCAAAGATGTTTCAGGGGAAGGCCCAGCAGCCATTCCACCCTGCACATCGCTAATTGTAATGCAGGCAACATACACAAGCAAAAGCAGCGCTTTGTTTTCTTGCCTCCCCTGCCTTCCTCTCTAGCAGTACATCAGCTAGTTGACTAGCAGTTTGCAAACCCACTCCTAGTCTCCTGTCCTTTAAAAGATTGTCTGAAAGCTGGGGATTGAGCCTGATAATCTTGCAGTACAAATGGCCTGATAACGTATTTAAAACACTCTGGGAGTCAAATAACATTTTTAACTAGGACAGGATAACCACATCCCTACCTAAGTAGATTTTTCCTCCATGCTCTGCATTCGTCTGTCCTCTTAGACATTTTACTCTTTCAGATACTACTAATCTTTTCTACTTCTGTTCATGATTCTTAAGCATGTTTGTTCGCTTATTTATTAAAGCATTTATACTCTGCCTTTCCTTTATTTTTATTTATTTTTGTATTTCTATACCGCCCTCCCCTGGAGGGCTCAGGGTGGTGTAAAAGGTAAAGATAGTCCCCTGTGCAAGCACCAGTCGTTTCTGACTCTAGGGTGACGTTGCTTTCACAACGTTTTCACGGCAGACTTTTTACGGGGTGGTTTTGCCATTGCCTTCCCTAGTCATCTACACTTCCCACCCACCCCCCGCCAGCAAGCTGGGTACTCATTTTACCAACCTCGAAAGGATGGAAAGCTGAGTCAACCTCGAGCTGGCTACCTGAACCAACTTCCACTGGAATCAAACTCAGGTTGTGAGCAGAGCTTAGGACTGCAGTACTGCAGCTTTAACACTGTGCGCCACAGGACGGAGTGGTGTACAACACTGTTAAAAATGCAGTTTCACAAAGAAACATAAAATTAGTCTAAAACCCATTTAAATTAAATCTTGAAAACATTCTAATGGCATAGGTAAATTATGAATTCCTCTTATGGGTGGGGAAGGGGAGATATCGGGACCAGATATGATGGCAAACTGTTGCTATCCTCGACCACAGGCCTGGTGGAACATCTCTGTTTTGTCTCAAGTTCTACAAGGCACAGATGTCACCAGGTAGAGAGTTCTACTAGGCAGGGCTCTGGTCAAGGATAGCTGGGTGTCCTTTGGGCCAGGGACCCCAAGGCTCTCTCTACCAGGAGAGGCAGTCCTGCAGGTACGATGGTCCTAGATCATGTAGGGCTTTATAGGTCCAAAACAGAACCTAGAATTGGATCCCGTACTCAGAGCCAATGCAGCTGGTGAAGCACTGGCTGGATATGTGCTGTTGTTGGGTACCCATAAGCACCTGCGCTGCCACATTTTGGACAAGCCGTAATTTCCAGGTCCGCCTCAAGGGCAGCCCCATGTAGAGCGAGTTGCAGTAATCCAGCCTAGAGGTGACCATTGCATGGATCCCTGTGGCGAGGTACTGCAAGATGGCTTGCAGTAATGATTAATAACAATTTAAAACATTTTCAGTTAAGCAAACCCCAGTTCTCTCCCTCCCCCTTTAAAAGATGCCTGCCATTCAGCCCCCTTCCAGAAGCCCTGGCGAATAGGCGGAACTTGCAGAGCCTCCTGAAGGTCTCTAAGGAGGGTGCCACTCACCTCTTCAGAGAGCCCATTCCACAGAGCCAGAACCCTGATGGAAAAGACCCAGGCTCTGGTTGATGCCAGGCAGGCCATCCTGAGTGGTGGGACATCCAACAAATGGCTGCCTGATAACCGTGGTTTGTGTGTCTGGTGGCAGGAGATGGACCTTCAATGTTTTTATTCAACAAGGAAGCTGGGGAAACCACAATCAGATAGATGTACATACGGTCCCCATCCCCTGTAGCAGTGTGTACCTTTCAGGGTTTCAGACCACTCCACCAGCGTCTGCTGAAGCACAATAAGGCTGCTATAAACTTGTTGGTCTTCCATGGTTTCTTCGTTTACTGCCCTTGGAGAAGTTGGAGGAAGAGGTGTGAGAATCCAGTGAAATTTAGGAAGAGTGATTTGGCAAGGCGTGACCATTTATGACCAGTTTATGACAATTGCCATCTCGGTTTAAGAGTTCAGTGTGCTTACCAATTCAGTGACTGATGAATCGCCCAGTGCTTGCTCATCCTCCTGAGGAACGGGAGTTCCTTAGAGTTCAAGGATGTTGTTTCCAGTTGGAATGGAATTCTTACAGAGTTCTCAGGAATTGAGCAGGTTCACGCATTGTTGAAAGCGTGAATGCTGTATTCCCCAATCAGCCATTTTAATATCATTCCAACTCCGTAATTGCATGCACACATAGTTGTGTAAGCAGTTACTGGTGGGCATGAATTACAAAGAGAAGCTCTGTCTCCTAGCAGTGAATTGAGGTCGTTAGCTATTGGAGGGTAGAGAAAAAAGGCCAGTCTTGGTTGACTTTTGGCCAGCTAACTTGACCAAACCCCATTTTTGTCTAGAACCAAAGCATTCCTCTTGCTAATCTCATGGCAGGTCTACTGAGGATGCTGCAAACATAGAATTTCCTTTGTATTTGTTACCCAACAGATGTGACGGAGCTCCTTGAATTCTCCTCCGTTCCAATGTAGTAGACTGGGAATCTAGATATTTAGGGGGATTAATTGGTCTGCATTTCCATTGTATCAACTTGGTTTCATATTTTATATCATTATTATCACATACTTGTTATATACTTTCTGTTATTATATACTTCCTATGTGTAACTCTGCCACATGATAAATAATAATAACTCAGCAGTAAAAGCTGGCATTTCCATAGTTTCCAAATCAGCCATAAAGAAGTGTGCAGTGGTTGGCCTCAATGGCTCAACTGTTCCTGCCTGGGTATGTTATTCAAAAGGCACATTCAGTGCATCAAGCGTTAACACTTTGTTTGCATACTCCCATCTAATTGGGCTGTTGGCTCTTGGCCGATGATCAGCCACCTTAGCCAATCCTAATAGTAGTTTTCCTCTCCCCACCCCACCTCAAACAGAAGGCTTAAATAAGCTGGACGTCATTTGTTTGAAGAACCGTTCTCTGAGAAGTGGACTTTGAGTTTCAGCTTGTAGCTGCTCGATTTGAATGAAGAAGAACTAGAACCCTATTAGGTGATGTGTCCTGACAGCCCTTGGAGATCTAACATCATGTTGTGCAGAGCATTGGTGTTTTCTCTTGTTATACTTCCTGCTCCTTTTAGAAGTTTTCTGCTGGTTAGCTGCTGAAGCACAATCAGGCTGCTATAGCTACGTGCTTTCTTGTTTTCTGGTGGATATTTTTCTCGTTCTTTTTAAAAACAATTTATTATACTGTAATATATTGTAATAACACTTATCATTTGTTATTGAAACTTAATACATATACATTACATTTTCTGCACCCTCCCCCCCTTTTGGTGACCCCCGGCAGTGTATTTTAATTAAATTGCTAAAAAAAAAAAGGTAATCAATTTTATCTATTAAAGAATCTTCATAAAAAAGAAAACATCATAAAGCAAAAAGAGAAAAGGAAAGGAAAAAAACCATATGTTATAATTGTAATCCATCTTCATAGTAGTCCTTTAATCATTATCAAAAACATATATATATATATATATATATATATATATATATATATATATATATTCCAATAGTCTTGCTTTTTTACTATAGTCCATTTAATGTTCCTTTAGAGTTTAATCATTATAAAAAATCGCCAAATATCCTTTAGCATTCCATTGTCTTTCAACATATTTTTGAAATTTTCCCCACTCATTTTTAAACTTCTCTAAATCATGTTCTTTTAAGATTCTTGTAAGCTTGTCCATTTCACTCCAATGCATAACTTTTAAAATCCATTCCCACTTTTCTGGTATTTTGTCTTGCTTCCACATCTGCGCATATAATGTCCGAGCAGCTGAAAGCATATACCAAATTATTGTTCTATCTTGTTTTGGAAATATTTTCATTTGTAATCCAAGCGGAAAAATGTCTGGTGCCTTCTTGATATTATATCCCAAAATTTTCGAAATCTCTTGCTGAAACATTTGCCAAAACTGTTTTGCCTTTTCACAAGTCCACCACATATGGTAGAAAGATCCTTCTTGTTTTTTTGCATTTCCAACATCTATCCAACACCTGATTATTCATTTTTGCCAGTTTCTTGGGTGTCATATACCACCTATATAACATTTTGAAACAATTTTCTTTAATATTGTAACATGTCGATATTTTCATAGAGTTCTTCCATAAGTATTCCCACGACTCCATCTGTATTTCCTTATTTATATTTATCGCCCATTTTATCATTTTCTTGTTCTTATCATCTACCTTTGGGGAGCTCTTTCACACAGCCACCCACACATCTTGGTTTGGTTTGTGCTATCAAGGTTGCTTCCCAGGATACTGGGATAAATCTGTTTTTATGTGAGCATGAACATGACCTTTGGGAGCCTACTGAACTGATGAGATTATGGTGATTTCTCTGGTTTTATAGATTTGGGGGTGAAGATGGGTAAGGAGGGCAGGGTTCAAACTGAGAATTCTGCTTGCCCTCAAGTGTCAATTTTCACAGAGGAATGTAAGTATTGGGTAGGAGTGATCTCTGTTTCATTCTGTATTCCTTTTTCATAATAATATGATATCCAAGGTAATAAACGTAGGGTTCCCAGAGAATATCCTCTTCAGGCCCTGAGCAGAAACAAACTTCTGTAGTTTCAGTCCAGCCATAGTATCATGTGGCTTGGAATCATAACCTGGAAGAAAATGAACATTTTGAAACCTGAGGGCAGCATAAGGGCCAGTGGACACAGAAAGCACTCTATTAATCTAAAACAGGAGTGGCCAAACTTGATTAACATAAGAGCCACATAGAATAAACATCAAATGTTTGAGAGCCACAAGACATGAATGTCAAATGTCTGAAAGCCATCGGAAGGCATATAGATGGGGGGAGAGAGAGGTGGAAAGGAAGGAACTTTAACTTTAAATGCATTCTCCAAGCCACATTATACAAAAAGCAGTAGCCTATAGAAAAGAGGCTTGGCTTTGAGGAGTGATTTGAAGAGAAAAAAATGCTTTCTTTAACCTGACCAACAGGGCAGTGAGGGCTTTGAGAGCCACACAATATGTGTGAAAGAGCCACATGTGACTCCCGAACCACAGTTTGGCCACCCCTAATCTAAGATATCTAGCTGTTGCATATGCTTGCTGACCTCTTGCTCCTGAGCAATACCATCCTTCCATTATATCAGACCCACTACGGATGAATCAACAACTGTGATGGAAAGCAAGAATTCTGAGTGTGTGCAGAGCAGACAGTCTGAGAACTGGCCAGGTTGAGCAAATATCCTTGCCAAAGTAGTTTGACGGTAGCTCTCCTATTGGAGGGAGCTGTCCTTGGTATGCTTAAAGGGTATGATCAAAGGGTAACAGCAGTGGTAGAAATTACTTCGCTTACCATTTCTGTCACTTGCTTTCCTGGAAAGAAAGAAAACAGAAAAGCAAATGCCTTGAGGGTATCCTGATGAATCCTTGAAAATCCAGGTGTGACTGCTGCTCTGATTTAAATTGTCTTTTCCTCCCCCGCCCCTCTTCATTCTAGTAACTCTTGGTTAGCAACCCTGATGTTTTTGCATTCTAATGTGACGCCTGATTCTGCTTGCTTTCATGAGTCATCTGTCTTGTGTTTCAGTCTTATTCTATGTTCCTGGTGTCTTACTAGTGAAGCTCTCTGCATAGGACTAGATAGGTGATTATTCGAAGAGGGTTCTGGTTTGATGGCTTAGCTCTTTCACAAGGGGATTTGAAGCTGATTCTAGAAGTTAGATGTTTCTCTTAAAGCATATGGCTTCTTGCAAAATGACATTTGCGTTTGTGAGCCGTGTTCGGCATATCTGTATGTAATGACGTTTCAGATTTGCGCACAGGGGCTAATGTTTTCGCTGTATGCTCATGCTGGGACTTTTTTTCCTGCTGAAGTTGGGTTTTTTAATGAGAATCGGATGCCGGATGCAAATGAGAAATTAATTGGGGTGGTTTTTTTTAATAATATTGTTTAGCTTATGAAGTGTTGAACATAAAAATAATGAGTTTTGAAAGCCTGCTGATGTGGACTGGGGTTTCTTCCACCGCTCATAGCAATACTATATATATATATTTATTTTATTTTAATTTTTTTTGCCCAGAATAAATGGTTTTTCCTGCTCACAGTGCCATGCTTTAAGTGGGGAAATCCCAGAGGGCGAATCCCAGTCAATCTGCATAATCAGTAACATAATTTTCTGTAGAGAGCTAATTTAATACCTGTATGTTTTAAATGAAACTCCAGGGTTAAAATGGAGACATAGTCAATTTTATCCATAGATAGCAGTTAGTTAAGCCCAACGTAATCTATTCCCAATGCACTTATTGTCGTAAATCAGTGGAGTTTTGAAAAAAACCAGTTTTTTAAAAGTACCACGTGGTTAATTTTATGTGCAATCCTTGAACAAGAACCAGTACTTGAATTTTAAAGTGGAGAGAGGGACAAAACAAGTGTGATTTTTAAATGGAGCCTTCGAACTAATTCAGAGCTTTGTGTGGAAATTTTCTTGGGACAAGTGGGAACCCACGATACTTTGGGGTGGGGGGAGAATCCTCCCCCTCAACACTGCCAGTTCCCTTCTCTGGAATTATTGGAAGGCCCAAAAGGCTTGTGGGAGGGGGAGTTTCATATAACATAGGAACATAAGAGAAGCCATGTTGGATCAGACCAATGGCCCATCCAGTCCAACACTCTGTGTCACGCAGTGGCCAAAAAACCCAAGTGCCATCAGGAGGTCCACCAGTTGGGCCAGGGCTACTAGAAGCCCTCCCACTGCGCCCCTTCCACAATGCCAAGCCTGACAAGGTTCCAAGCCCCACCACTTACCATGGAGCCCAACAACTGGGAACTGAAACTGCTACTCCTGGGCCCACTGTGGCAGCCATTATCTGCAGACTTGCACGGGCCCTCAGGGGTGGCTTCTGTCCACTGATCCTGGGCCTGAAGCAGTGGCCGCTATCCTCCTCTAGGCCCACAGCAACTGCTGGCTTTCACTGCCTCCTGGCCCGGAGTAGCCACAGCCTGAAGCTATGGCTGGCGGCAGCTACCACCGAACTGCAGCAGCTGCCTAAGCGCCTTCTCTGCACGAGCACAGAGAATGTAATTCTATTTTGGGGGTGATTTAAACTCCTCTTTAGTTTTTTTTTAATTTCAGATTTTTTCTGTAAACTTGGTGAATCCCCAAGAAAGGTCTCTTTAGCATCCATGTGGCCCCCTGTCTAGAGATTTAGCTACTCGCAGATGGGAGCCATGGGTTGCTATAGATACTAGTTGTAAGAATAGAATAGAAGTTATAGATACTAATTGTACGAATAGAAAGACCATATTGTGTGTATTGCCTTGACATTGTTTAAAAGTGGGGTGAAGGCACTAAAAACTATTGGCACGCTCACTTTAGCACACGCAAAGAACATAAATGATATGCCTTGGATGTGGCTGTTCACTCATCTGTTTCAACAGAATTCAGCTGTCTTCCACAAAGGTCACTGAGGCACCACAGTTTCACTGCCACACTCCATAGTATGCTTTGCATGACTTATTTGTTCTGTATCAGGTTAGTAACTTCAACATCTCTTCCACTAGGTGAGAGGAGACTTACAAATAACAATTTTCAGGCTTTTTTTGTAGCAGGAACTCCTTTGCATATTAGGCTACACCCCCTGATGTAGCCAATCCTCCAAGAGCTTACAGGACTCTTCTTACAGGGCCTGCTGGAAGCTCTTGGAGGATTGTCAGCAGTGAATAGGAAACCAACGGCCTACTTTACACACGTCTTGGGCATGCTCCATTGGATTTTAGACACATCCCTCCAGCGGTAAACCCCCATAGCCAGTTGCTTGAAAAAGTGCATTGCACTGATTCTGTTAAAAGGTTTGTACCCAGCCTTTCAACCGAATGGTCTCCAAGGCAGTGTTCAAAAGACTGAAAACAATGCAAAAATAATGCAACTACAGTCAGCAGAGCAGCATTCACATAATAAGCAATAATATATTAATGTGCCATCAAAAACTTGAGCAAGCAAAACAGCTTTTACTATCCACTTAGCAAAGTGGAGTGATCACCAAAGAGAGCGTTTTTAGCTAGGCAACCATAACAAACTTCTGAAGGTGAGGATACCCAGCACAAAGCCAGGGTACCCAACCTAAATGACTTCATATGCCTGTTCTGGATTGCCCAGGCTAGTCTCATCTTTGAAGGTCTGTCATATAGAGGATGGTGTGGAACTGTTTTCTATGGCTCCAGAAGGTAGGACCAGAACCAGTGGGTTGAAATCAAATCAAAAGAGTTTCCGGCTCAACATTAGGAAGAACTTCCTGGCCGTTAGAATGGATCCTCAGTGGAACAGGCTTCCTCAGGAGGTAGTGGGCTCTCCTTCCTTGGAGGTTTTTAAACAGAGGCTAGATGGCCATCTGACAGCAGTGAGGATCCTGTGAATTTAGGGGGAGGTATTTGTGAGTTTCCTGCATTGTGCAGGGGGTTGGACTAGATGACCCTGGAGGTCCCTTCCAACTGTATGATTCTATAACTACTAGTACACAGGCATGAAGACAGTGTTGGAGCAAGAATCTACATAAACCCAGTCTGACAGCCACAGTATGACAGCTGGTGATCTAGCTGCCAGGCTAGGTCACAGTGACCTGATCAGCAGACCGGCTTGAGCCGGCAGAAGCCAAGTGATGCAATCTGCTGAGTCAGCACGGCCAGGATTGGCTGCTTGGACTATATATGATCTGTGTGTGCATCACACAGGTCTCTCCCTGTGAGATGGTGGTTAGGCGAAGCACTTTGTCCGTGGAGGTGATATTGTATAGACTGCACAAGAGAGCACTTGTCGTGTATATATGTTAATACACCTTTTGGCACTAGTTGCACGTGTCGGCCTGATTTTCTTTCCTGAAGCCCTGTGTCGGGCAAGTCATCTCCCTCACTCTGCTACTCCCGCTCCGACAGGGTTATGGGCCCAGCACGCTTCCGCTGCGCGGAGGAGAGAGTTGAGAGTTGAGCTGACTGTGAGGTTGGAAAGAGCCGGAGGCGAGGAACGCCGGTGAAGGACACAGAAGCACCACCGTTCTCTGTTTGAGAGCCAGAGGGACGTCGGCAGCCAGCCGTGAGGAGGAGTCGGCACGATGGCTCAGCAACAGCTTGGAGTAGCCGTTGAGAAGCTCACCTCAGCCAACTACGCGGTGTGGAGCCTGAGAATGCAACACTACCTCAAGCGTGAAGGGCAATGGCTGTTCGTGAGTAACCCCCCTGCTGACTTATCTCCTGCCGAGACTGTGTTATCGGATAAGGCACTGGCCAACATAGTGCTGTCTATAGGAGATGACCAGCTGGTTTATGTGCGAGGGAAGGACACTCCCAAGGCTGCCTGGGACGCGTTGAGTGCGGTGCATGTTAGCACCACTGCTGGTTCCCTCATGGCCTTGACAAGGAGGATGTTCCGCACCGTTATGCCGGCTGGAGGGTGTGTGAAAGATCACATCAAACGGCTAACGGACTGTTTCGTTGAGCTGGAGGCAAGAGGCAAGACTGTAGCTCCAGACGACAGAGTGTACATTTTGCTGTCGTCGTTGCCACCTGAGTACACTCCCCTGATAACTTCTCTGGAGACGGTGGACGTAGCGACCCTGACCATGGAATACGTCTGTGCCCACCTGCTTGACTTCCAAGAGAGAATTGCGGCCGTGAGCTGTCCGGGGGTGTCGGCCGGGCAGCGTGCTGTTATCGGTGTGTCCGGGAAGACAGCCAAGAATGAGCCAGCTTTTGCTGCTGGCAGGCGTCCGAAGGTGGAGGAAGTGGAGCCGACTGCGTTTGCAGTCCGTCGCTGCTATGGATGCGGGTCGTCGCAGCACCTGCTCCGAGCTTGCCCTGAGAGGGAGAAGAGGCGGGGGCGTGTGCGGCGAGAGCGGAGGACCGCCAGCCCGTGTGAGGAAGCAACCCGGCTGGTCACGTCTGCAGTAGAGAGCACAGGGTCTGCTTGGATTTTAGACTCCGGGGCAACGAGCCATCTCTGCTGCGAGAAGGAGTTGTTGAAAAACATTGACAGTCCTGAGCATAAGTATGTGAGATTGGCTGATGGGACCACTGCCAATTCTGTTTGCTCAGGCAATGTGGAATTTCCTGCACTGAAATGTATGTTGCAAAATGTGTTGTATGTACCCTCACTGCAGTCTAACCTGTTGAGTGTTAGCACACTGTTTGACCAGGGATACCAGGTGAGATTTGAGAAAACCTGCTGCAAAATCCTGGGAGGTGGGGGAAAGTTGCTTGTGACAGGAAAGAGGGAAGGTAAACTGTATGTGGTCCAGAGTGATTGTGCCCAGGTGGCTCAGGTGTCGAATGAGCCTGTGCACAATAATTGTATACATTTGCTCCATAGGAGACTTGGGCACTGCGGATTTAGGGCGTTAAAGAAAACCCTGGAGCTTGTGCCTAGTTTGAAAGTAAATCCTTGCAAATGTTACTTGGATTGCCAGGTCTGCAAGAAGACCAAAAGCAAGGCGTGTGCTGTTGCTAAAGAAAGCTCAAGGGAAAGCACACGAGCCCTGGAACTAGTCCATTTAGACGTTATTGGCCCATTGCCAAAGAGTCTGTCGGGGAGGAGATACTGCTTGGTGGCCACCGACGACCACACGAGGTACGCGTGGGTTTTCACCATGGTGCATAAGTCTGAGGTGTATAAGACATTCACCAAGTGGGTCAAAGCAGTGGAGAGACAATTAGGGGTTAATCTCCTAGCTGTACAAACCGACAGAGGGGGGGAATTCTTATCTAACCAGATGAAACGTTGGCTGGAGAACAAGGGCATCGCCCACCGTCTGACGAACCCGGCAACGCCCCGAGAAAATGGGCATGGGGCTGTATTGCAGAATGTGATGTATTGCATGTTAGAGGATGCACAACTGCCAATGACCTATTGGGCAGAAACCATACATGCAGCTGTTTTTTTGCAAAATAGGGTTTGGTGTAATACTGTGAAAAATGTGCCTTACAGGTTACTGTTGAACAAGACCCCAGATTTGAGTTCTTTAAAAGTCTTTGGGTCACGGGCTCGGGTTGGCATCCACTCCACGAGTAGCGGGGAGGGGGATGTCCGGGCAGAGAGCCTAATTTTTCTGGGCTACAAGCCAAGGGCCAGGTGTTATCGTTTCTGCAATAGCAAAAGCAAGATAACACTTAGTAAGAGTGCCCAGTTCAATGAAGAAAGCAGCTGGCCAAGGTTGCACTCCTTGCAGAAACAATTTGTCCTGCTGCCAAGTAGCGATAACGATGTTGGAGCGCAGCCCAGAACTCCAGCCCAGGAGGTGGCACCCAGTGGGGCTGGAGAAGGTGAGCCGAATGCTGGCACAGAGCCTGACGAGCAGAATCAGGAGGCAGAGCCTCAAATGCAGGAACTGGAGGTAAAGTGTGAGAGTCAGGAGGTTCAACACCCAATTACAGGGGCAGAGCAACCAGCCCAGGAGGTGGGAACAGAGCAACCCGAAGAAGACAAAGCTGGTCCAAGCACAGGGCCACGGGTGTCTGCCAGGTCCACCAAAGGCCAACGTCCCGCTAGGTACAAGTGTCCCTATGTCACTCTGACTGTCAATCCAGACCCACCCGGATTTGAGGAAATGTTAAAAGAAAAGGCTAAGAAATGGAAAGCCTGGGTGGCAGAGTGCGAGGCAAGGGAGAAGGAGGCTGAAGCCAAGCGTCTGAAAGAGCTGGCTGAACAGGAACACGATGATGTGTTTTACAATCATGATGAGTTCCTGAACGAATTCCGGAAAGGGTTCCGAGCTACGTAAATATGAACTGTAATGTTGCTGGTGGACATGTATGTAAACTGTGTGAAGTGTTTTGGTGCACTGGGTTTAAATAGATTAGGAGGTGTGTTGGAGCAAGAATCTACATAAACCCAGTCTGACAGCCACAGTATGACAGCTGGTGATCTAGCTGCCAGGCTAGGTCACAGTGACCTGATCAGCAGACCGGCTTGAGCCGGCAGAAGCCAAGTGATGCAATCTGCTGAGTCAGCACGGCCAGGATTGGCTGCTTGGACTATATATGATCTGTGTGTGCATCACACAGGTCTCTCCCTGTGAGATGGTGGTTAGGCGAAGCACTTTGTCCGTGGAGGTGATATTGTATAGACTGCACAAGAGAGCACTTGTCGTGTATATATGTTAATACACCTTTTGGCACTAGTTGCACGTGTCGGCCTGATTTTCTTTCCTGAAGCCCTGTGTCGGGCAAGTCATCTCCCTCACTCTGCTACTCCCGCTCCGACAGACAGCTGTGGTGTTTTGCTGTGTTTGTTTGTGTGTGTATTGTTTCTGTGATTTAATGCAGGTTTTTCTGTGTAGTTGTGGTTTAAAATGCAAGCTTCTAAGGTAAGAAAGAGGGTTGTATGGCTGAGTGACATGTCTTATGACTGAGTGGTAGCTGTACCCTATGGGGCCAAGTTGACTGGTTTGTTCAGAGGATTTGTGTGAGAGGGAGAGTAAAGATGAGTGGGTGAAGAGATTGAATGAGGTGCTGTGGAGACTGAGAGAAATTTGCCTAAGAGACAAGTGAGGGGAATAATTCCTTGGTGTGGAAGTTCTTAGCCAAAGAGGTAACTTAGTAAAACAAGCTTTTGTGGCTAGGTCTATTTAAGGTACTTCAGAGCAAAGGAGAACTGTGCCTATCTTGAAACCATTACATTTAGGAACCATACTGAAACTATTACACTGTTACATCTTGAAATAAATTCTATTTGTGTTTAAGTGAAAAGGCTGCTTGATTTAAACGTAGAAAAGAGCAAGAGTCCTGTCACACCTTAAAAACTAACAGAATTTGTGGCAGGTGTGAGTTTTCATGAGTCGCTGCTCACTTCTTCAGATACAGCTAGAATGTGAGTCCATTTAGACCCGTTTTATTTTACCTCATAGCCATTCTGTCATTCTACCAAATATAACAAAGTCACCCTGTTCTTCGTGTTCAGCTAAGGCAAGAGCCGGGATAGCCAAACTGTGGCTTGGGAGCCACATGTGGTTCTTTTATGCATATTGTGTAGCTCTTGAAACCCCCATCGTCCTGTCAGCTGACGTGGAGAAGGTATTTCTCTCTTTAAATCACTTCTCCAAGCCAAGCCATCCAGTGGCTCAGAGAATGTATTTAAAGTTAAAATTGCTTTCTTTCCCTCCGTCCATCTCTTTGCTTTCCTTCCTTCCTTCTTCCCCTCCCTCCCTCCCTGATGTTCATGTCTTGTGGCTCTCAAACATCTGATGCTTGTTCTAAGTAGCTTTTATGTTAAGCAAGTTTGGCCATCCTTGGAGCCTTTGGTGGCAGTGAAAATTAATAGGAAACATTAAGGAAGGCAAGGAGACAGCATAACACACATTATCTCAGGACAGAGAGCTGTCATTGCAGGTGTTTCATACCAGGTGTCTCAGAAAGGTACAAAACATCACAATGCACTTCCTCATAATCTGATCCCTATTATTATTATTATTATGCCCATTCCCCCATGTACTCAGGGCGGAGTACATCAAATATGCAATAATAAAACAAAGAATCAAGAACAGCTAAAATCATAATACAATCAGTTACAGCATTTGAGCTCACAATCTAATCAGCACTTTACATACCATATATTATGATGTTACATAACCCACTGGCCCCCATCAATAACAAACAGTCTGAATAATGATGAAATAGCAACACTATATTAATAGCATAATTTTTTCGCTACTGATGATGGTACAACATGATGGTGCAGCAGGGGAGGCCAACCGATCTGTAGGTGAAAATCAGCATTTTGAAATATATTCACTACAAGTTCCTTTAGTTTCAAAAGCAGTTTACCATTCAGCGTGGAGGGTGAAAAATAATAATAATAATACATTTTTATTTATACCCTGCCCTCCCCACCAAGGCAGGCTCAGGGCGGCTTACAAGACATGGTACAAGCCATGAAAAGAGAAGGGGTTGCCTTTCAAGCCCCAAGCAGCACTGATTCAGGGTTACACACAGAACCTTTTATGGGGTCCTTCGTATAAGAACATTTTTGTAGACAGTTCAAGAATGATTCTTGCCACCCAGCAGGCTCACGTGGTTTGTTTTTGGCATGAAGTATTTTGCATCAGGTAGAGACAGATTGCAAACCGTTTGCCGAGCAATTTTTTGGAGGAAACAATTACAGCAATTACACTTGGGAACCTGGGAAGAGAGCCAAAATTGCCAAATTATTATTTCCAGCAAATTCCCCTCCCCCGCCCCTTTTCAGCTGTCTAAATGCTGCCGTACCTGAAAATAGCATATTCAAAATACGGCTGTTTTAAGCGAATTGTGTTTTGCATGGTGAACATTCTACCAATTTAATACGGCCTATGGATTCTCATTTAACTTTTCAAAGATCAGAAAGCAGTGTTTTCAAATCGCAATATAATTAAATTTCAGGTTTCCCTAAAGAAGACACAATTGAAATGATTGCTAATTTTTTTTTGCGCATTCTGTCTGCTTGCACTCGTATTCTCCTCCTCTTCTGAATACAAGAGTGCTGGCTGTTCAGCATCCAGAAATTGATTAAGTGAAAAGTTTCCTTTGGCTGATCCTGTGTAATTTTATAGCGCTTGTTCCCCCTTGACCCCCTGTCCCTTCTGACAGGGTTCACCCCCTCCCCACCGCTTCCTAGGATTTATGTCCCCTTTTCTAGCCAGTAACTTCCTTCTAATGGCTTATAAAAATAATTTAAAACACCCATAACGTAAGAGCTTTATTTCGCAACTTTACTACATTCATAAAAGGGCATAAATAACTAAAAACAACAGCAGGAGATAAAACACGGCTCCTGTTGCATTTTTAAATCAATTATGCAGAAGTGCTTTGACTTCCCCGTGGCGTAAGGCAAGGCAGGAGCAGCCGGCTGTTAGTGGGGAGCTCAGCACAAGTTTTGATCCTAGCCAGCGACCATAGTCCCGACTTTATTTCGCTTGTTCATTAATGACTTGGAGTTGGGAGTGAAGTGGCTAATTTTGCAGATGACACTAAGTTGCTCAGGGCAGTGAAAACCAGGGAGGGACTGTGAGACGTTCCAGAGAGATCCTTCGGGGCTGGATGAGGCAAATGAGGTTCAACGTGGGCAAGTAATAAACATTGGAGCCAAAAATCCCAACTATAAATGCACATTGATGGGGTCCAAATGGTAGTAACGGACCAGGAGAGAGATTTTGGGATCATGGTAGATAACGAGATGAAAATGTCGACTCAGTGGGCGACTACAATTTTTTTTTTTTTTAAGGCAAATGCTATGTTGGGGATTATTAGGAAGGGAATTGAAAACAAATCAGCCAGTATCATAATGCCCCTGTATAAATCTATGGTGTGGCCTTGTTTGGAATACTGTGCACAGTTCCGGTCAGTGTACCTCAAAAAAGATATAGCATTGGAAGAGGTGCAAAAAAAGGCAACTAATATTATCAAGGGGATGAAGCATTTTCCCTATGAAGAAAGGTTAAAGGGGTTAGAGCTTTTTAGCTTGCAGAAATGACAACTAGAAGTTTACAAAATTATTCGCGGGATAGAGAAAGTAGAGAAAGAAGTATCTGGGAGAACCGAGTTTGATTCCTCACTCCTCCACTTGCACCTGCTGGCATGGCCTTGGGTCAGCCATAGCTCTGGCAGAGGTTGTCCTTGAAAGGGCAGCTGCTGTGAGAGCCCTCTCCAGCCCCACCCACCTCACAGGGTGTCTATTGTGGGGGAGGAAGGTAAAAGAGTTTGTGAGCCGCTCTGAGACTCTTCGAAGTGGAGGGCGGGATATAAATCCAATATCTTCTTCTTCTTCTCCCAGTTAAGAGTCCGCACACTTAACCACAACACCAAACTGTCCCTTGGAGGCAGTGATGTACTGCATTCAAGGTGTTTGGGTGGGCTTCTGGAGTTCTGGCCCCACGTGTGGATCTCCTGATGACACCTTGGGTTTTGGCCACTATGTGACCAAGAGTATTGGACTGGATGGGCCAGCACGGCTTCTCTTATGTTCCTCTTCTCACTTTCACAAGCACTCTAGGGTGATGCTTGAAAACGGAAGCGAAGTCTAAAAAGATATCCAGATATTGTAATTTTTGTATTGGATGCATATTATAAGCAGACCTCAAGGATCTGATTAGATTTATTAATAGTGGACTGATGAGTGTGGATGTTAAATAAGCACATGCATGGGACAAGACGGAAAATGTTTGACAGGACTTAGTCCATCGGCAGCCCTTTGCTGGCACTTCTCATAGGAAGTTAAACTTGGCTGCCCTTCTTATTGCTAGCTGTGTTAGGTTGATCAGGAATCTTTTTCACCATCGAGATTCAGGATAAGGCGACGTTCCTTGATTCTTGTATCCAGGCTGTGTGTGACTCTCATTGTTTCTTATCTCTCGGCTTTGGACCTGAGGCAGATCTGAAATTCAAGATGGCTGCCGCCTACGTTCCTGACTGCTATGCGCATAGGTCTCCATCATGTTTTGCCCTAAGCTTTCAACTTTTTTTTGTGATACGTGCTTGCAGTTTTAAGTTCCCACTTCTGAAATCCCCCTACATCTTTTCCAGGAAACAATGCAAACCCAAACTGTTTTTTTCCCCTCAGAAACAAACTGCACTGCAGTTGATAAAACGTGTCTTTTTACAAGCATCTCTACTTCTTTGTTATCTTAGTAAACCCTTCCAACATTAAAATTATCATCTTTGCTATGTTCTTTGTAGCCTGACTCTCTTTTTCTTTTTTCTTTTTTTAAAGAACCCTTCCATTTTATTCCTCCCACACACCAAACACAAACATGTTTTGTTTTGTTGCTAAGCTGGGTGACACCATAGCCAGTGTATTACTGGCTGTTTTTTAACTCTGTTTGTTTTGGAGTTGCTTATTGTTATTTCTGTCCTCTCACTGGGAGTTTTATATATACCGTACATTATTTAAAACAAATTATATATGGCCAAGGTCTTCTGGTTTCCACCATCAATCTGTGTTGGGGGTTTTTTGAGGGGGCGGGGTTCATCTACTATACAAATATTTTATATATATATGAAAATATTTTATATATATATGAAAATAAAAGAATTATGGAACAGGGCCAATATAGAAAGTCTGATTCTTTACTGTGTCTGTGAAATCAAGCTAAAAGAGGATTCAGACACAATTTCAGAACATAAGAGAAGCCAATGACCCATCCAGTCCAACACCCATCCAGTCCAACAACCAATGGTTGAATCAGACCAATGACCCATCCAGTCCAACACTCTGTGTCACACAGTGTCCAAAAAAACCAAGTGCCACCTGGAGGTCCACCAGTGGGGCTAGAAGCCCTTCCACTGTGCACCACCACCCCCACCACCAAAAATACAGAGCATCACTGCCCCAGACAGAGAGTGCCATCAATATGCTGTGGCTAATAGCCACTGATGTACCTCTGCTCCATATGCTTTTCCAATCCCCTCTTGAAGCTGTCTATGCTGGCAGCCGTCACCACCTCCTATGGCAGTGAATTCCATGAATCACCCTTTGGGTGAAGAAATACTTCCTTTTATCAGGTCTAACCCGACTGCTCAGCAATTGCATTGAATGCCCATTGAAAGTCCTTCAGATTGAAGGACTGCATCCAGTTATGCCCTTCCCTACACCTCAGGCTAGGATGAGACACAGGTAAATGATGCTGAATCCAGTCATGTTTTCCCATTTGCACAGAACCTTATACAAGACGTGATGGCTGGGATCCTGGCTAAATTTTCCATTAATGGAAGGGAAGGAATTCTTCCAGCAAATTTACCACTTCCTGCCACAGTCCCATGATTTCCTTCTGGAGCTTGCCTGCCCCCCCTTTGAACAGCATTTAGGGGAGATCAGTGGGCTGCAATGGGAGGGGGAGAGCCAAAAAAGTTCCATTCTGCCACTGGGAAATTAGGTCCAGTCCAGCCCAACAATCATCACAGAACCTTACCTGTACTCAGGGCTTTTTTTTTTTTTTTTAGCAGGAACGCTCAGGAACATAGTGCTTGGTGTTGGGGGTGTGGCCTAGTATGCAAATGAGTTCCTGCTGAGATTTTTCTACAAAAAACTTTGTGAAACAATGGTGGTGTCAGGGGGTGTGGCCTGATATGCAAATGAGTCCCTCCTGGGCTTTTTCTACAAAAAAGCCCGGTACTAGAGCATGAAGTCTTGTACAATAACTTGCAGATACATTTGCAGAACATAGTGCTCAAAGCCATTTTCCTTCCACTCACAGTTCTTTAGGCTCAATCTCTTCATTTCTTTTACTGCCCTCTGAATAAGCTGGCATCTGACTGTGAGCTAGCATTACCATTAAATCACATGATATGGTGTCTGACACAAACACTCATGGAAACTTGCCTTCTACTGAAGCAACCCATCACTCACTATGGTCTACGTAACCTGGCAGTGGGTCTGCAGAGTCTCAGGCAGAGGTCTTTCACATCACCTCCTACGTCACCCTTTTCATTGGAGATGTCAGAGACTTAACTGTTGAGCTATAGCTCCTCCCTGACATAAACTCAGCGTGGAACTGTTCTCAAAGTTGTTTTTGGATTTTTTTGGGGGGGGGGGGCGGGGAGCGGATTTGGTTTTTTGAGGAAGTATAGTAAAGCTTTTTATAGATGCAAGAGCACCAGTTTGGTGTAGTGGTTAAGTGCGCGGACTCTTACTTGGGAGAACCAGGTTTGATTCCTCACTCCTCCACTTGCAGCTGCTAGAATGGCCTTAGGTCAGCCATAGCTCTTGTAGGAGTTGTCCTTGAAAGGGCAGCTTTTGGGAGAGCTCTCTCAGCCTCACCCACCTCGCAGGGTGTCTGTTGTGGGGGAAGGAGATAAAGGCGATTGTAAGCTGCTCTGCGACTCTGATTCAGAGAGAAGGGCAGGATATAAATCCGTGGTTTTCTTCTTCTTCTTGGATCAGCGGAAAGTGCTTTGCACTAGAATAAAATGCAGGTGTCCGTAGAAGGAAATAGGAGGATCCACCTGAATGACAGCAACATACACAGGCCATTTTCCCATGTTCAATTGCTGCCCTATTCAAGCATTGCCATGATCACCATGTTGGAATCAGTATTAGAGTGTATCTTAGGCTCTGCATTCTTTTGACCCTACATAAAATTCATTTTTAAAAACCCATCTATTTTAACTTTAGTGCCAGGATTTTATCCACTGGCTCAGACTCTTCCAGTTGAAAATGTGTTGCGACTGAGGCAGCATTAAAATGTAGATCAAGGTAATTATCGTTGGGAGTGGGGGGGGAGAGAGAAGGGGCTTCACAATGATGTCTACTGAGTAAAAAATACTATAATGCTGTCATTATGCTAACACAGTAAAAAAAGCTACCGGAAAGGTTTTAATGTTAGACGGTATCTTGTTTCGATCATTTGGGGAATTTGATTAACCACCTTGTCACGACATTGTTTTTCCAAAGAGTGTTTTATGGAAGCAAAATTAATATAGTTGTCTCTCAGAATTGGAATGAGTCATTCAATATGCTAGCAATAGCCATTTAGTATGGCATCAAAAGAAGCTTAGTGCAAACCCCCCCTCCCCCCGAAAGAAACCGCCCCATAGCAGTTGTTGCAAAAAGCAGTTGCTGTGACTCCCCCTGGCCACCAGCAGCAGATGGGGGGGGCAGGTAGGGTTGCCAGAAGCAGGTTGGGAAACACCTGGAGATTTGGGGGTGGAGCTTGGGAAGGACAAAGACCTTCCTCCCTCCCTGCTTTATACCTCTGAAGACGAACACAAGCCCCAGGATGTGCTATGTTCCATATTGCAAACCGGAGACCAGTTGAATTGAATGAGGACATCCTGTTAAGTTGTCGGGCAGTAGATTACGGCTGGGCGAAAGGAACTGTTTCTGTGAATGAGTGATTAAAATGTGCAGTTTGCTGCCAGATACTGTAGCGATGTCCACAGGCTTTATAATGGAATTAGATAGATTCATGGAGGATAGATCTATCAGTGGCTACTGTTCGTGGTGATTAAAGGGAACCTTCACATTCATAGGCGGTAAACCTCTGAGTCCCAGGGCCAAGAGGCAACTGCAGGAGGAGGTCTCAGTGTCCTGTTGTTAGCCCTCCTTAGCAAATGGTTGGCCACTGTCTGAGACAGGATGCTGGACTTCATGGACCATTGGTCTGATCCAGCAGAGTTTTCTCTTAGGTTCTTAGATGCAGATAGCTATGGCTTATATTTATAGAAGTTTATTTTAACTTTTTTCATGGGATATAGAATAATAATAATAATAATAATAAATTATTTATTATTAAGGAATTGAGGGGGGCGGAGAATAAAAGATGAAATTGCAAAACACAATACAGAGGGCAATTTTTGTGAATATAACAAATAGCTACAGCTTTTAAGTTCCCATTCCAAGCACTACATCAGGTTAAGATTCCAGTATGATGATTTTGTCACAAAGCGTTTCCTTCACTGAAGTAGACCAGATCCAGTGTGCAGTCAATAAAAGCTGTAGCCTGTTTTACTTTTTTTGAGCAGGAACATAGTTCCAGCTGGCTTGGCATCAGGGTGTGTGGCCTAATATGCAAATGAGTTCATGCTGGGCTTTTATTAAAAAAAAAAAAAGCTCTGCTTGCATTCAAGTGCTAATTGGGGTCTATCCTACTTAACTTCCAAGATCTGACAAGATTGGGCTAGCCTGGGGTTATCCAGGTGAGGGTGACTGGATTAGAACTTCTGTGCTAGTTTTATGTCGGCTAGATTTTTTTTAATGGAATAACAATAGGATCCTCTTCCCACTTGTATTCAAGACTAGTACATTCAATTCTGTTGCCTCAGAATTTTTCCCACCTGCATTTTGCAAATCAGACCCTGATGGCTTTTTAAAAAAAAGGATTAGTGAAATTTGTTGAGGATAGCCCATCCATCAACTAAACAGAACCTCTGTTGTTCAGGAGCAGAATACCTCTGGATTACATTTGGTGGAAGCAATTGGGGAGAACTGACCTCCTGATGGCACCTGGTTTTTCCGGCCCCAGAGTGTTGGACTGGATGGGCCATTGGCCTGATCCAACATGGCTTCTCTTATGTTCTTATGGGACACAGAGTGTTGGACTGGATGGGCCATTGGCCTGATCCAACATGGCTTCTCTTATGTTCTTATGGGACACAGAGTGTTGGACTGGATGGGCCATTGGCCTGATCCAACATGGCTTCTCTTATCTTCTTATTTTGCTTTTAAGTTTCCCAGAGGCCTTGGTTGGTTGCGGTTGGAAACAGAACGCTGAATTAGATTATTCTTTGACCTCATCCAGCAAGGCTGCTCCTTTCTCTTAACAAAGCAGCATTTGTGGTCCTTGAAGGGAGTGGTCCATGAAGACCTCAGAATTCTAATACCAGCTCCCAAACCCTCTGAAGAATGTATTCTCATTGCCATGTTGCTAATGTATATATTGTTTAGCAAACAAAGAGGAAACACAGTAATGATATGGCACAAACCAGACAAGCTGCTGCGCTATATAAATTTCTGTGAACAAATTATATTAAAGACACAGTAACAAAGTGGCAAAAATCTATGTAACAATCAAACAAAATTCTCTCTGATAAAGTCTCTGTGGAAAGTCTCTATGATCAATGTAAATACAAGTAGACTTGAATCCAATGCGTAGTTATAAGTAGATGCCTTTATTTGACGAAAACCAAAGGAGATAAGCCATAAGTTCAGTAGAGACTGGTTTCGGAATTACACCTTCTTCAGTTGTAGGCTTTTTAGCAGTTTAACACATCACGGCTTCTCCAACAGTATAAGCAGATTATGTATTAATCAAGACTCCAGTCCGGTTACTTAACAAGACAAACATTCCTTCAATTCTCTGGCAGAAGGGACGTTACCAGCCAGAGAACTGTAGGAGTGTTTGTCTTGTTAAGTGGCCGGACTGTATGATTGTGACATGGAGTTTTGTCATTTTGTTACTATGTCTTTAATATAATTTGTTCACAGAAATTTATATAGTACAACACAGTTTGTCCAATTTTTGTGCTGATGTATATATGGCTTTGTATTGCAGGGGTGTTAATGCAGCAGTGATGGAAAGTGCCATCAAGTCACAGGTGATTTACAGAGACTCTGTAGGGCAGGGCTGTCAAATTCATTTGTTGTGAGGGCTGGATCTGACATAAGATCTTGTTGGGCTGGGCCGTGTCAGGCCAGGTAACGTGTGTACCTATTTAAGATTAGGCACCAGAGATATAAGCTTTATAAAGAACACAGACAAACACAATGAAATATATTTGTTAAAAAACTTAAAACATGCTTAGAACATTAACACTCGTTGGTCTTAAAAGTGCTTTCTTTGTATTTCTCCCATGGATCCAGGGAACTGGGCAAAGGAAGCTCTGGCTCTTTCCTTCCTTCCCCAGGGGACTAGAAGGGGGAGGAGCCTCAGCCAATAGAAGGAAAAGAGGCTTGACTCAGTATCTCTGCTGTGCGATTGACAGCACCTGGAAAAACAAGCTCTGCCTTCCCCACCCTTCCTCCCCGAGAGAGGAGCCTCAGCCAATGGAGGAAATAGAGGTTTTGCTCTGTAGCTCCTGTGCAACTGAGCAAGCCTTGCAAAGCAAACTGTTATGCAGAAGGAAGCAAGATATAGAGGGAAGGATGCACATGACAGCCAGTTTCTCGGGGGGCCTGATAGGAGCCCTCCGGGGACCTGATTCGGCCGCTGGACCTCATGTTTGCCACCCCTGCTGCAGGGCTTTCAAGGTAAAGGGTGTTCAGAGGTGGTTTGCCATTGCCTGCCTCTGCAGAGCGACCTGAGACTTTCTTGGTGGTCTCCTATCCAAATACTAACCAGGGCTGGGTCCTGCTTAGCTTCGGAAATCTGATGAGATCAGGCTAGCCTGGGCCATACAGGTCAGCGCCAGTGTCTATGTACCCAGGCTGAACGAAATATTTACACAAAGTGTATTTGCTATATGTTAATTCATTTTTATTCGCCTTCTCTCTTCTTTACAGATTTGTTTCTTACAACAGTATCATCAAACGAAATCCGGTTCCAAACATGGGTAAATCAGGTAAGGATACTGCAAAATGTTTTGGAGAGGGGAGGAAAAAAAACAAGTGATGCCTTCAGGCTTGTTAAACACAAAGGGGTCATGCGGTTGTGCCGATTTCTGAAAAGCGAAGAGGTGAAATTATAGAAAATGTTGCTGCCGTTTTGCACCATGAACTTTTCAATATTGCTGGGAGGTAATGTTTTACTCAGCATCCTTTCCTCCGCAGGATTTAGCCTGGCTGCCAATTAAACCAATCAGTCTGCCCTAATGTGTATGTTAACAGGACTCCTGTAGCGCTGTCATCTGTTGTGTGAGATTACTGCCGTCTAATGTGTCGGCAGGATGGCTTATGCGGAAAAAGCGTATCAGCGGAGTACACTCTTTCCCAAGTTGCTGTCAGGCTTCTGTGCTATTTAACCCGGATGTCTCAAACTCATTTGTTACAAGGGCAAGATCTGACATAAATGTCACTTTGTCAGATGTGCCATAAAACGTAATGCCAGGTATGGGAGATAATTTACCACTGACTGTGACCCATGCCCTTCCTCTTCCTCTATGACCCATACCCTTCACTGCCACAGGAGGTGGGGGGGGCTACAAGCATAGCCAGCTTCAAGAGGGGACTGGATAAACATATGTGGCTATTAGCCACAGCGTATTGTTGGAACTCTGTGATGCTCTTTATTCTTGGTGCTTGGGAGGGACAACAGTGGGAGGGCTTCTGGTGTACTGACCTCGCTGATGGACCTCCTGATGGCATCTGGTTTTTTTGCCCACTGTGTGATACGGAGTGTTGGAATGGATGGACCATTGGCCTGAACCAACATGACTTCTCTTATGTTCTCAGCAGAGCTCGGAGACAAACCATACTTCCTTGCCCCTTATGGTTGCCAACTCTGGGTTGGGCAATCCTTGGAGATGAGCCTGTGTTTGGGGAAGGGAGGGACCTCAGCAGGGGGTATAAAACCCTAATATAGGTCCTTCCGGTCCTCATTTAGACTGGTTTCCCCCAGTTGCTTGCAGGCCAGCTAAGAGCTCTGGATGGGACATATGTTTGCCATATCTGATCTAAAGATAGCTGGGAAAGAGTTATGGAAGAAATGAAAAGAGTGTTAAAAGATTCTTCAGGATTTTCTTCCTGCATAACTCTTCTTCTTGTATGAGCTGCCATATTCCCAAGGAGGTACCTTGGCATAATTTGATATGCTGCTAACCTAAGGAACAAGGCTCAGAGCTATCATTTGCTTAGATCATGGGTGGTCAAACTGTGGCTTGGGAGCCACATGTGGCTCTTTCACACATATTGTGTGGCTCTGGAAACCCCCACTGCCCCATCAGCCAGCTTAGAGAAGGCATTTGCCTTTTAAAATCACTTCTCCAAGCCAAGCCAGCTGGTGACTTGGAGAATGCATTTAAAGTTGCCTTTTTCCACTTCTCCCTCCTCCCTACCTATTTGCCTTTGTGTCTTGCGGCTCTCAAACATCTGAAGTTCATATCTTGTGGCTCTCAAACATCTGAAATTTATTCTGTGTGGCTCTTACATTCAACAAGTTCGGCCACCCCTGGCTTAGACCAAGTAGCTAAACGACAAGACTGAGCTGATTTGTGCTGTAGCTGATCACAAAGGGAATAAAACATCAAGGGGAATCCTGCTGTCGAAGAAGCAGTTGATCTAGTAATGGGGGTCCCCAGCCCTTTTAAGCCTGTTTGCAATTCTGGTACAGGTTGTTGGGTGCGGCCACAAAATGGACACTGCAGGAGGTGGAGCCAACCACAGAATATCTGGGAGTGAGGTCATGCATAACTCTTAATAGTAACTCTTCAACATTTCAGGCAGAAGCTCTGTCCAACAGGATGTCTTTTAAAATTAGCATATTGCTTTAAAATATGGGCACACACTTTGAAGATCCTTGTGCTTTAGTGGCAGCCACTGCTGAAAGAGTGTTTTTTTTTTTAAATAAAGATAACTTTTATTGAAACTTTATCATAGTTTACAAACCAACAAAGTAAAAAAACCATAGATAGATAGATAGATAGATAGATAGATAGATAGATAGATAGATAGATAGATAGATAGAAATCCTAAGCAGAACATAGTAGCCTTACATTCAAGATAAACTATATACAACATAGACTGTTAACCAATATACCTATCCACAGTACATTAATATAATGTACAGCGAAGACAGAGGTCCTTTGCGTGGGTCGCGGCGCTCTGGGAAGGGAAATAGCTCTCCCGGTCTTCGATGGCGCGCCATTGAAAGCAGCGCGCCAGGTAAAGAGCCTGGGTGTTTTACTGGAGCCTTCACTATCGATGGAGGCCCAGATAGCAGCCACTGCCAAGTCAGCATTCTTCCATCTGAAGCGGGCAAGGCAGTTGGCCCCTTTCCTTGAGCGCCGGGACCTCGCAACAGTGATCCATGCAACGGTCACCTCAAGATTGGACTACTGTAATGCCCTCTACTTGGGGCTACCTTTGTGCCGGACTCGGAGACTGCAGTTAGTGCAGAACGCGGCGGCCAGGCTGTTGTTGGGACTCCCAAAACGGGAACATATACAGCCGAGGCTACGTGAACTGCACTGGCTGCCGATCATATACCGGGTCCAGTACAAAGTGTTGGTCATTACCTTTAAAGCCTTATATGGCCGAGGACCTACCTACCTGAGGGACCGTCTCTCCCCGTATGAACCCCAGAGGGCACTGAGATCAGTTGGGAAAAATCTAATGACCATCCCCGGGCCGAGGGAGACTAAATATCAGAATACTAGGGTACGGGCATTTTCAGTCGCGGCCCCTACCCTATGGAACCGACTCCCCGAGGAGGTGCGGGCCCTGCGGAACCTTGACCAGTTCCGCAGGGCCTGCAAGACCGCCCTTTTTAAACTCGCATACCTGGACTGTTAAGAAGATCGGCAATTAAGCACCCGCCAATGCGGTTAAGACCACACCGCTGAATAACTGCACTTACTGGATTGTTTTAATGTTATTAAGTTAATATTTACTGTTTTATATTGTTAAATGTAAAAGTTTTAACCATTGTATGTTTTTATGAAATGTTGTTAACCGCCCTGAGCCTGCCGAGGTGGGGAGGGCGGGATAGAAATAAAATTTATTATTATTATTATATTATTATAATTCAAGATCATCATATTTGAGTGGAATTTTACAGTCTTCAGGACAAATAGAATTTACATATTAAAAAAATACAAGCCATTTTTCAACAAAATTATTATCCATTTCAGGATTTTCCATCAGTAAAATCTGAGTAGCTAGCTTGTCTTTTATCACTAAGTCCCATACCTTTGAGAACCAAGTTTTAATACTAGGTGTTTTATTAGATTTCCAAACCTGGGCCAGCATCATTTTCCCCGCAAGCAATAATAAAGAAATAAGTTCAGCTTGAAGAGGACGAATTGAATGATCAGGCCAATGATTCAATAAAATTGAAGCAAGAGTAAAAGGAATAATGATTCCTATGATCTCTGTAATTTTGGCAACAAGCAATGACCAAAAAATCTGGACTTTAAGGCATTCCCACCAAAGATGAATGAAGGTTCCGGTGTGTCCACAACCCTTCCAGCAATCTGGTTTTTGGAGTATTTTACTTTTAAAAAGTTTATATGGAGTTAAGTACCACCTAGCAAATAATTTAAATTATTAATTGCTGCATGTGAATTTTAATACATTTGTTATGCATTAGGGGAGATTTAAAAATTTGCAGCCAGTGTTCTTCATTCAAAGATATACTACAATCCTTTTGCCAACTAGGGGGAAGTGCTTGTGAGTTTCCTGCATTGTGCAGGGGGTTGGACTAGATGATCCTAGAGGTCCCTTCCAACTCTATGATTCTAACTATTGAGGACTGACGAAGATTGTGACCGTTTTATGTTCCAGAACACAATAAATTTTTGAAATGACCCCTCTGGAGATTTTATCTTTAGTTATAAACTTCCTTTTGATAATAAGATCATCAAGTTGGTATAATTGATTTTCTCTCCAAATCCTATAGCTTGAGAGCACCCTTCCAGGGGGAAACCAAGATTGCCCCAGAAATGGCATTACAGGGGAAGTTTGGGGGTTAAGACTCCTCTATATTTATCCCATAAGTAGAAGGTGTGTTCTAGGAAAGGGCTTTTAACATGGTTCCATTGCCTGTCTTTTTTATCATTCCAGAGAGTTTCATGTATATTTGAATTTTTCAATGAAGCTTGTTCTATTTGTACCCAATTGGGGGAAACCATTGGGCAAGAATAGTATAATGTGTATTTAAGATGTGCTGCTGTATAATAACAATACAAATTAGGAAAGCCCAATCCACCTTTATCAACAGGTTTTGATAAGAGGTGTGAAGAAATTCTGGCCCTCTTTCCCCCCCATATAAAAGAGATGAGCTTAGAATGCCTATCAAAGTGATGCCTAGCAATCATAATAGGCAAGTTCTGGAAAAGAAACAAAGATTTTGGAAATAGAAAAGATTTAATTAAGTCAATTTTCTCAATTAAAGAAAAGGAATGCTTTGACCAGTCCCTTAAGAGAGTATTCATCTCATTAATTAATGAGATATTATATTTAAACAAGTCATTGAGATTAATAGGAAATAAAATACCCAAATATCTCCAGGTGTCTTTCACCCATTTAAGCAGGTATACAAAGGATAAAGTTTCTTTATTTTCGTGAGAAAGATTGGATAAATTTCAGACTTTCTGTAATTAATAACAAAACCAGAGACTTTACTAAATTTATCTATAACATCTATAAGTCCCTTGAGAGAGGAAAGTGGGTTGGAAAGATAGAAAACTGCGTCATCCGCAAAAAGCCCTAGTTTAAAAACATCACTCCCTATGTTGATACCTGTAATCGCCTTGCTTTGACAAACGGTAGAGGCTAATGGTTCCAATGACAACGCAGAGAGTATAGGAGAAAGGGGGCAACTCTGACGGGTGCCTCTAGTCAACTGGAAGTCACTAGAGGAATGATAATTTATGTTTATTTGAGAAACTGGATGATCATAAGGTGCTGTTATAAACTGTAAAAATGTAGGTCCGAATTGCATATATTTTAATGAAAGAAGATAATTTGGCTCAACCCGATCAAAAGCTTTATCAGCATCTAATGTGAGAATAATGGATGGTATTTGATAAGATCTGCAATGTGAAATTAAATTTAGAGATTTACGTATATTATCAGAGATAGATCTCCCAGGGATGAAACCTGATTGGTCCATATGAACATAATGAGAAATAATATTATTTAGATGGGTAGTTAACAGAGTGGGGAAAAATTTAAAATCATGATTCAGAATAGATATGGGGCAGTAAGAGGATAGAGAGAGTTACCTTTTTTATGAATAACAATCTTTCTAGATTCCAGCCACGTTTGTGGAATCTTCCCTGAGATCATAACATGGTTACAGATCCTCTCTAGATGAGGGAGTAAGATGCTTTTGAACCTTTTATAGAATTCTATAGGGAATCCATCTCTTCGTGGAGTTTTATTATTTTTAATTTTTTAAAGTACAGTTTCTAATTCTTTTATTGTTACTGGTTGGTCTAACATCTCTGTGTGTTCTTTAGTGAGGGAAACGTTGAAGTTTATAGATTTTAAATAGTTAGCTATATCATCTGACTGGGGATTTGAAGATCTATATAGAGATTGATAATAAGACAAGAAAGCATTTGTAATTTCTTCAGAAGTAATGACTGTTTTGCCTTTATCAGTTTTAAAGAGTGAATTGTTTTATTAGCTTCTATTTTTGCAATCCTGGATTTGAGTAGTTTCAGAAATCTGGGCGTTCTTTAGTGGCAGCCACTGCCGAAAGAAAGTTTTTTAAAAAACAAAAACAAACTCCCAAGGCCAAGTAAAAGCCCTGCCTGCCAAAAGCCCCATTTGACCCTCCCCTTTTAGAACACTTGGTGGGCTTCGTCAGGGAGGTACTGTGTTTGGGACCTCTGGTCTAGTAGATAATGCCTAGTGTTGAAAGGAGGCTTGAACAGCATTTTTGAAGATCTGTGATCCATCTTGGGACTTATGGTGGCCATTTCTGGAAGTAGCATTTAGGATGAGCAGTGAGTCACCCCACAAGTCTTCATTCATTCGATGCAGTTAAGTCCTTAGACACTCCTAAATTATTTCTGGCCAGTTTGTTGATTCTGCACTCTGGCCAAAGCTGGGTCTACAGTTCCAAGTCACAAATGCCTTTTCTAAGGGAATAGCTATTTGGATGGTGTTTGGTAACACGGTGCAAAATATGTTTTTAAAAACCCACCCACAACAAATGTTCTTAAAATGCATTTTTGCTTTCAAGTAAAATCTTAATATGTTTACAACCAGTGTTCCCTCTAAGCTGAGTTAGCCTGAGCTAGCTCACAGATTTTTAGCCTTCAGCCCACACATTTCTGTCTTAGCTCAGGAAAAATAGCCCCAAAACACAATAATTTATGCAGTAGCTCACAACTTCAATGCCAGTAACTCACAACTTTAATACTAGTAGCTCACAAAGTAGAATTTTTGCTCACAAGACTATGCAGCTTAGAGGGAACATTGGTCACAACTGCCTCTGGTTGTTTTTGATTCGCTTGAAATCACTGAGCAACAGAGATCAGGAAAAAGTGTATGATGCACTGTTGCCACTTTCTATCCCTTATTTCGAATGCCTGTGAGGGCTTCAGACACAGAGGCTGTCTAGCATCTCTTCATATTCCCTATCAGCCTTTTCCCTTCCGTGAACTATTCCGGCATATATAGACATCTTGTGGAGGAGAAGCAACTATTTCTCTGTGCTGAGGTGCAGAGAAGATGGGAAAATGCAGAGTTGTATTGTGCGTTGTATTAGCAACCTTTTCCTCAAACTGCCTGACATGAAGGAGGCCGGGGAATGAGAAACTGGGCTTTTCCAGACCTTAACCTTGGCATATAATGAGAATTCCAGAGCGGGAGGTGTGTTACCAAGTACCCTCCCCTCCCAGAAGGCCAGGGGTGCATGTCGTGAGCAAATGGCTTTTCGGATACCCAGTTGCTTATGAATATTGACTGATACATGACTAAATCTGGGGAGCCCTTATATGATCTCTAATGCTGGGGTGGTGGGGGGGAGGAGTAGAAAATGTGCCAGCCAAGCCACTGCCCTTCTTGTCCTGCTGAAAGAAGACACCTGAAGCAGGGACAGGCCTGTTTTGGCCCCTGAGACTTTAAAATAAATCCATAATCCCCAAAGACAACAGCCTTGTGGGAAACACTACCATATATTTCTCCTTCCTCCCTCCCTCCCTCCCTCCCTCCCTCCCTCCCTCCCTCCCTCCCTCCCTTCCTTCCTTCCTTCCTTCCTTCCTTCCTTCCTTCCTTCCTTCCTTTTATATCCTACCCTTCCTTCCAAAGCAGGCTCAGGGCAGGTTACAACAAGATTAAGGAGAATAAGATTAAAATACAATAAAACAGATTAAAATTACCATACAGTCAACTAAAAAACGCTGATTTAGCAGTCATGATCAGACATATCCAGTGGCTACTCAGTCCCAGTACTTTGTCTATGTGTTTGTTTTAGCTAGTTGCTTTATAATAATGCAATTCTTTTATTGATTTGACCCGCCCTGAGGGCGGGATAGAAATGCGGAATAATAGATAAATAAATACTTGTAGTGCTAGCAGCCAGAATGTGAAGACAGCACTAGCTTATTCTACAAACAACACTGAATGCTGAAGGAGTAATACTGTTTTGTGGTGACTTCTTAGGGACTTTTGCTAGGCATCTAATCCTAAGATCTGAAAGTAGCCAGTCCCCATACAAATGACCTGTAGCTGAGGATAGATGTTAAATCCCATCCCTTAGCTATCAAGGTGTTTCCTTGCCTTGAGCACTTCCATTTTGGTTCAGACTGTCGTAACACTTTGCTGCTAGAATAGCTGGCTGGCTAAACACATACGTCTGTGAAACACAAGTATCTGTTCTCACTCTGAGGTATGTGGTACGCTTGGGCACCAAGGTCAACTGCTCTCAAATACTGTTGCTCTTAGCCGTAACTGGCTCTGACTGAAATTTAGCTAAGAGAGGAAGGGGAGGGGGGTTTCATTGGTCGAAAAAAGACACTTTTTGTTTAACTGAGTAATGGTCTGGACCAATTAATATATCTGACTGTCTGTACTGGTGATATCAGTTCTATCAAGACGCAGTCTTGACCTGTAACTCTTCATTAAGTGAATAAACTGCCTATGCTTTAATAAACGTAGAGCTCATCATTGATGGAGATTGTGCAGTTCTTGACATTAGCCGAGGAGTGAGCAAAAAGTTGTAACAAGGGATTTTAAGAAGAAGACAACTGCAGATTTGTACCCTGTACTTCTCTCTGAATCAGAGTCTCAGAGCAGCTTACAATCTCCTATATCTTTCCCGCCCCCCCACAACAGACACCCTGTGAGGTAGGTGGGGCTGAGAGGGCTCTCCCAGAAGCTGCCCTTTCAAGGACAACTCCTGCGATAGCTGTGGCTGACCCAAGGCCATTCCAGCAGCTGCAAGTGGAGGAGTGAGGAATCAAACCCAGTTCTCCCAGATAAAAGTGCGCACACTTAACCACTACACCAAACACAACTAGAAACAAGCCAAGGTAGAATTTTTTCCCCATCCATCTTGCATTGTCTGGCCCCAATCCTCCCACACTGTGGAATGTCCAGCTGGAACAAATACCTGCATCAGAACTATAAAATGTAAAACACTGTGCATTTACAGACACAGGCTGTGTGTATGGATGCATGCAAGTGACTAATTTCCTTGCTAGCCCCTTTACACTGGATTTGGCTAGAAGTCTGTCGAGTAGAAAGCCTGAATTGATTGAGGCCTTTATCAGCTAACAGCACTAGCTCACACAAGTGTATTTGAGGATGGTGCTTTGGAGCACAGAGGGTAATATGTGTGTGTGTGTGGGTAAAAGGTAAAGGTAGTTCCCTGTGCAAGCACCAGTCATTTCCAATTCTGGGGTGATGTTGCATCATGACATTTTCGCAGCGGACTGTTTACGGGGTGGTTTGCCATTGCCGTCTCCAGTCATCTACACTTTTCCCCCAGCAAGCTGGGTACTCATTTTACCGACCTCAGAAGGACAGAAGGCTGAGTCAATCTTGAGGCGGCTACCTGAAACCCAGTTTCTGCTGGGATCGAGCTCAGGTTGTAAGCCGAGAGTTCAGACTGCAGTACTGCAGCTTTACCACTCTGCACCACAGGGCTACCAGTGTGTGTGAGTGGGGGGTCATTAAATCAGTTATTAAATGTATGCATTGGTTTTAGATGTGGGACGTATCAACTCTAGAAGATAGAAGAAGATATTGGATTTATATCCCGCCCTCCACTCCGAAGAGTCTCAGAGCGGCTCACAATCTCCTTTACCTTCCTCCCCCCACAACAGACCCCCTGTGAGGTGGGTGGGGCTGGAGAGGGCTCTCACGGCCGCTGCCCTTTCAAGGACAACCTCTGCCAGAGCTATGGCTGACCCAAGGCCATGCTAGCAGGTGCAAGTGGAGGAGTGGGGAATCAAACCCGGTTCTCCCAGATAAGAGTCTGCATACTTAACCACTACACCAAACCGGCAGATTCATATCCCATAGTTAGGATAACACTGTCCTGGGAGAGTGTTGGATGGTTGAAATTGTATTTTGAGGTGCAGATTGTTTTGGAGATCTCATGATGGAAAGGCAGGAAGGAAATAGAAAAAAATGTGTAGCTTTCATCAAGGAGAAATATTTAGACAACTATTATTTCTCTCTGACCTCAAGGCTGGCACTTAAAATGGCCTTTTGAAAACTAAAATAATCTTGTGTCCTTGGTGAACTTGAGGCATCACAGAAGTTCAAGCATTTAGAAGAGACAACTCCGTTTTCAGTTATGGTGATTTCCACATGATTCAAAAGTACATGAAAACACACTCTGCACTAATGGGAGACTGGAGTTTAAAATCCCAGAGTGTCGTCAAAGCCACTCAAACAGCCATCTCATAATAATGGGTTGTTAGCCTTATGAACCTTTTGTGTTGCATCGTGTTGATTTTGATACAGAGAACCCTGAACCAGATTTCTTACAGCATTCTTAAAGGGGCTTAAACTCTTCCTCAAAAGCAGAGAAGTTGATTTTCTTTCTCTCGGATGCCAACTCTCTTTTGTTTGCCTTGGCCGCCTTGAAAAGACATGGGAAAGTTGTATACGGAGGATGAAAGTTTTAATGTAACTACTTCTAGACTTGGCGATTTTAATAATGTTATTTATGATCTGCTTTGTATCATTGCTTGTAATGGCCTTTGGCTATACGCAGTAAATGCTATCATATCCTATTGTGTGCACCTGCGGTGGAGGGGGAAATTTGGAGAGATCTCTGTCTCATTTTCTTCAAAAGAGATGCTGCTCCAGTGGTGAAAAATTGATAATGCTTTTGTTTGTATGTTTGTGCATTTCATCAGTCAGTACAGTTCCTATCTCCGGACTGGGAAATTCCTGGAGATTTTGGGGGTGAAGCCTGAGAAAGGCAGAGTTTGGGGTGTGGAGGGACTTCGATAGAATATAATGCCATAGAGCGCACCATCCAAAGTGGCTTTTTTCTCCAGGTAAACTGATCTCTGTCACCTTGGCATCAGCTGTAATAGGGGGAGATCGCCAGCTACCACCTGGAGGTTGGCAACCCTGTTTATTAACTACTGAGAAGCTACTGGAGATTCAGGGCAGCTTTGAGAGAGTCTTAATTACTGACACTCAACAACAAACAGACCAGAACACCAAGGCCGATATTTGAGTCTTCAGTCTTAGAGTAGTTGCCTGGTTTGTAAATGTCATGATTACTCAGGCTACAGTTGTATAGCGCTAAGGGGCCCCTGCAGTTGGAACTGCATGCATGCAATTGCTTATTCCCAATCTTTAAAAAACATAACTGTCCTACAAATAAAATGTTAATTGCAAGAGGGTTTTCAAACTTGAGACTCAGATATCAACTTTTGAAAATAATCACAGTGCAGTATTTTTTACAGGTGTGTTGTAACTTTCCCCCTCTTTGCAGCTTGTTGGATTAATACTTTTTTTAAAATATATATATGTTTATCCCTGACAGGAGGGAAATTTTTCCGGACCTACGTATACCAACAAACCCACAGATGTGAAGATTGTTGGACAATCAGTGTTTGCAGATTTTGGTAAGGTTCTGTTCTCTCCATTCAAAACATTTGACACACACGGGTATGATCAAATCTGTCCCATCTGGTAATAAGAATATTAAAGCCTTTTCCCTTATGATAGCTCTCTATTCTGGGTTGTTCTGCTACAGGCTGTGTGTGCTTCTTTTCACTGGCTGGGCTTTCAAACAGCCTCCCAGATACAGTTGAGAAGGCTGCTACACTCTCCTCCCTCCATAAAAGATGTAAAGTGGAATTATTTTGACTTAGCTTTAGCAGAAATCTCTACCAACTGCCTCTGGCTGCTGGTAGTTAACAGCATTGAAGTTTTAACTCAATGTATTTTTATTTCATCTGGTAGTGATTTCTTGGAGAGCCAGTTTGGTGTAGTGGTTAAGTGTAAGAACATAAGAGAAGCCATGTTGGATCAGACCAATGGCCCATCCAGTCCAACACTGTGTCACACAGTGGCCAAAAAAAACCCCAGGTGCCATCAGGAGGCCCATCAGCGCAGTCAGGTGTGCAGACTCTAATCTGGGAGAACTGGGTTTGATTCCGCACTTCTCCCCCTGCAGCTGCTGGTGTGACCTTGGGTTAGTCATAAGACTCTCAGAGCTGTTCTCTCAAAAGCAGTTCTCAAAAGTGCTCTCTCAGGCCCACTTACCTCACGGGGTGTCTGTTGTGAGGAGGGGAGGGGAAAGGAGATTTTAACCTTATGGTCATGCTGTTAGTCATCAGCCACATGCTGTTGGGTGGTTCTGCCACCTATGCCTGTACAATTGTTTATTGTGCTGCTCCTGGTTTTGCAATGCTGGTTTTTATGATATTATTTTAACTCTGTTTGATTTTACTGTTGTAAGCAGCCCTGAGTCTGCTTGTGGGAGAGTGCGGGATGTAAATTCAGAAATTAAAATAAAATTAAAGTAAGCCACTCTGAGTGAAGGGTGAGGTGTAAATCCAATCTCTTCTCAATTATATTTTTATTTGTGTTTATGTTTTGTAACCTTTCCATCGGCATGATGGAAAGGTAAGATAAAAATATTTTAAAGAAATGAAATTAAATGCATATTTATAAACTATAACAATGAAGGCTTAAGTGAGAACGACTATTAAAGGTTGAAACAATGCCGGGAAGAAGATGGTGTGGCAGATGAGTCAAGGAAGCTATTTTTTTTTTTTTTAAGTTCAGATTTGGAAAATTTTAGTGAGAACAAATTCTGATTAAAGAAAGGCAAAATAGCAATAAGGTAAGCTAGATAAACAAATGCTTTGCATCTGTTTTTCCGGGGAAAATGCTGAGCAGAGACATGTCCCTGAACTAATTTTTTTTTGAGGGGGGGCATAAACAATTAATTCAAATTGAGTTCTCCAATGATGTAATTTTAGGACTAGCTGGCAAAATTTAAAAAAAAGGAAACAGAAGGCAAGAATAAGCTGACAGGTTTTTTTGCAGCGAGGGAAGAGAGTGGTGGGCACCTGTAGGATCTGTGTTGCAATGGTGGTGGTTTTTTCTTAAAGGACCTGGAGTAGTTTGGAAGCAGTAAAGTTTGTGGGTGGCACCAAATTGTTCAGGATGGTGAGAACACAAAGGAATTGTGAGGAATTCCCAAAGGACTTCTTCAAACTGGGGGAATGTGCAGAAACGGCAGATGAAATTGACTGTCGTTAAGTTGTGCACGTTGGAGCAAAGCTGTTCTCATTTCGCTCATGTCTGACTTCTGTCCAACTTGGATGTGACAAAGGCAGCCTTGGCTATTGAAAAGCTTATACCTTGGGAATCTCGTGGGTCTCTGAGGGGCTGCCTGGCTTGAATAGCACTCTGATTTCACTTACATGCTAATGAGATCTGAGACAGTGATACCAAGAAATAAAGTTGCAGTGGGAAACTCAGCTGAAAATGCTGTCTCAGCATGCCTAGTTGAATTTTTAAAAGACAATTTGCATGCGAGGGATCACCAGGAAAGGGTTCGCAGATAAATCTGCAGGGACAATAATGCCCTTATACTGTTCCTTGGTGCAGCCTCATTGAAAAGCTATGTACAGTTCTGGTCACCATGTCTCAAAAAACATATTGAAGGGCTGGAAAAAACTGCACTAAAGGGCACAATGTTGGTATCCCTGCCCCATTAGTGAAGGCATGCAGAGCTTTTGGGATTGTTTTTAAAGGTGACGGAAGGTGGGGTATGATACAGAGATCTATAAAACTATGCATGGTGTAGGGCGAATGGATAGAGAGAAACTTTTCTTTGCTCCCTTAATATTACAACAGGTCACAGCCCAAGAAAGGGCTTTCTCGGTTGTGGCCCCCAGATCTTGGAACTTCCTCCTCAGGGAGATTTGGTGTCTTTTGCCAGCGATGTGAAGACTTTTTGCTTTATCTGGTGTACTCAATAATAATTACTGGAATTCCTTCTAAATGTTGTTTGTTTATGTGTTTTTAGATGAATTTTTATAATTTTAACTGTAGTTTTAATTGCTCAAGTATTCCAATTTTTTTAAACATTTGCTTGTGGACCCTAATCAGGTAGAAAGGCAGCATTAAAAACATTTTTAATAATAATAACTCAGGGGCATCCTATGAAATTGGCTGGCAAATAGATTTGGAGCAAGCAAAAGGCAGTGGTCCTTCAAACAGAGGTAATTGCCTAGTGTAAGTTCCTGCTGTTAGACATGGTGATGGCCACTGGATTTTAAAAGGAGCTGTTAGCCATGGTGCCCTAACCTGGATAGCTTAGGTCTACCCTGGTCTTGTCAGATCTTGGAAGTGAAGAAGGCTTGGTCCCGGTTAGTTGGGTTTTGGGGGGGGAACCACCAGGAAAGTCCAGAGTCGTGATGCAGAGGCAGGCAATGGTGAAACACCTCTGAACATCTCTGGCCTTGAAAAAAACCCAGGGACATCATAAGTCATCTGTGATGCTAGCAAAAAAAGAGAGGGGCCCCTGAGAACTGGCTATCATCTGCTTCCTTTTGCATCACAGCTTGCCTTGCCAGTCTTGCTCAATCACACAGGAGCTACAGAGCAGAGCCTCTGTTTTCTCCATTGGGTGACCAGCACATGAAGCAACTTATGTGCAAAAGCTCGCAATGGCCAACCATTTCATGTTTTCCCCTGGGTCCTAGGCCCAAAGCATTGACCATGAGATTTCTATAATGAATGTCAGTAAATCAGAAGTAGTTTGCAACTTAGACATGCACCTGAACAGCATACTCAAGATTGCTATAGAGCATACATTGTCTCCAGATTTTTCTGCAGTAATTCAGAGCAAGAGGTGCAAGTTATCAGAGACTGTTAAGTAAACAAAATATTGCAAGAGTTCTAATCTTTTAATTAATTATTCTTTAATCATGTTTGCCTGTGTCCTTTATAAAATTTTATATCTCCACTACCTGACATTGCGTTTTATGACACACATGGCCTGGCCTGGCCCGACAAAGTCTCATTTACATCAGATCTGGCCCTCCCAACAAATGAGTTTGACACCCATGTACAAGACAGCTGTCAATAGGGGAGGACTGTTTCCTGTTGTCCCTTTGGAAGGGCTTCCTTCTTTATCCTTATTGGAAACCAGTGGAGGACTAGCAGGCCGTTGATCTGATCCAGCACGGCTTTTCCTACATTCTTGTACTTTTGTAAAATCTTCTTCTATCCTTTCCAGTCATTCATTTACAAAATTTTTAACAGATAGAGTGCCCATAAAGCCTGATATGCACGAGACACATTTAAATTATTTAAAGTAGCTCATAAAAAGATGGATGAAACATGTCAACATTCTTAATGGTTATAATTGCCAGTTGTTTCGCTAAGCTTCAGAATAAAGAGAATTCTTAATTATGTGCAAATCTCGCCTAAAGCAATTTTTTGGCAGCTCAGTGTTAAAAAAATAATAGCACTACATTAAGTATCATTTCAAGCCAAAAAGGCAGCTACAAATTGTATAGCTTTTAAGGTGATGATTTTTTTTTTTTTTACGCAGCAGTAATTATATTGTTATCCACCATGCCCAGTATGGGGTGTTTTTTTGTATTTTTATGTGTGTGCGTGTGCATTTGTGCGCACAGTTGCACCTGGAGGTCATGGTAACTTCTGGTGACTGGCCCCTGCTGGGAGCCTGGAGGATTTTCAGAGAAGTGGCTGAATAAAGCCTGCCCCTGCCCTCCTGACTGCTGGTACTCCAAGGAGGTCTCCCATCCGAGTACTTGCCAGAGTCAACCCTGCTTAGCTTCCAAGATCTGAATGAGATCGGGCTTGCCTGGGCTACCCAGGTCGGGGCCAGTGTATTTTATTCTTGTTTAGAGATTGACTTTATATATTGCATGTGTGAAGAATCTGAATTCCTCGTGCCCAAATAAGCTGCATTTAAAGTGCAGTCCTAAGGACACTTTCCTGGGAGTAAGTCTCACTGAACAGACCGTAGTAGAATCCGCTTAGGATTGCTCTCTCAGTCACATCTCCCTGGTTCTTACAGCTGCTGAGCTGTGTCATCTTTCACAGGTCTATCAGTGGCTAGTAGCCATGGTGACTGAAGGGAAACTCTACCGTAAACCTTTGAATCTCAGTGCCAGGAGGGAACAATAAAGAAAGGCCTCAGCCTCTATGCTTTGGTGTTGGACCTCCAGAACAACTAGTTGGCAACTGTATAATACGGGATACTGGATTAGATGGATCCCTGGCCTGATCCAGCAAGGCTCTTGTGTTCTTGTTCCAGTGTACACTATCAGTGCTCCCTCTAAGCTGTGGAGTCTTGTGAGCGAAAATGGTACTTCATGAGCTGCTGGCATTAAAGTTGTGAGCTACTGCATAAATTATTGTGCTCTAAGGCCGTCCTTCCTGAGCTGACAAAAATGTGTGAGCCAGAGGCTAAAAAGCTATGAGCTAGCTCACACTAACTCAGCTTATAGGGAATGCTGGATGCTATGGGTGACACCTTGGAAACACATTTCCCTTGGGTGACGATATGGCATTGTTCAGATTTGGAAATCAACATGGTCAAAATGCGCTTAAAACTTCTGATAATCACTAAGCACTGAAACTTGCGTGCTAATCCCACAATTTGCCTGGCTTTAATTAAATACTGCCTCCCATGGGTAACATACTGATCTGTTGTTATAAACATAGTTAAAATGTCTTCAGTGTCCACAGACATCAGCCAAAGTAAAAAGTATATATGGATTAGATTGGGGGGGAAATCATTTTGATTTTTTACAGCGAGGTTAAATTAAAATGTTCATTATAATTAAAGCTTAAACTCAAACATTTGCATGAAGTGTATTATTTCAAGTCCCATGAGGCTTTTCCTCGGGAAGACATGCATAATGCTCAAAACTATCTTTTGTCTGTGCCTCTTCATTTTTACATTATCCTGGTGTAGAAAGTTGTTAATGATTCCCCAAAAGCAGATGGTATTGAAAAATGCCATGAATACTAATAAGCATAAAGTATATGTCAAATGCATTTATTTTGAACTATGTAAAGGGGAAAAAAGTAATCTGGAGTTGAATTTCATCTTGCCAAGTGTGACAGCTAACAGCAGTGGATAATATCACCAAAGGGTGCACTGTAATTTTAGAAATCTGCCACATTTCAGGGAACTATGGCTTAACTTATAGAGTATCACTCTTTGCCTTAGCAGCCAAGAAAATACGGGCTAGAATTTTATCCAAATAGGTTAATGCTTTTACTTGATTAGTATTTCTGCTGAGATCATTTTTAATGTGGATGTTTGCAGTTATGCTATATATGTGTTAGATTCAGGGCCGGCTCCCCTACTAGGCAAACTAAGTGGTTGCCTAGGACACCGGGAGGAGGGGGCACCGAATTGGGTTCCCCCCTCTCCCGGTGCTCATGACAGCCACTTAGTTTGCTTGCCTGCCTGCCTCCCCACCACCACCACCTGCTCCTTACCTTCCCTTGCAGTTCACCTGCTCCCCCTCCCCCCCGTCGCGATCAGAGGAGCGCACCGAGGCTGGGACCTACCGACTTCAATGCGACTGGCGCGTCCATGAGCCCATTTGGGAAGGGCGTGATACAAGTGCAATAAATAAATAAATAATAAATCTAATCCTTTGAAGCACGCATGGAAGAAGGCTTTGCTCCCCCTCACTTCTGGTTCCAGGAAGGAGCCTGCCTGGGGAGGCCACGCACCCAGAAGCTGGTGCTGGTTAGATTTTAATGCCCTTTGCCATTGGCAATAAACTTTACCATGTGCCATGTAACTTAGAATTCAGGAAATATAGAAAGGCAGGGGGAATACAATAGTACATGAGTTCAATCCCAACAACTTTCCCTAACAGAAGAAAGCATAGTTGTTGTTGAATTCCCTCTTCCACTCCTGATTTCTTTGGGATAAACTCACAGAGTAATCCTAAGCGTGTCTGCTCAGAATCTGTCTGAAGTCAATTCGACGGGGCTTACTCTCAGGAAAGCATTCCTAGGATTGCATTGTGCCTAATTCACATATTCCATCTCTATGCTGTAAACACTAAACTATAGTGTTTTTCTCTAGAAGGACTAAGTTTGTCATGAATTGCTCTTTGGCATGTAAGATTTACCTATCTTGTGTCAAATCACAAGTCCATCTGGTTGAGTCATCTCGTATAATCTGATAGGAAGCAGCAACTATTAGAACAGGGGTGTCGAGCTCATTTGGTATGAGGGCTGGATCGGACATAAATGATACCTTGTCGGGCCAGGCCATGCGTGTCATAAAATGTAATGCCAGGTAGCAGAGATAGAAACTTTATAAAGGACACAGACAACCACAATTAAATATTTTTTTTAAAAAAACGTAAAATAAAACATGCTTAAAATGTTAGCACTCATGGGTCTTAAAGGTGCTTGCTTTGTATTTCTCCTATGGGATCCAGGGAACTGGGCAAAGGAAGCTCTGGCTCTTTCCTTCCTTCCTCAGGGACTGGGGGGGAGGGAGCCTCAGCCAATAGAAGGAAGAGAGGCTTGGCTCAGTAGCTCTGCTGTGCGACTGAGAGAGCCTGGAAAAGCAAGCTATTCCTCCTCCCCTCCTCCCCAAGGGAGGAGCCTTAGCCAATGGAGAAAATAAAGGCTTTTGCTCTGTAGCTCCTGTGCGATTGAGCAAGCCTTGCAAAGCAGGCTCCGTAGCAGAAGGGAACAAGAGAGGGAGAAGGAAGTAGACGACAGCCAGTTGCTCAGGGGCCTGATAGGAGCCCTCAGGGGGCCTGATTTGGCCCTTAGCCACATGTTGGACACCCCTGTATTAGAAGTTTTAGATGAAAGAAAGACCCATTTGTACTCCCTGAGGTCAGATCAAGTAGATGTGCTAGAGGGAACTTGTCTGGGACTTCCTATATGCAAAACATGCGCTTTGTGCCTGAGCCACAGTCCCTCCCCAGTAGAGTTTTGAATAGAACTTTGTAGAAATAGTCAAGATGGTGTATTGTTTCAGCCACCTTCCACAGCCTTTGTTTTCCTGTTTGTGTTCTGCAAACAGAAACACAATTGTGAACGTGTGCAATCCAAAAGCCTGCTGTTCTAATGTACAGCAGTGCCATTCTTCTTCAGAAATAAATGCTATTGAGCTCTGTCATAAGGCTCTCACGTATTTTCGCTCTTTAGCAGAACAGCACAAAATAATTTGTGTATACGAAAACCTGATCAGAGGTACTCAGTCGCCTATCGTTCTTGTCTCATTACTAGTGCAGAAACAGCAGGTTGCAGGATGGGAAGACAAAACCGCACATTGGCAATTAAAAGTTTTTGCAATGACTGTTTTGACATTTTGGTTTGTTTACAGCATTTTGCTTGTTTTGCGACCCAGGTTTGTTGCATAGTTACCTAGTGTTGCCTAGCATGAATTGTTTTCAGGAATCGGCATTGTGGAACGTAAGCTGCTGAAGTGTTTTGACCGGGGTGGTGACTATGAGAGTGAACGCAACTATCAAACAGTCCTCCATTTAGATCTCACTTCTGCCATAAACTTAATTGGTCGCCCTAGACGAGAGCTCTGTGAGCCTTGGTGTCCCTCCATCTTCACTGTGGGGCTAACACCTTCCTTGCAGAGTGGTTGTAATGGTTGCAACAAGATAACGAGTTAGATCCAGCAGTAAAGGTAAAAAAGGTAAAAGTAGTCCCCTGTGCAAGCACCAGTCGTTTCCAACTCCGGGGTGACATCGCATCACAAGGTTTTCACAGCAGACTTTTTTACGGGGTGGTTTGCCATTGCCTTCCCCAGTCATCTACACTTTTCCCCTAGCAAGCTGGGTACTCATTTTACCTACCTTGGAAGGATGGAAGACTGAGTCGACCTTGAGCCGGCTACTTGAACCCAGCTTCCGTCGGGATCAAACTCAGTCATAAGCAGAGCTTGGACTGCAGCACTGCAGCTTTACCACTGCACCAGCAGTAGATTTCCACAAATAGATTTTTGATTATTCTCCCCTCCCCACTGCAGACTGACTCCACAAACTGTCCTTTCGGGGTTCTCTATCCACAGGAGGAAAATTTGGGGAAGCCCTTCGTACTGCAGCAAGATGGAGGAACGTAAGGAAGTCCAGTTCTACCAATGGGAACCCCTTCCCCTGAATCCAGCCCATTGGGTGGAATCAAAAGATGCCCTTTCAGTTTTTGGATACAGCCTCAAGGTCTGGAGTCCAGTCCATGCTACGTGAAGCACGTGAATCTCCAAAGCCCCACTATATGCATACTCGGTCATAATTTGTTGCTGATTAAGGCTGCACGTGTGAAAGCCTTGTGATTCTTCCGGTGTTTCCAATAGAGAAGAACAGCCTGTGCAACAGAATAGGATCTGACTTCCCAGTAATGATAGCCCCGCACAGGATGCAGAGTAGCAGTGGCAGAGGGAGTAATTTTTTTTTTTTTTTGCTATAGCAACCGGTGCATTGGGATTAACCGTCGTGACATTGGGAGAACGGAGGAAAACATAACGAACGGGTTGTGCTTGTTTGGTTGCCAGTGCGCTCCCCGCAGAAGCAGCATTCTCTCAGGCACTGCTTTTCCCATCATAGTTTGGATGTCGTTTACACTGCCGCGTAGATGTCTCACTTTGTAGCTCCAGTCTCTGATACTTAGCCAGCTAAGTACTAAGTACTCAGATACTTGGATTCCAGCGACATACAATATCCAAGTGCCTAACAGCCTTTCAGGCAAGGCAGATTCTCAGATAGAGAGTGCTGGATCATCACGGAATTAACGACTCACCAATTCTTGCAGTTACTTCACCCTGTAAAAGTGGGTGAGGGCTAGAGTGGTTGGGCTAGGGCAGGGGTGGCCAGACTTGCTTAACGTAAGAGCCACATAGAATAAATGTCAGATGTTTGAGAGCCACAAGACATGAACTTTGTTTGAGAGCTGAAAGGAAGGAAGATGTTTGAGAGCTGAAAGGAAGGAAGACAGATGTGGGGAGGGAGGAGTGGAAAGAAAGCAACTTTGACATTAAATGCATTCTCCAAGCTGCCACCTGGCTTGGCTCCGAGAAGTGATTTAACGAGACAAATGCCTTCTCCAAGCTGGCCAACAGGGTGGTGGGAACTTCGAGAGCTACACAATGCATGTGAAAGAGCCACATGTGGCTCCCAAACTAGGATTTGGGAGACCCAGGTTCAAATCCCTGCTCCACCGTTGAAGTTTACTGGGTGACCTTGGGCTGGCTACACTTTCTGTCAAGCATTAGATCTCAAAGTAACCAGTCCTTGAGTTTTGAAACAAAGTTTGGTTTATTGATAATCCATGTGGCTCAGCCGAGTGTAACAGTAAAATGCATACTTAAAGATAGCACATCAAAGGTTCTCTAAACAGTTCTACATTCTCTAAACAATTCTACATTCACATGTGAAAGTTCTCACTGTAACTTCCTTATCTCTACTGCAGTCAGCTCATCCTGGGTTCCAGCCTTGCTGGCATGGGAATTAGTCCCAGGAGGTTTTATCTTCAAAAAGTACATTCCTGCATTTGTTAGTAAAAGCGAAAGGAACAAAAGGGGGGTTCTCTACTTTGATGTGCATAGGCTCAATTCATGGTTAGTAACATTTCTATACTTTGGTAACTACAATAATAAAAAAATAGACAATGCGTGACACTTTCTCAGCCTAACCTAATTCATAGGATTGCTCTGCAGAAGAAATGGGGAAGGGGAAACTGATGTTGTAAGTCAGTGGGGACGTAAACCCACAAGCGAAACGAACACAAGTCCTTCATCCTTCTTCCCAAAGAGAGAACTTGGTGACTGGTGTTTTGTTCTGTTTGGAAGTATTCCGCACCAAGTATTTCAGTAGTGTCCCTCAACAGTCACAGGCTATTTTGTGTGAGCGTGAGGTTCCGATAACAGGCTACTTCTATGTCCTGATTTTTCCTGAAGAAATCAGGAGAATGAGTCTTTGATGAAACGGTTTCAAAGTTATGTTCCCTAGGTCCTCCACTGAGTGTGTAGCAACCATGGCTCGGTTGAGATGCAACACAGAAATCCATTTGTTTTCTTTATGTCAAATTGAACACTGCATCCAAATAGTGATACCCAGATTAAGTGATGCCAAATCCCCAGAGAGCTGGGGTGGTGCAGCGGTTAGAGTGCTGGACTGTGGCCTGTTACAACCAGGTTTGAATCCCATGGAAGCCTGCCAGGTGACCTTGGGCCCGTCACAATCTCTTAGTCTAGCCTTCCCCCCCAAGGCTGTTGTTGAACAAAGTTTGAGTCCAGTGGCACCTTTTAAGTCCAACGAAGTTTAATTTTGTGTATAAGCTTTCATGTGCATGCACGCTTCTTCAGATATAGCATGCATATGAAAGCTTATACCCAGAATTAAACTTTGTTGGTTTCAAAGGATGTAGACGTCTTTGTTCTGTTGCTTCAAACCAACATGGCTGCCCACCTAAATCTGGCTTCATGGAAGTTTGCTGTCGTGCGGATTAACTGGAGGAGGAGGGAACAATGCGAAGAGCCGCTTTGCGTCCCCGTTCAAGGAGGAAAGTGGGCTGCAATTTAAAAAAAAAAAAATAAAAGTTTCAACCCTCAAGATGGGTTGAGTCCCAGTTTATAAATAGGTCTTGCTGAATTCAGGGAATTTGCTAGTCCCGGTTCTGTGTATTTAAACAGAAGTAATTTTAAAGGCCAAGAATGCAGGTGCATGATTCTTTGTGTCAAGGACAGAAGATGTGAAAGTACAGCAGCAGCTTTGTGTAAGAAGCAAAAACTTATTCACTTACGTGTTTGCATGACTGCAATCAGATCTTTTTTAAAAACAACAACAGACCCTCCATTAAAATTAACCAAGCTTCTGCCTTGTGTCTGAATGGACAAAAAGGGCTTTTCTGGTTAGCAGCGGACTTAAGTAGCAATGCAACCTGTCTGGTTTTCTTCTTTGCTTGCAGCCGGCCTCATTAGTATTCACGGTATCTTGCAGCATGCTTCTCCCAGCAAAGAGGAAAATGTTCCTTAACAAGAGTTTAATAGCACAGTCGAGGGCATGTTGTGTGTTCACCTCATGTAGACATTTAATGCAGGGCGATTGTTTTCCCATTGCAAAGTCAGCCCCACTATCTGTTGCCTCCCGGCGAATGGTTTCCAGCTGCATCCGCCGCATCTCATACCTTCTGTTGTGTAGCTGTAGTGAGTTATTGGGACTGCTGAAACACAGAGGGGGGCCACAGGAGCGCGCTTCCTCTTTCCCTTTGATGGTTTTGTAGCCTTGCATGAATTCTCTGATCCAATTAAATTTTTCTCACCAATTAAGCTTGTCACAGCAACCCGACTCTGACAAGGCTTGCCTGTGCTGGTCATTTGACATCTAACATGTGCCTTCTCTAGCGAGCTCTTTATGTGTCTTGGTGCTTTTTAGTGCATTTGTGACTCATGCAGGCTGCAGCGCAAGCAACTAGCTCAGCCGTGGTGACTGGTTTTCTTTGGACATCGGTTCACGCTAGTCAAAGCCATCCATGTTTACATCAAGGGTTTTGTTACTCGTGTGAGAAAGTTCTTGTTTTGCTCTTGAACGCATTAAGCTGCTTTATGAGAGCCAGTTTGGTGTAGTAGTTAAGTGCGCGGACTCTTATCTGGGAGAACCAAGTTGCTTCCCCACTCCTCCACTTGCAGCTGCTTGGGTCAGCCATAGCTCTCGCAGAGCTGTCCTTGAAAGGGCAGCTTCTGGGAGAGTTCTCTCAGCCCCACCTACCTCACAGGGTGTCTGTTGTGCGGGACAAAGGTAAAGGAGATGGTAAGTCTTCTGAGTGAAGGGCGGGGTATAAATCCAATATCATCTTATACTGAATCGGACCCTCCATCAAAATATTGTCTACTTGGATAGTAGCAGTTCTCCAGAATCTCAGGCAGAGGTCTTTCATATCACCTGCTGCCACATCCTTTAACTGGAGATGCCAGGGATTGAACTTGGGACCTTCTGCATGCCTAGTGCATAGTGTACCACTGAGCCATAGCCCCTCTTCCTGTCTCACTTTCATGTTAAACCAATCGCCATCGCCAGAAGGTTCACCGGGGCATAAGGCTACAGCAGCATTGAATGTATGCAATATACCTTGGATATGATTGTCCAACACAACAGAGTTTAACTCTCTGCTATGAAGATAGATCCAGGCGGGCAGCCTGCCATGAAGGTCACTGGGGGCACTTCAGTTTCCCTGTCTTGATGAAGACATACTGCACTGTACAGGGGAAGGAGAGTGGGCATGCATGCACTGGCCCCTCCCTCTTCTCCCTGTGATCACTCAGCGGAGGAGCTGCCCATGTATATGCCCTCTCCTTGCCGTCAGCCATGCTGGCTGTGGAAGTTACTGATCTCAGGAAGAGGTTCTGTGCAAGGGGACTTCCTCATTTGGCCTGTGCTGACCAGTCAGCAGTCCCATGGAGGCGGGGGACGACCCAGGACACTCCTGCTCATTCTCCCTCCCTGTGCGGTGCATGAATATGCGGGCTGGATGTCTGCAAAGGGCCACTGTCACTCTCCGTAGCATCCCTTGCATTACTCATTGATTCCATATCAGATTGATGAGAGGACACATGCAATGTTTAGCTTTGGGTCTGGGTTTGACCTGCCTGCATAGCCACTCAGGTGAGTTCATAACTTGATTTTGTAATGAATATTTGTCCGTGCTTGTGGTTTTGCTCCTGTCCTCCCAGATTGACAAACCAGTGAAACATACGATGGGTACTCGCATGGAAAGCGTTAATTACAACGATGAAACTAATATATTGTCTTGGCAGTAGCAGCTATTGTATTTGATCAACTGATAAATCTTTAGCAACGGGAAAGTTTCTACAGAAAAATAAAGCACTAGCAAAGGCTGTAGAAAGTGTTCCTTCCCCCCCACACACACACACACCTCTCTGCCCCAAACATGGTAGAGGCGAAGGTGGTGGGTGGTCTGCAGTGAAGGGGGCAAATTTTGCAGAAGTCAATTGGGGAGGGGCTGTAGCTCAGTGGCAGCGTATTTGCTTGGCATGTAGAAGGTCTCAGGTTCAATCCCTGGTGCATCCAGTTAAAACAGGCATCGAATTCATTTGTTATGAGGGCTGGATCTGACATAAATACCTTGCTGGGCTGAGCCATGTGTGTGTACCTATTTAAGATTAGGTAGCAGAGATATAAATCTTATAAAGGACACAGAAAAACACAATTTTTTTTTTTTTAAAAGCTTAAAATATTAGCATTTGTTGGTCTTAAAGGTGCTTTCTTTGTATTTCTCCCATGGGATTCAGGGAACTGGTCAGAGGAAGCTCTGGCTCTTTCCTTCCTTCCCCAGGGGACCAGGAGGGGGAGGAGCCTCAAACCAATTGAAGGAAGAGAGACTTGGCTCAGTAGCTCTGCTCTGTGATTGAGAGAGCCTGGCAAAGCAAGCTCTGCCTGCCCCCCCCCCTTCGTCCCCAAGTGAGGAACCTCAGCCAATGGAGAAAAGAGAGGCTTTGCTCTGTAGCTCCTGTGTGATTGAGCAAGCCTGGCAAAGCAAGCCGTTATGCAGAAGGAAGCAAGAGAGAGGGAGAAGGAAGCAGATGACGGCCTGTTGCTCGGGGGGCTGATAGGGGCACCCCTGAGCAGTAGATGATGTGAAAGATGACTACATGAGACATTGGAGAGCTTTTCCACTCTGAGTAGACAGTACTGACTTTGATGTACCAAGAGTATAAGGCAGGTTCATGTGTACCCAGACCATTCCGACAGTAGTGAAATTTTCCGCGGTAGATTTTACACAACAAGGCACTTTTAAATCATCAATGTGGGGAATTTCACTACTGCAGAAATGGCCCCAGTGTGGCTGCAGTTCTGCTGGTGGAATGACACTTTAGGATCCAACCTGTGGTCTTCACAAACTCCTAAAACATCCCAACAACCCTATTTTAAAGAAAAGGAAATTGAGATAATTGCAATTTCAGAGCTACCTGTTGTAAGCTGCTCCAAGCCTTGTCAGAACGGCTTATAAAGATTTCAGATAAGTACCTTTGGCACTTCTCGACTTGCATAATAAAACATTTGCAAGATTTTAGAGATGTACACAAAGCATAAGTTGGTGTACGAAATCAGAGGCTGGGAAATTATTGCCATAGCTTTGAAGAGGTAAAATTAATAAGCCTCCTGCAAAAGACACCCAAAAACTCAGCTCCCAGAAGTAAACTTGCACATGTCCCAGTGCTACAATTATTATTCACCCCAGAACCTTTCTTCCCTGCTGATCTCCTCACAGCCCTTCCCTCTAAGAGTGTTTATTCCTGCTAAACGCCATGCCTCTAGCATTGTGTCTCAGCTATGGAGGAAGGAGCTGGGGGGAGGGGGGGGGTAAGCCAGAAGAAGATATAGAACCAAGTCCCTGCACACCTTGTGTGAGTGTCTTTATGAAGTGCTGTCAGCTCACAGCCCACTTATGGCAACCTCAGCAGGGGGCTTTCACGGCAACTGAGAAGCAAAGGTGGTTTGCTATTACCTCCTTCTGCCGTCTTCCTGAGAGATCACCCATCCAAGTACTAATCAGGGCTGACCCTGGTTACCTTCTGAGAACTGACAAGATTGAGCTGTACCATGCTGCTTTCCCCTCTCGGGGCTCTTTGTCCACCCTGCACGTCCGCATTTAAACACGCAGCTCTGCTGCAGCCGTGTTTACTGTGGGGAACACAGACAGCATTGTGCACACCAGTTCCAAATTGGCTAACCCTCCATAATTCACTGCCTGCTGATTCTGCCTTCTGATTCTGTAAGAATAGCGTAGCGGTGAAGTGCGTGGACTCTTATCTGGGAGAACCGGGTTTGATGCCCCACTCCTCCACTTGCAGCTGCAGGAATGGCCTTGGGTCAGCCACAGCTCTGGCAGGAATTGTCCTTGAAAGGGCAGCTTCTGGGAGAGCTCCCTCAGCCCCACCTATCTCACAGATGTTGTGGGGAGAGAAGATACAGGAGATTGTGAGCCACTCTGAGATTGAGTGAAGGGCGGGGTATAAATCTATGGCCTTCTAATCTTAATCACCAGCATGGACAGAGGAGGGGGGAGCGTGTTCCCTGGTAAAGTTGCAGGGAACCTGCTTCAGTAATTTCTAGATAAAGCTGCCACCTTGAAGTCTGTCTGAAAAATTCTTGGAAGCATCCAGCTGGTCCAGAATGCAGCTTCCCTGTTACTGGCAGGCATAAACCACTTTGGGGGAGCCTGAACAAGCCGGATCTTGTCAGAGCTGAGATGCTAAGCAGGGTTAGAGGTTGGATGGAACACCACCAAGGAAGACCAGGTTTGCTATGCAGAGGAAGGCAGCGACAAACTGCCTCTGCTCATTACTTGACTTGAAAACCATCAAGGGAGACCGGGGTTGCTGTGCAGAGGGTGGGCAGTGGCCAACCACCTCTCTTGCCTTGAAAGCCCCATGAAGTTCCACCATAAGTTAGGTGCCGTTTGACAGCACGCTTTACCTTAAACCACTTTGACACTTCCCCTTTTGCATGATTCAGTTTCATCATATCCTAATTTGCTGCTAGGCCCAATTCAGGGTGCTGGTTTTGTCTTCTAAAGCACTCAGCCATTTCAGGTTACGTATTTATGGACCCCAAGAACCTATCCATACCTTCGGATTATCTGCAGAAGCTCAGTTTCATGTTCTCTTGATGTGAAAAATTTGACGCTCTAAATGCTAAACATGAGTCGGAGCTGCCTCGGTGGCCGCCCCCCACGACTGTGCAGTGCTCTGCTCTAGAAGGCATATTTTGCCCCATTGAATTTTGGGAAAGTATCTTGCTTTTTTTCAGGCTTGTTGTTGTTTCCGCTGAGCTGTTAAATGGGGGTGGGGAGCTTCTCCATCGTGCTTCTTAACCACAAAGCCAATAATCTGTGAAGCCACATCCTCTTAACTTGAAAGGAGCCCAACCCAGTTCTGCCATCCCAGGATCAGCGGGGTGGGGGTAGGATTGCCAGGTCTGTGTTGGAAAATAACCGGAGGCTTTGGGGGTGGATCCGGGAGAGGGCGGGGTTTGGGGGAGGGGCCTCTGTGTGGTCCAATCCCATAGAGTCCACCCTTCAAAGCAGCCGTTTTCTCCAGGGGAGCTGATCTCTGCCGGCTGGAGATCAGTTGTAAAAGGCTGGCAGCCCTAGGTGGTGGCTCACCATGCATACTTTGCAGACTGCATTCTATTTGATAGGACTGCATCCTTAGGCCCTGCCGTTGCTGCTCTGCGCACGGGGTGGGGGCAGGGGCTTTCAAGAAACGGACAATGGCCGCATGCACTTCAAAAGCAGCTACGGGCACGTCAGTTTCATGGGTGTCCAATAAATAAGCCAACTCAGTGGCAGAATGGCGCAGAAAATTTCCATCCCAAAGAACGCTGGTCACAAAACCATTCGTTGTCCATAACCTGCCTTGATTTCATCTCACAGAGCCTGTGCTGTTCATCCGCTGCAGTGTGCCTCTTAATCAGTTTAATTTTCTGATTAAAATTACTTCTGTAGTACAGCTGTACGGTATGAAGAAAGCCTGGGAAATATTATTTCAGCCACTTCAGTACAAGCATGAGCATTCATAACGAGTAAATTGGCAATCTTAATCTGCGAGCCCTTTTCGTAGAACTGCTTCCTCACGAATGAATATGAAAGCGGTGGTGGTGGAGAGCATCTTTTCTTCTAAAGTGGGTAGAGCTGGATTGATTAAAACCATTTAATAAGCTTGTCACAGATTTGTGAAGATGGCTGCTCTGTCGGGAGAGGTGTTTGCATCCTGAAATTGGATTTAGAAACACAATATGAAACAATGATCGAGAATACATCCAAGCTTCAGCTTCACAGGAAACATCTTTTTAAGAATAAATGAGATCTAGTATGTTCTTACCACTGACTCCATCATGGTATTTCTCGCTTTCACCAGTGTAGTATATTTTTATGCAGAAAGGTGAAACTTTTATCAGACGTAGAGGAACAGTTTCTTCATAGCTGAGGTTGGTCTTCATCAAATGCCTTTAAACACGAAAAGAGCCCCGTGGCACAGAGTGATAAAGCTGCAGCACTGCAGTTCAAACTCTCTGCTCACAACCTGAGTTCGATCCCAGCGGAAGCTGAGTTCAGGTAGCCAGCTCAAGGTTGACTCAGCCCTCCACCCTTCCGAGGTTGGTAAAATGAGTACCCAGTTTGCTGGAAGTGAAGTGTAGATGACTGGGGAAGGCAATGACAAACCACCCCGTAAAAAGTGCCGTGAAAACGTCATGGTGCAACGTCACCCCAGAGTCGGAAACGACTGGTGCTTGCATAGGGGACTACCTTTATCTTTTTTAAAAACAAAAACCAGTGCTTTCTCAATTCACGGATAAAAACTGAGTATTCAAATTGCGTCTTCCAGAGATTCAAATGCCTGCTCTGCCCTTTTCAATTTTCTTCATTTCAGGTTTTGTTTCAGTTTATTTTAAAAGCAGAGTTAACTATGCAGGCTGTTAGACTAAGAATATGCCAAGCATCCAATTTAAAATCGAAGTTCATCCCACCCAGAAGTGATCTCTGCAGGACATGCAGCGTTCTTTGACAGTCACTTGGTTAGTATGCAGACCTCACAATAGCCATGAATCTGACCCCACTATAAACCCGGAAACTCGGGGGAAAGCCCTGCATTCTGTTTTATCATCAGTGGTTGTATCCATGTAGCCTTGTCTGAAGCTAAGTAGGGTCAACACTTGGAAGAGAGGTGTTCAAGAGAGCTAAGGTGTTCAAGCTACAGAGATTCCCAAACTTATTTGGCCTAAAGCCCCCTTTAAGAAAAAAAAAGTCACGCAGCGCCCCCCTGAAAATTTACCTTCAAGAAATGGTCTAAAAGATGTAGTGACATATTTGCACAGATGTTGTAAAGACACTTTGAAGCATGAAATTCTAAAATTATTTTATAACATCAACCATAGTAACATTCGCATTCACGGAGAATTTTTGAAATTTCAACACCAACCGAAAGGAGGCCATCTCGTTTGACAGAAGAAGATCTAGGTGGGCCCAGCTAAATGGATTGTTTTGTACCAATGATTGGTTGCACAATTCTAGCACTTTGACAGCCAATCTGGAATATAAGTGGATTAGTGAAATATCAAAACTCAAGAAGAGGAGCAGAAGACCAGCGCCAGTGCTAGGGGTTCTACTGCCCTAGGCAGAACGCCCCCCCCCCGTGCCCCCCTCCGGTGTGCTCCTAAGGGGGGGATATTCTTCACATGCCGGTGGTGACATCATCACATCAGCCAGCAGGCAAGCCCAGAGCCCAAGGCGGTGCACACAAGTGCTGCCACAATGCCACTTTTCTTCACAGGGCAAACGTTGTCCGTGCTTGTTGGAGCCTTCAAAGGAAGCCTCCAAAGAGTGCCCAGTTTTACTGCTGCGTGCTGCTTTCAGATTGAAAGCAGCTGGGTGGGCAGCACCCTCCCATTGCGCTCATCAGCTCCAATTAGTGCAGTGGGAAGGTGCCGCCACCCAGTCACTTTTAACCTTAAAGCAGAAGGCAGCAGTAAAATGGGGCGCTCTTCGGAGGCTTCCTTGGAAACCTCCGACAAGCCCAGGCAACATTTGCCCTGCAAGGAAAACTGCCCAGGGCTCTCAGCTTGCCTGCTGGCTGGCACGATCGTGCCACATGGGAAGGGGGAGTAAGGGGGTGCCCAGCAGCGCCCCCTGGCAGGGTGGCACCCTAGGTGGTCGCCTACCCTGCCTACTCCCATGCACTGGCCCTGCAGAAGACACTGTGTCTGGGGCACTTCAGTTGGCTGAAATCAACAGAAGCAATCAGCTGGTAACCAGAGGACTGTAAGAAGTTTGACACTCTGCAGAAAACCTTGTGAGGAGAAAGCCACAGGTTGGAACTCTTCAGAGAGGTTTGTGCAATTGCCTCAGTGCTTCCAGTGTCCTGACTTGAACTGTATTGCTGAGAGAGAAACAGCAAGCAACCTTGAGAAGCTGCTAGCTGTAACAAATATTGGCTAGGATAGACTAGTAAGGTTTTTTTTCTGTGTTTCTTGTTTGTCTGTACACCTCTATTTTTTTATTCTGTCTTGTAAATAAACTGCATCCTTCTTTTATTTTAATTGGACGGAGTTCTGGTCCTCATTACTAGTCTAATTTGTCTGCACTAAGTAGCAGACAAAAAGGAACCCTCTATTTTTGTTAATTGGAACTTTTCTCTAAATTAGCAATTCTGGACCCAGAAAAGTGAAGTTTTGACACTTCCCACCCTCTCCTCTTTTTTCTTTATGCTTCCACTCCCCCCTTATTTTTATTCACAGCCCCCCAATTGCACCCAAGGCCACGACCGCCCCCCTGGATCGTTCCAGTGCCCCCCAGGGGGCAATATCACCCACTTTGGGAAACACTGAGCTAACCTAAGGTGTTCAAGGAAAGCAGTAGCAAGCTACCTCTTTTTCTTACTCGGGCGGAAAGCCTCTTCTTGGTGTTCCCATTAGTCGGCTGCAACTTGATGGAACTTTACACACATACTCACAATTGTATTTGTATTGCATGCTTAATTTTTCAAGGGCAGATTCAAACCTGTAGCACACCAACACCCAGCACCTTCACAAGCACCCCAATTCATACAAGGGAGAAGGTAAAAGGTAAAGGTAGTCCCCCCCCCCCCGTGCAAACACCGAGTCATTACTGACCCATGGGGTGATGTTGCATCATGACGTTTTCATGACAGACTTTTATGGGGTGGTTTGCCATTGCCTCCCGAAGTCATCTACGCTTTCCCTCCAGCAAGCTGGGTACTCATTTTACCGATCTCGGAAGGATGGAAGGCTGAGTCAACCTTGAGCCGGCTACCTGAACCCAGCTTCTGCCGGGATCAAACTCAGGTTGTGAACAGAGCTTGAGGACTGCAGTACTGCAGCTTACCACTCTGTGCCATGGGGCTGTTTTTGCAAGGGGGAAAAGAATGATTTTATTTCTGTATTGACATAAATAGACACATGGGCTTACAGCCAGCTCACCCTGTCCTGAATGCTTGTGCCATAGCTGTTGTCCCAGCTTAATTCAGAATTAAAGGATTTGGACTTCCCTGAGATTCCAAGCCTCAAGAGGTGTGTTTTATCAAGAAGCATAAAGACCGAGGAATTAATTTTAAAACCCTGTTTTTACCATCTTGTGTTAAGATCTCGTGGGAAGAAATATTATCCTCATTTTCAGTTGAGAAGTCACTTTAGATGTGACAAAGAATCAGATGTACAGAGGGAAAATGTGTTTCTTCAGCTTAGTGTGTGCTCATACGTATTCAAATGCTGTAAGGCTGCATCAGGTCTATGGTGACCCCAGCCAGGGGCTTTCAGGGCAAGCGAGAAGCAGTGGTGGTTTGCCATTGCCTTCTTCTGCAGAGTCTTCCTTGGTGGTTTCCCTTCCGATGACCAACCCTGCTTAGCTTCTGAGATCAGAGGAGATCCGTCCATGCTACGCCACCCTCCCTTCCCCCTGCGTATGCTCTTACTGTTTCCCTATTGACTGGAAACAGCCACTGTTTTCTGGTTGGTGTCTTTATTTTGTCCATCTTTGGGAGGATACTTTTAAAAAAAAAAAAAAAAGCTTACCAACAAGAGTATCTTGCGGTACCTTAAACACGTAACAAATTAATTACGGCTTATGTTTGACGCTTTGTAAAGCGGCATAAGACTCTTCTGTTGCTTTGACGGCAGCAGATTAATTTCAGGATCATGTTTTACCATCTTGCTTTAAGATCTCGTGGGAAGAGCTTTATTATCCCGGTATTCAATTGAGACAGCACATTTTTAGGTGCGACAAAGAGCCAGGCGTACAGAGGTGTGTAGACTATCAATCCCATCCGGAGCATGGACACTTAAATGTGTTGGCAGTGGGGAGTATTCAAAGACACTTACGAAATGTTGGAAGGACTACTTTTGCTCAGCTGATAGCTGCTCTGAAAGGTCCCCGCACACACAAGCATGCATCCGGAGTAGGAACCTTAATAGTTCAAACCAGTCTGATCTTGTCAGATCTAAGGAGGGTCAGCACTTGGATGGGAGACCACCAAAGGAGACTCCTCTCATCTCTTTCCTCGAAAGCCCCCTGAAGGCAGAACTTTATGGGGCTGCTTTGAGTTGGTTCTGACTTGTCGGCACAATTTACCTTTATGCATTTGAAAGGCAAACATCACGGTGGATTGCTTTTTTAGAATCTAAAGCGTGAATGTTAAGCAGAACTCTCTTTGCCCTCCGCTTCTGCAGCACAACATTCAATCACATTTGAATTTGCATGGAGGTATTATAGTCCACCTGTTCTGATGCGAATTTTAAATTGCTCCACATACCCAACAGCACAAAACATTCTGAATAGAATCCCATATGCTTCAGGCTTTTCCAGTGCTCTGTGTTTATGCTCTTCCCCCTTTTATTATGAATATTGTGAAGGAGCATAGGAGAGTGCAGACATGCAGGTGGTGTCTACTGAGCCAGTCCATCACAGTCGATATTCTCTGCTCAGCCTGACAGCTGTTCTACAGGGTCTCAGACCGAGGTCTTTCACATCACCTGCTGCCAGATTCTTTAACTGGAGTTGTGTGTGTTAAATGTCAGCGGGGTGGAATTCTAGCAGGAGCTCCTTTGCATACTAGGCCACACACCCCTGATGTAGCCAATCCAAGCTTACGAAGCTCTTTTTTGTAAGCTCTTGGAGGATTGGCTACATCAGGAGGGTGTGGCCTAATATGCAAAGTTGCTCCTGCTAGAATTCCACTCCTGAATGTCAGCATGTCTTCCATACGCTTCAGACTTCTGGCGACCCTGTGAATGAATGTCCTTGTAAACATCCAGTTGCTCGGGTCTTGCAGTCTGAAAGCCGTGGCTTCCTTGATTGATGGAGTCAATCCATCTAATGCTGGACCTTCCTCTTTTCCTGCTGCCTTCCGCTTTTCCCCTAGCATTATTGCCTTTTCCAGTGACTTTTGTCTTCTCGTAATGCGATCAGAGTACTGTTGCCTCAGTTTAGTTATTTTAGCTTCTAGCAAGGGTTCGGGCTTGATTTAATCTGGAACCTACATTCATCTTTTTGGTGGTCCACGGCATCCATAAAAGTCTCCTCTGCACCACATTTCAAAAGAATCAATGTTCTTCCTGTCGGCTTTCTTCATTGTCCAGCTTTCACATCCGTACATAGTAATAGAGGAATACTATGGCATGAATTAACTTGGCTTTGGTCCCCAATGACACGTCCTTATATGCAGGGCTTTTTGTTGTAGCAGGAACTCCTTTGCACATTAGGCCACACACCCTCTGATGTAGCCAGTCCTCTTGGAGCTTACAGGGCTCTTCTTACAGGGCCAACAGTAAGCTCTTGGGGATTGGCTACATCAGGGGTGTGTGGCCTAATATACAAGGGTGTTCCTGCTACAACAAAAAGCCCTGCTTATATGTAAGAATCTTTTCTAACTCCTTCGTGGCTGCCCTTCACAGTCTCAGTCTCCTTCTGGTTTCTTGGTTGCAGTCTCCTTTTTGCTTGATGTTGGATTTAAGGAATAGAAAATCGCGAACGATTTCAGTTTCTTCATCGTCAGCTTTAAAGTTGAGTTAATTCCCCAGTAGTCATAACTTTGGTCTCCTTGATGTTCAGCCGTAATCCTGCTTTGGCACTTTCTGCTTTCACCTTCAATAACAGTCGCTTCTAGGCTTCACTGTTTTCTACTGGAGGATTAAACCTGGGGAGATGCCAGGGATTGAACCCTGGGACCTGCTTCATGCCAAGCAAATGCTCATTGAGCCCCTCCTCAAGTGGTGTCTGATGTGGTGCATAGGAATTCAGGTGGAAGGGGATAAAAATAACTGCAGTGCTTCTGAACATGTGCTTCTTATGCGTGTGCACTCAGTACTCTTTCCGAATCTCTTTACCTCAAATAGTTTCTGCTAAATTATTTCTGATTATTGCAGCTTTCATTTAGTCAGGTGTATACTGAGTGGCTCTGGTGTCACCTACAAGTTTTATATTCATTAATAAGTGCGGCAGGGCGACACAGTCATATTTTCCCGTAAGCTCCAGAAAGTTGATTGAGGTGAAGAGGATGCGTTAATGTAATCCCGTTCCCATCCCCGCCACCTCCTGCTGCGGTATTTACATCCCTAATTAAAAAGGACAAAGCCTTGGGAGGGTTTTATTTAAATTGAAAATTAATCCAAATAGAGGCATAAAAGTTATCACAGTGGGTGGGAAGGGAGAAGGGAAAGCAAGTTAGCGCATGCAATGGAAGATTTTCTTGCATTTCTGAGAGAGGCTAAACCAATGACCCTTTTTTGGAAAGCAAGCTATCTAAATATGTAAATAAAGCACAGTCTCTAAAAAGATACCTTTAAAAAAAAAGTCAATGGTAATGAGAGGTTTCTTTAAAGATCTTTATAGCTATATAAAAAGCGATGACTCTCACGATTATTCATAAATGAGTCAATTTAATCTTTTAAGGATTACATTCAATTCATGCCCAAAAGGAGTGAATTTGCAGAAGGGATTTTCACTGGCTCCCTGTTACCTCTGCGGCTCCCCTGCTCTTCCCCCCCCCCTTTCCATTAAAAAGTCTGCTGTGCATCACAAGGTATTCCGGAGCAGGACATAATGCAGCCTGGGAGAGGGTGTGGCCTGCAGCAAGAAGGGGGGATTTTCAGAAATACTCCCTCTGCAAGTCTTGCAGAGGAAATATTTCTGAAAATCCCCCCTTCTTGCTGCATGTGCTGGGACTGGGACTGTGACTTCATCATAGGTAGGCCCGGTGCGTCCATTAGGCAGCCATAGGCTGGCCCGGAGCACCGAGCAGGAAAGAGGGCACCCGTTTGGGCCCTCACAGCCTCCCTTGCCTCCGAGCTGATGAAAACGGTCTGCTTGGAAGCGGCGGCAAGGCTCCCAGTCTGAGCGTGTGCACCAGCGCTGCCCGCCATCGCTCTGCCTCTCGTGTCACAGGTGCGAGAGGCAGAACAACAGTGGGCAGCAGTGGCACACACACTCAGACTGGGAGTCTTGCTGCAGCTGCTGCGCTTGCCCCCTCCGGTGCTGTCGTCAGGACATCTGCTTCACACACAGAAGGTCCAAGATTCGGTTTTTCAGTTAAAAGGATGGCATAGTAGACAATGGGAAAGATCTTGGAAAGCCTCTTCCAATCAGAGTAAACCGGCGAGAGTCACTCCACAGCTCATAAGTCGCATGTGAACATCATTGCCCAGTGAGGCACCGGGAAAGTGAGCAAGGCAATTGTCCAGTAGAACTTGTGGCTGCCACCTTCAGACACTGCAGGGGCTGGAGAACGGATAAGCTGCAAGCCTCCCTGCACTGTGGGCCAGGGATGCATGGATTCCCCCCCCCCCCCCAATTCTCTACAGCTTCCATGCTATCATCCCCATACCCAGGCAGCTCTTGGAAAGAGGGTTGACTGGCTGTAGAGAAGGCCACCCCCACAAGGACCGGTGTTTTTACTCCCTTTGCTCCACTTCCAGATTGCTCATTTTTGGCACCATGGCAATCTCCCTCTCCTAAGGCACCGTTCCTTGTGAGAAGGTAGACAGGGAAGCTGTTCGCTTCATTGCAGATGCAGAAAGGCTGGCTGTGGTTCAGTAGTGGTGGGGAGAGACAACCCTACATGTTTAGAGGTACTCTGGTAATAAAAAGTAATAGTTATACATTTAACATTAGAAGCGTGTGTTTGGTATGGTGTTTGGTAGAGCCCCGTGGCGCAGAGTGTTGAAGCTGCAGTACTGCAGTCCTAAGCTCTACTCACGACCTGAGTTCGATCCCCGGCAGTAGCTGGGTTTTCAGGTAGCTGGCTTGAGGTTGACTCAGCCTTCCATCCTTCCGAGGTCGGTAAAATGAGTACCCAGCTTGCTGGGGGCGGGGGGGGGGGAAGTGTAGATGACTGGGGAAGGCAATGGCAAATCAACCCGTAAAAAAGTCTGCCGTGAAAACGTTATGAAAGCAACATCACCCCAAAGTTGGAAACGACCTTTCCTTTTCCTTTCCTTTGGTAGGGTGGTTGCATATCACACGGCAGTCTTGTGACTCTTTTGGTTGATAGTCCATGTGAACGTGGCTGTGTTCATGAGCCATGGAGAGAGTACCACTGGAATAGGCAGTACTGACCACTGGTCTGACTCCATACGTTCTTGAAGTTGTCTTACAAGCGGAGAAGCAGTTTGTTCCAATTCCATATTCCCCTCATACCTTATTGCACATGCACATGAAGCTTGCCTTATACTGAATCAGACCCTTGGTCCATCAAGGTCAGTATTGTCTACTGATACTAGCAGTGGCCCTCCAGGGTCTCAGGCTGAGGTATTTCACGTCACCTACCACCTGATCCTTTTAGCTGGAGATACTGGGAATTGAAACTGAGACCTTCTGCATGGACCTACTCAGTTTGGAGTGAGTTTGATGTAGTAGTTAAGTGTGCAGACTCTTATCTGGGAGAACCGGGTTTGACTCCCCACTCCTCCACTTGCAGCTGCTGGAATGGCCTTGGGTCAGCCATAGCTCTGGCAGAGTTTGTCCTTGAAAGGGCAGCTTCTGAGAGAACGCTCTCAGTCCCACCTACCTCACAGGGTGTCTATTGTGGGGGAGGAAGGTAAAGGAGATTGAGATTCAGAGTGGAGGGCGGGATATAAATCCAATATCTTCTTCTTCTTATGGAGGCCTTTCTGACTTACAAGCAGCTGGGGGCATTGTGAGCAAGGAGCTGCAGAAGACAACAAAAGCCTCTGTTCCATTTTCAGAAGACTTGAATCTAACCTGTATGAATCACCTTCAGCATTTAACAGGAAGAGGGGTGGCAATCTCTTGTCATTGGGATGATCTGAAAGGCCAGATAACCGTTTGAGAAAGCTCCAGATTACAGTGTATCTTTTTAATTATCTTGACATGTTCTTTTATTTACATTTGATCAAAATGCATTGTCTTTCTGCAAGTCTGCTGGGGGTGGTTTTCCCTTCTGGTAAAAAGGGTGTTTTACGCAGAATTATATTTTTATCGCCTTGTTTTGCCAGATGGTGATGGACAGACAGAGCACTTACTGCCAGCCTGTTACGACGAAGCCTGCCAAAGGAGCGTCATCTACCTATCTGAGCCACAGTTGGGCAAAGTAAGTCGAGTTCCTGCCTGCAAAGGTCACCAAAATGTGTGTGCGGTTGGATGGATTCGAGTTCAGGCCTGCTCGCCCCAAAAAGAATATCAGTTGGGGCTACTTGACAGTTGGGGGCAGTTTCATTTGCCAGTGGTGTTTACTGTATTTAATGCACCGTGTGAACGTTGGATGTACTTTTCAAAGCATTTGGGTCCAGGCGGCAGGAGCGTACTTAGACTGCTGTAACCAATCACTGCCCACCCTCTGTTGTCCTCAAATCTTTTTTCTTTCCCACAGTAAAGGAACTCCAGTGTAGTCCATGGCAAATTTATTTCATTTATGCCACCCTTTCCTCCCTGGTGAGGAGGCTTAAAGCGCTCTCTCTTTACAACATTTTCTCCCATACAAAAGAATATATGAACATAAATCTAACATTGAAAATCACAACACTCAAAGACCAGTGGTAGAACATTTTAATCTTCCAAGTCATTCCATTGCTGACCTGCGAGTGGCAGTCCTCAAACAGAGAAGCTTCAAGGGGAGATTACAACAACACGAGATTGCCAAACTTGAGCTCATTCACAAGTTCAGAACAATGGAAGGGTATAGGATTCTTATCTCACTACAGATGCTAATTTTCTGCCCCCCAAACATTTCCTCTGTACTCTGATCAAGCTGATTACAATGTACATTGTACCTCTGCATCCTGCTTTTTTTGGGGGGGGGGGGGGAGGAATTTGCAACACCTGTCACCTTCTGACTAAGATATAAGGAGTCAGATCTACATTCTGACACACATCTGAATAAGGAAGCATTGGCTTTTGAAAACTTGCACCCTGCAAATCTTGTTGGTCTCTGAGGCGCTGCTGGATTCGAATCTAGTTGCTCTACTGCAGCTCAACACAGCTGCTCTCTGAAACAACATTCTCCTCTTCCTTGTCATAGCAGTGCTGAGCAGACGTTAACACAACGAGGTGATTCAGGTGGGTTATGTGTAACTGGCCCATGATCTCCCAGCAAACTCCCATGGCAAAGTGGGGAACCTGGATTTCCCAAATCCTAGTCTAATGCTCAAACCACCACATAATTTCAACCCAGCTTCAAATCATAAAGGAAGACAATTTAGCTTAAGCACAATAAGTAATTCCTGGATGTCAAGGACAGTTAAGTAGCGAAAGAGGCCAGCCAGAAAAAAAAAAAAGATGGGGTTTCTCTTAGAGATTTACCAAAGGAGGCTGGACACGTGCCGGTCAGGGGATGCCTTAGCACACCTGTCCAAATTTGGGTTGCTGGGCCAACTTGGGGGACCTTCGTTCTTTATCCAAACCTTTCAAGAACCTTCCTGTATAGATCTGCAGTCACAAAACAAAGGATTCTTCTTCATGGACTTCTACCCTGTCCCCTGCATGCTACGAAACACCCCAGCCTTGCTTCAGTAAATGGCAGTGGAGCAAGGCGATGGGCAGTAAAAGGGACGAAAGAGAAACAGATCAGATTAGTTACACTAGAAGGCTGAGCATTTTGTGCTGCTGCTCATCCTGTTGCTGTCAGCCTTTGTATCAGCTGGTGTTTAGCCTCTCTTGATGTACTGCAGATGGGTAATGGCGGTGGGCAAGGGGGGGCGGGCATGTGGATAGCTGGGATTTGAGATAATAAATAGATGTGCCATTCGAGGATCTTATTGCGTCTTTATTATTCTGACAGACTACAGCTGGGTGGATCTGTGGTAGCAGAACATAAGAGAAGCCATGTTGGATCAGGCCAGTGGCCCATCCAGTCCAACACTCTGTGTCACACAGTGGCCCCCCCCCCAAAAAAGTATATATATACACACACACACACACACACACACACACACATATATATATATATATATATATGCACACTGTGGCTAATAGCCACTGATGGACCTGTGCTCCATATTTTTATCTAACCCCCTCTTGAAGGTGGCCATGCTTGTGGCCGCCACCACCTCCTGTGGCAGTGAATTCCACATGTTAATCACCCTTTGGGTAAAGAAGTACTTCCTTTTATCTGTTTTAACCTGACTGCTCAGCAATTTCATCGAATGCCCACGAGTTCTTGTATTGTGAGAAAGGGAGAAAAGTACTTCTTTCTCTACTTCTTCATCCCATGCATTATCTTGTAAACCTCTATCATGTCACCCCGCAGTCAACGTTTCTTCAAGCTAAAGAGCCCCAAGCGTTTTAACCTTTCTTCATAGGGAAAGTGTTCCAACCCTTTAATCATTCTAGTTGCCCTATTCTGGACTTTTTCCAATGCTATAATATCCTTTTTGAGGTACAGTGACCAGAATTGTACATAGTATTGCAAATGAGACCGCGCCATCGATTTATACAGGGGCATTATGATACTGGCTGATTTGTTGTCAATTCCCTTCCTAATAATTCCCAGCATGGCATTGGCCTTTTTTATTGCAGTCATACACTGTCTTGACATTTTCAGTGAGTTATCTACCATGACCCCAAGATCTCTCTCTTGGTCAGTCTCTGCCAGTTCACACCCCATCAACTTGTATTTGTAGCTGGGATTCTTGGCCCCAATGTGCATTACTTTGCACTTGGCCACACTGAACGTCATCTGCCACGCTGACGCCCACTCACCCAGCCTCAACAGATCCCTTTGGAGTTCCTCACAATCCTCTCTGGTTCTCACCACCCTGAACTTCTGCAGTTCTAAGCAGAAGTTAACACAGCCGTATAAAGTCTCTGTTTCCTGTTTTCATCCATGCCTTCATGTCAGGGCTTTTTTTTTTGAGCAGGAACACCTTTGCATATTAGGCCACACAGCCCTCATGTAGCCAGTCCTCCTGGAGCTTACAGTAGACCCTGTACTACGACCCTGTACTGTAAGCTCTTGGAGGATTGGGTACATCAGGGGGTGTGACCTACTATGCAAAGAGGTTCCTGCTACAAAAAAAGCCCTGCTTTAGGTCAGGGGTGGCCAACGGTAGCTCTCCAGATGTTTTTGCCTACAACTCCCATCAGCCCCAGCCAGCATGGCCAATGACTGAGGCTGATGGGAGATGTAGGCAAAAAAACATCTGGAGAGCTACCGTTGGCCACCCCTGCTTTAGGTCATTGGCTAGTCAAGGTCAGTACTGTCTACTCTGACTGACAGCAGCCCTCGAGGGTCTTGGGAAGAGGTCTTTCACATCACCTGATACTTGATCTTTTTAACTGGAGATGCCAAGGAACCTTTTACATACCAAGCAGGTGGTCCATCCATGAACCAAAGCCCCTCCCTACGTCACACACAGAATGATTAAAAAAAACCTTGTGCAGCATAGGGGTTGATGTACCCAATACATCAGTGTGGTACAGTGGTTATTGGACTAGGCACAAGAAGATCCAGGTTCAAAACTCCACACTGCCACAGAAGCTTGGTGGGTGACCTTGGAACAATTATAGACTCTCAGCCTTACCTAGCTCACAAGACTGAGGGTAAAACAGAGGAGACAAGAACGATGTAAAGCCAGTTTGGTGTAGTGGTTAAGTGAGTGAACTCATCTAGGAGAACCGGGTTTGATTCCCCACTCCTCCACTTGCACCTGCTGGAATGGCCTTGGGTTAGCCATAGATCTCGTAGAAATTGTCCTTGAAAGGGCAGCTTCTATCAGAGCTCTCAGCCCCACCCATCTCACGGGGTGTCTGTTGTGGGAGAAGGAGATAAAGAAGATTGTAAGCCGCTCTGAGACTATGATTCAGAGAGAACGATGGGGTATAAATCTGCGATCTTCTTCATCTTCTTCTTTGGATCCTGAACTAGCAAGAAAGGAAACAAAACATATTTTATGTCGCAGAAATATGTAACAGCAGGTGCTGTTGAAGGAGAATAATTTCCTTTTCTGAGAGGGACAGAAGTGGAAACTCCTTTTTGTGAATTGGTGCCTGCCAGTAATGATTTTAGTCAGCACTCATATTAAAAACAGTTAAATGTATTTTTTCCCCAATTAAATCACCTCCTTGATTAATAGGGGCCCTATTTTAATGGCTCAAAAGGTTTTTAATTAATCTGTCTGACTGATTAATTAATTAATGCAGCCCTGCTGCAGATTTTTGTCTCTCAGATGCCTTCCATCAGCTGTGTGTATCTACAGCAGGTAAAGACTGAGTCTCAGCAGAGCACAGAGTTCTTTTTGAACACCTAACTGGAAATCCCTAACAATTGTTGCCGTCTTATTGGTATTCCTGGTAACAACCACAAGCTGAATTTGAAGCTGCTGTTTAGCGACTGGTCTTGCAGCAGAGGGTAGGAACTAGCAGCAGCAAAGCTCAGATTTCTTTGTGATAATTCCTGCCAGTGTTTTAGCAGATAGAGCTGAATCCTTCTTTCTTGTGATCATAATGGCACCCGTGAGATATTTCGTTTTAGGGGGCAGCCATGTTGGTCTGCAGGAGAATACCCAGATTCGAGTCCAGCAGCACCATAAGAGACCAACATGGTTGTCAGGGTTTAACTTTTGCGAGGCAAAGCTCCCTTTCATCAGATACCAACAAAGCTGCCTAGGATCACCCAGGCAAGCCTGATCCCGTCAGGTCTCGGAAGCTAAGAAGAGCCAACCCCGTCAAGTACTTGGATGGGAGATCTCCCTGGAATATCAGCAGCTGAGAAGGAGGGAGGGAAGAAGAAGACGACTGCAGTTTCATATCCCACCCTTCTCTCTGAATCAGAGACTCAGAGCGGCTCCTTTATCTTCTCCCCTCGCCACAGACATCCTGTGAGGTGAGTGGGGCTGAGAGGGCTCTCACAGCAGCTGCCCTTTCAAGGACAACTCCTACAAGAGCTGTGGCTGACCCAAGGCCGTTCCAGCAGCTGTAAGCGGAGGAGTGGGGAATCAAGCCCGGTTCTCCCAGATAAGTTTGGTGTAGTGTTAAGTGTAGAGCCAGTTTGGTGTAGAGCCAGTTTGGTGTAGTGGTTAAGTGTGTGGACTCTTATCTGGGAGAACTGGGTTTGATTCCCCACTCCTCCACTTGCACCTGCTGGAATGGTCTTGGGTCAGCCATAGCTCTCACGGAGTTGTCCTTGAAAGGGCAGCTGCTGTGAGAGCCCTCTCCAGCCCCACCCACCTCACAGGGTGTCTGTTGTGGGGGAGGAAGGTAAAGGAGATTGTGAGCCACTCTGAAACTCTTCGGAGTGGAGGGCGGAATATAAATCCAATATCTTCATCTACCTCACAGGGTGTCTGTTGTGGGGGAGGAAGGGAAAGGAGATTGTGAGCCGCTCTGAGACTCTTCCGAGTAGAGGGCGGGATATAAATCCAATATCTTCATCTACCTCACAGGGTATCTGTTGTGGGGGAGGAAGGGAAAGGAGATTGTGAGCCACTCTGAGACTCTTCGGAGTGGAGGGCGGGATATAAATCCAATATCTTCTTCTTCAATCTTCAATAAGAGTCCCCGCGCTTAACCACTACACCAAACTGGAAGCAGAGGCAGGCTGTATCAAGCCACTTCTCTGAATATCCTCCATGTCCCCAGTAGATGTCAGCCACCAGCAGTTGCCATGACTTCCAGGTTCACACACACACACAGTAAAAAAAAATACAAAAAAGAAAGTCAAAGCTCCCTGACAAAGGTATCTGATCAAGGGAGCTATGACTCTGGAAAGCGTATATACCCTGGAGGGTATAAGCTGATCTAGCATGAAGTATTTAGAAGCTCACTATGAACGATCCTTGTGATTCTCTCATTGTTAATTAATTTTGCAGTGTTAAATATTATCCATAGTATTAGCAATCAACAAGGAAAGAAGAAATTAAACAGGAACAGTCTTTTACCAGCTGGCATTCACTCAAACATGTATGAGCGAATGCCAACTGGTAAGATTGATGCTGTGTAATTTCTTCTTTCCTTGTTGATTGTTAATACTGTGGATGATATTACAGGGATCCCACTGTGGAAGAAGCAGTAGCCAAAGCAAGCAGCAAGTCAGCCGCTTGTCCAGGATTGGAGTTTTTCTCATGAGGAGACTGACAATGGGATTTGGAATGTATGAGAAGTACCCTTATCACTGAAGTTTCGATACCCCAAATAAGGGTGAAGTAAGGATTAATTCTTTTCAGCATTTTCCTTAGGAACTGTTTCTGAGACTCTCTGAAAATTTAAATGAAGACACTGGATTTTTGTAAGAATATACTGGTGGACTTTTGATTATTGTTGAATATTACCTCCGGAATGAATTTTGATACTTTGCATGAATTTTGTATTTAGTAATTCTGAAGCTATGATACTTTTGTATTCTTTTGATTTGCGCATTCTTGCACAGCTTTCTCCCCAGGTGTTTTGTTTTACAAATCCCAGCCAAATTAAAAACTTTCCCTTAGGCAGAAAGTTGGACAGTAAACATTCTGAGTAGGGATGCTGCCTCCAGGTGGGTAAAGGCAAACAGGAGTCATGACAAAGTAACTAAGACACAACAGTACAATAAAACTTTTATCAAAGATTTCAGGTTTTCACGGCTGGTAACATCATTAGGGTTTGTAGAATCTTTCGGGCTCAAGTGCCGTGTTCTACTGGAGAAAGTTTTTCTTCCAGACGTTTCGTTCTCGGCTGCAGAGAACATCCTCAGTGACGTTGCAGCCGGAGCAGGCGCTCTGACCTTCTTGGCTGCTGCGCATTGAGTGAGGCCAGGGCTGCTGGAGAGCTGCTATTTCTAGGCTGAAGGGGGTGTGGTGAAAGGGCAATAGGTTTGTGGATGTGCCCATTGTTTGGTGGGGCTTCCTGGAAGGGTAGTGATAAGGAAACTGGCTGTTGAATGTGACCATTGTTCTGTGTTAATTGCTGGGAGGGTTGGAAGGGGTGTGAAGATAAGGAAGATGGTTGTTGACTGTGCTGATTGTTCTGTGGAATGTACTGGTTGTTCTGTGAATTTCTGCAATTTATCTTCACACCCCTTCCAACCCTTCCAGCAATTAACACAGAACAATGGTCACATTCAACAGCCAGTTTCCTTATCACTACCCTTCCAGGAAGCCCCACCAAACAATGGGCACATCCACAAACCTATTGACCTTTCACCACACCCCCTCCAGCCTAGAAATAGCAGCTCTCCAGCAGCCCTGGCCTCACTCAATGCACAACAGCCAAGAAGGTCAGAGCGCCTGCTCCGGCTGCAACGCCACTGAGGATGTCCTCTGCAGCTGAGAACGAAACGCCTGGAAGAAAAACTTTCTCCAGTAGAACACGGCACTTGAGCCTGAAAGATTCTACAAACCCTAATAAAACTTTTGTTGGTTCATTAAATAATAGAAGACGGTTTTCCAACAGGTTATTATAAATTTTGTAATAACCTGTTGGAAAGCTGTCTTGTACTGTTTAATGAACCAACGAAGGTTTTACTGTATTGCTATTTCTTAGTTATTTTGTCACAGCTCCTGTTTGCCTTTATCTTCTTCCATGATTCTCTGGTGGCTACACAGCCTCCAGGTGGGACCTGGGGAATCCCCGGAATTACAGCTCATCTCCAGACGACAGACACCCTGCACCCCCTGCCAGTGGCCAAGAAGACCTGGCAACCCTAATTTTGAGATATTTTCCCCATGGCCAGTTTGAAGGTTTGGGAACATCCCTTGACCTCACACCAACTCAGCTAATTGAGAACGTAAGAGAAGGCATGTTGGATTAGGCCAATGGCCCATCCAGTCCAATGGCCCATCCAGTCCAACACTCTGTGTCACAATGGCTAAAAAACCCAGGCACCATCAGGAGGTCTATCAGTGGGGCCAGGACACTAGTTGCCCTCCCACTGTGCCCCCCCCCAAACACCAAGAATACAGAGCATCACTTATCCCAGACTTAGTGTTCCATCCATACCTTGTGGCTAATAGCCACCGATGGACCTCTGATCCATATGTCTATCCAATCCCCTCTTGAAGCTGTCTGTGCTTGCAGCTGCCACCACCTCCTGTGGCAGTGAATTCCATGTGTTAATCACCCTTCGGGTGAAGAAGTACTTCCTTTTTGCAGTTCTAACCTGAGTGCTCAGTGATTTCATTGAATTTCCACGAGTTCTTGTATTGTGAGAAAAGGAGAAAAGGACTTCTTTCTCTGCCTTCTCTATCCCTTGCATAATCTTGTAAGCCTCTGTCATGTCACCCCTCAATCCACGTTTCTCCAGCCACCAGAGGTTCCACCACCAGCAGTGCTGGAATGACGATACAGTGATGATAGGAAGGATCCTTCCCAATATCATCAGGCACCTGCAGCCAACAACCCCTGATCTTTTTGCTTTTGCTTCTTTGTCCACAGTGGTTTCCAGTGTTGCAAGACTTCACATTCAGAGGCACTTTATGGGGCTTCGTTCCATATAGTCAGACTTCGGCTGCATTTTCAGTTCCTATCACCCTTCACATTGGAGATTATAACATGGATGGCTATCCAGATGCCCTTGCCATATTGAGAAACACATCTGGGAGGTAAGAGTATTGCCAGTAAAAGGGAGGGAAATGTCAGGTCTTCTTGATGTTATTGTTCATTCCTGCCACCTTGAAATACCGCAGTCCTCTCTAGGAGTTGAATCACTGCTTCTTAAGAAGCACTCAGATGGTATGAGAATGGGTCTATTTATCAGTGCTAAGGAGACTCTTGATCTTTTCTGTCACTTAATGGATTTTGCAGGTGGCAGTCTGGGCAGAAACGAGTATTGAGCAGAGATAGTGTGCTTTATCCTCACCACATGGAACCAAGCAACAAAAGAGTTAGGTGTAAATGGAACAGTTAGAGAGGGTGGTTGTTTTTCATCTTCATCCTAGATTGTCAGCTGGTATATGTAGAAAAACACTGACAAAACTGCATTGTGCTGTTGATATATCCGCAGCAGAATATTTCTCTTGTTGCAACTAGAGACGTAAAAATTTCAAAAAAACCTTTGAAACCAAAGTATCCCGTATCCCGGGGAGGGGGGGGGGGCAGGATATTTTTGCAAATAGTGGAATATATGCAGTACTGTCCTATCAGACCTAAACGTATTTCACCAATATTACAACATTAAATGTATTATAATAACTTGGCAAGTAAAATAATGAGGGGGTTGTATTTTTATAGAATTTGAAAGATATAAATGCCATTACATTTTAACTTGCTTAATTTATTGTCTGTTTTAGTGGTTGATTTTATTTTGTGTCCATTGACATGCTATGACTCACCCTGAGCCCGCTCGCAAGGGAGGGCGAGATATAAATCAAATCAATAAATAAATACTATTTTATTAAAACAACACTTGCAAGTTTAGCCAGTGTTAGAGATGGAGCTGCAAGTGGGATATTCGATATAGCTTAAGTTTTGCCAGCTGAAAGATGGGGGGGGCGGGATTTGAAAACTGAATCTGTCAGTGTAAGTCATGCTATGCTTTATTGTAATTGCTTTAAAAAAAACTGTTGTGAGCTGTTTTGGGATGTTCCAAAATTGGAAATGGTGGAGGAATTAAAAATATATAAATGGAGGGTGAAACCCCAATATTTTGTTATCTGAGCTTAGAAATTGCATTCCTTCAGTTGAATGCAGAAATGGAAGCAACAGCTCTCATCATCTTGCATACCCCCTTGCCCACTGTAATTGGCGGGGGTGGAGGGGTTAGCTTCAGAAAGCTCCACCCCATCCTTGATGTTAGTTCCATTCACCCAATGGGGCATTCAGATTATGTTTCTCAAATCGTAGCCCTGTGAAACATGGCAAACCATCTTTCAAGCTAAAGGGATATGGCATTAGCATCTGCTGAAGAGCAGGAAGAGCTTAAAAAAATCCCACACTGGGCATATGTAAAGTAGCTCTTTAGATCCCAGTTATAATTAGCGTGTCATCTTTCAGTTCATTACAAGGTTTTCGGGATCTGCCGCGCCAACTAAGCTACATCTGCATAATATCCAGAACCCCTGGCATATAGGCAATAGTTAAATGGGTCCATTGCTCGTAAAAGTAATTTTTGAGGGTCTCCCTGGTCCCGCTTAGCACCGCGGCTTCTCCGTTCTTCCACAGCAACTGCAAGAGCCTCTGAATTCATAGCTGCTCAGTGCCCGATAACACACACAACCTATAGGCTGTAGGAGACATAAACATCTCAGCTTCCAGTTCTCTGTGATGATGACGTGGGTCAGTAGAAGCCTTCCCTCCATTTCTGCTGATCTCTTAAAACCCACGCCAGCTCTGCCTGCCTCTTTCTTTTCCTACTTAGAAATGCAGGGAATATTTTACTGACAGTTTCCGCCTTTTCCCCTTCGCTAGCTAGGAAGGAAAAAAATGTGGTTCTGCTGAATGTAGGTTCTGCTTACACTGTCTCCCACCCTCCCTTTATTTTAAACACTGGGACTAGCCTTTTTACCCTGGAGACTCTCGGTTCCTGGCAGTGGTTGCAGCACACGCTGTCAGCTCCCTTTTTGCCCCAGGCGGCTCCTCTCCCCTCAAGCGGTTGTTGACCCATTTCATTTTGATGGCTACAGTGTAGATGCATTTTCTGGTAGCTGTCACAGGCGTTTCTGCTCAATCTCCAGCCGTTTGTCGCCGGAATAACCCCGCTGTCGTCCTGACCTACAACTGATGCCACCTAGGCGCACCCTGTACTGTGCCATGTGCAAGCACACGGATGTGTTCTCTTCTAAAAATTTATGGCCGGCAGCTGCTGTACAGCACAAAGACTGCATCGCAGCCGTTTGTGATGTTTTCAATAATTGTGTTCAAAATATTTACAAGGTGCAACGGATGTTTCACCAGAACAGATGAGTAATTTGACCCAGTTCTCGAAAGCCAGCTCCCCAAGATTAAAAGTAGCACACAAAGTGAAAATAAAAGAATTCGACAGTCACAGTATATTTAGTTTAGGCATTTACTTCCCTGGGGTGTCAAAGTAATTTGTTATGAGGGCCAATTCTGACATAAATAAGATCTGGTCGGGCTGTGTGTCATAATATATAATGCCAGCTAGCAAAGTCATAAACTTTATAAAGGACACAAACACAATTAAAGATTTAAAAATAAAACATGATTAATACATTAGCACCTGTTGGTCTTAATGCTGCTTTCTTTATCTTTCTTGTGTGATCCAGGGGACTGGGCAAAGGAAGCTCTGGCTCTTTCCTTCCTTCCCTAGGAGACCAGGAGGGGGAGGAGCCTCAGCCAATAGAAGGAAGAGAGGCTTTGCTCAGTAGCTCTGCTGTGCAATTGAGAAGGCCTGGCAAAGCAAGCTCTCCTTCCTTCCTCCCCAAGAGAGGAGTCTCAGCCAATGGAGAAAATAGGGGCTTTGCTCTGTAGCTCCTGAGCAATTGAGCAAGACTTGCAAAGCAAGCTGTGATGCAGAAGGAAGCAAAAGAGAGGGAGAAAGAAGCAGACAACAGCCAGTTACTTGGGGGCCTGATAGAAGCCCTCTGGGGGTCTGATCTGGCCCCCAGGCCACATGTTTGACACCCCTGGTTTAAACCCTGCCTTTCTCCCTAGTGGGGATCAAGAGTGGCTTACATTGTTCTCTGCTTTATCCTGACGACAACCCTGTGAGGGAGCTAGGCTAGTGTATGTGACTGGCTCAAGGCCACCCAGTGAGCTTCTGACAGGGATTCAAACCTGGGTGTCCTTGGGAGGGAGGGTCACCTCTCCCCCATTAACAGAATTTTAGAGACTGTTAAGGGAGGTGGGAAACCAATGCTTCAGGGGTGTAAGGAGAGTTACGCCAAAAGAAGCGCTTGTGCGGATCCCAGCTGATGTCTTCCTAACTCACTGAGACAGTCTTCTTTCCCAGACATGTTTTGCTGTATTTTGGTGGCCATCAGTTCTTAAACTAGCATACGGTAGCTTCATGTTGCTCAGCTTACAGTGTTGATAGCTGGGAGGGAGGCTAATCCTCAAATACCTTGTAATGCTTTGAAAAATCCCTTAGAATCCTCATTTTAAAAGCTCTATAAAAGCAGATTAGTGTGGCAGGCTTGAGATGTAATCCATAATAAAAACGATTTTTTAAAAATGTGTGTGTTTGAACCAAAAATCTTGTTCTATTAGTGTAACACTTCAGTGACATCTAGGAATTAATCGTAAAATAGTGTTTCTGAGCTGGGCATTTGAAAAAGAAAATTAAAGCTACAAAGAACATTCTTTATTGGCCTCCATGGACCCAGTTGACATGTGGATAAGTTAATTTATTGGATGCTTACCAGTGAACCCATCTGCTTAATACCTGTCTTTGGGTATCTGGGCATCTCATGTATAACCTTCATGAAGAACTGGCGTGCCTTTGCAACCTCCCCCGCCCCAGTTTATGAGATGATATTTGACTCACTTGCATAATTTATGGTCCACCTTTCTCACCAGGAGTTGAAGACGGATTATAAAAATTACAAACCAGCAACAAACGAAGGGGTTGGACTAGATGACCCTGGAGATCCCTTCCAACTCTGTGATCCGGTGAATGCAATAAAAGTAAAATTTAAAAAAAGTAAAATAAAAAATAATCCAAAACTAGCAAGAAGAGTTCCACAGACATGGGGTTGGAGCCAGACTAAATTTCCAGTGGTAGAATGGGACTTCTCTGGCCCCTCCTTCCCACTGATCGTCATGAAATGCGGCTTCTGGGGGACAGAGGGGCCTGCAGCGGGAAGGGGGAATCATTGGCAATTGCCAGTTTAAGTCTCAATCCAACTCAGCAAATCTGTTTATTTGCGTTATTTTTTTTATTTCTCCGTTTAGCGTAGTACGCGAACCTCCCTCTCCCTCCCATTTTGTCCAGCTCTCAGTAATCCCTCTGGTGAATGATCGGCCAAGAGAAAGAATAACCAGCTCAAGTGAATGTTCCGGCTAGGGCTGCCAAGCTCCCACTGGGAGTGGAGGCCTGCTACTCGCTGGTACGGAGTGGGCCTCCGGGGGGGATCCCCGTCCCCAAAGAGCTCCACTGTCATGCGACATGCCCAGCGCAATGACATCACTTGGAAGGGACATCATCATGCTGGGCACGTCATGCCAGTTGTGCTCCAGCATTCAGGGTAAAAACTCTGTGGTACTCTAGAGTTTTAACCCAAATGCTAGAGTGTCCTGAGTGCGACATGACCAGTGCGGTGATGTCACTTTGGGTGATGTCATCGTGAAGCACATGCGAGATTCATCCTCTGCCGAAGCCAAGGTTAGACTTGGCAACACTAGTTCTGGCTGAATGGGGGGTTGATCCTAAGTTTTCCCAATTCTAAATCCAGTCCTTGAATCACGGCACTGAATTTTCTGTACCCTTCCATAGGACAGTCATGTTATTCAGTAGTTCTAGAATGCTGCTTGCTAGAGAGCTGGTTACCCTAATGAATTTAGGTAGTATTGTGGTAGCCTCAACCTGATAGGACCAGTCTGTTATGAACCAATGATAGTGCCTTTTGGTTGGGATATATTTATAAAAATCTGGGCTTTTCTTGAAGACTAATGAATAAAGATTGTTTTTAATGCTATACTAGCTTGAATCCAGCACCAATGGGGAGAAGGGTGGTCATAGCTGTACATAGTTGTAGTGGTACACAATGGAAAGTGCTTTGGTCACTAAGAATATGTTTTTTTTTTAAAAATTATAAAATTCAAGTTTGTCAAACAGCATACTCAGGTGGGAAATTGTCGCAAATGGCAACTGTCTCAGAGCACATCCTGACGTTTTATTGCTGACGCTAAAACCGGTCAGCCCCTGTAAAGATCCTGGGTGGGAGACCCCGCCCCCCACCTCCACCAGGAGCAAGACATAAACTGCTCTGAATGGAAAGCAGTGTGCAAGTGTAATGTTGGTTCCAAAATGAAGTCTTTGTGCTGCAAATGTTCAAAATCTTTGCTCCATAATGGAATATCCATCTCAGGTGTGTAGTTGACTAACTAAAGCCAGTATGGGGGACTTGACTTGAATGAATTTCCTGTCCTGTTCTTGCTACTGCCACCAATTTTTCCTGTCCTCACAGCCATATGAGAATGCAATGAACATAATGATGTGCACACAACATGCTGCAGTTGTTCCCTTCTTCTCAACTGATCTCTGCTTTTCTCCCTCCCCCAATTTAATTTTTGCTATCAATATGTCTAAGATGGCCCTATCTGCGGATACTTAAATCTGAGGTTCAGGGCCACGTATAGACTATGGACATTTTTTTTGCATACTTCGGGGAACTCTCAGGTGTCAGAAAAACTGGAGAAAACATAGAGGAGGGGTATAAATCCCCCAGATGAGAGAAGTGTTGCCTGTGCAGGGAGGGGGGTAGATAGACAAGAGAAGGGTCGGTGGGTGGGAAGAGTAATGAGGAGGTCATGCTAAGGAATGAACAGGCTGTGGGAGGACAAGTGGGAGGTGAATAGCAGTTTTGGGGGGCGGGTAAGGGATAAAAAAGAAGTAGGTGTGGAAGGAAAAAGATGTGAGAAGGAGGTAGCAGTGGGAGGAAAGGCAGCTGGGGCTGAGGACAGAGGACAAAGCAGGGACCACTCAGGGAATTTCTCTTTGTGTTTCTCATGAGTTCCCGCTTGTCCTTCTAATCCAAACTCCAAAACCTCCTCTGTAGCTTTCTTTGAATTGTGACCTTCAGGTTTTAAAAGCAGTATTACTGAAGGTCATTGAGAAGGATCAATGACTTCAAAGTAGATAGCATTTTCTTTTGATCTAGTATGTTAAGGCTGGAAGACCGTCTATGCAGGAGACTAGCGCTTCTGTTCCTCCATCTTCCATTGTGCTAATTGGTGATCTATTCATCCAGCTTTTAATTTACTGAAACAATTTCTGCGAGTTTTTTTTTTTTGGGGGGGGGGGGGGGACATGAATTGAAGGGAACATGGTTTCCTGATTAAAAGGCTGCTGTTGAAAGCATTCCAATTGATCTGCAATCACCTCCCAGCTATGCCCTCTGTTGCTGCGTGTGGGAAGGGTTAGCCCCAATTAGGCCTTGCACAAATGAATGCTACCCTTCTTACATTCATTTCTAGCAGCATGTGGGATGATGCGAGCGAAACTGATAGTAACGTCTGCTGTACATTCTACTGACTGCATCCAGGAGACCATAATGTTCTTTCATCCTGGCATCCTGGTGATCCTTTTTTTTCAAACTATGACAATGCGTGCTGCAGCATTTTTCCAGGCATCCCACTATGGCAACACCACAATTGTCTACGAGGGGGAAACAGGCATCCTTCCAGGAAGCCAAGAATGACTGCAACTGCCCAAGATGTTTTGAGCATATTTTGCTCATTCCCCCTGATACAGCAGCCAAAATGCCTTTAAAAATGAAGCTCTTCAAATCCCATCATCAGTATCGCAATCCGTATCTAAAAGGTCCAGTGACACAGACTGCAGCTAGCTACATGTTTCCAGCTTCAGTTGCTGATGGTGCTTTTTAGAGAGTCGCCATAATTTTACCAAATGTAATTATTTAATTTGGATGTGTCCTTGAAAAAGAATCTCTTCTCTCTCCGCCCATCAAATCTTAACAGAGAGAGAGAAAGAAGATATGGGTATTTGTGATCCATAAACCAATTAACATTTCATACTTTATCTTACTAAATTTATTTATTTATTCAACGTATATCCCACTCTCCCCACCAAGGCAGGCTCAGGGCGGCTAAATTGTGGTACCAGTTAAATAGATCAAGGCCTCCCTCACCATGTAAAGGATGCCTGGTTACAAATGCCTGGTAAAGGGAAATCAGGGTTCTTGGGATCTTGTTCACCACAGTTTACCAGTTCAAACATAATAACAAACTGTGGGTTGTTGCAAACAGAGAAGCAATTGGCTCACTGTGTTTACTGGGTGGGGGAGCAAGGGGTCATTCAAGTTCACATAGTGACAAACCACGGTTTGCTCATGTATTCTGAACCAAGCCTTTGTGTTCATTATTTGTATTAATTTCTTCAGACGTTGCCGCAATCGGTAATTACCAAAATTCCCGATCATTTCTTCGGCTTCCAGTTCTAGCGCAACAGGACATCACGAAGCCATGCCACATCCTTGGGGCATTTTATTTTATTCTATCTTAGTCTTTTGTTTATCTTTTGTTCTCTGTTTAATTTAGTGCTGACTTACGTAGTGTTTAGCGTCTCCTTCCTCTTATCTTTCATGGACTCAGTGCCAAAATCTCTTCTCTCTCTCCCTTGTTTGGGTGGGGTTGGAACGGTGTGAAAGTTGAGTAGGTGAAAAGGCTTGGAGAGAGTTTTGAGTGTTAGCCTATTATTATTTAGCTTAACAAAGCAGGAGTCAATCTGCACCTTTAAGACCAACCAAGTTTTATTAAGAACGTAAGCTTTCGTGTGCTCTCTAAGCACACTTCATCAGACGAGGGGATCAGGTATTGTGCGCACAATACCCACAATACCTGATCCCCTCGTCTGATGAAGTGTGCTTAGAGAGCACACGAAAGCTTATGTTCTAAATAAAACTTGGTTGGTCTTAAAGGTGCAGATTGACTCCTGCTTTGTCCAACCACTTCAGACCAACACAGCTGCCCACTTTGAATTATTTAGCTTATAAGTGCAAGGATTTCACTTGGTTTATAATTCGAAACTGTTGAGCTTTTGTTTTAATTTAACTTTTGTTTTATTTTAGTTAGTTGCGCACCTGGGTAATTTTGATAATCTTTAACTTGGTTTGCCTTGTCCTGTCTTTGTTGTTCTATGTTGGAACCGATTTTGTTGAGTGGTTTGGTTGTTTTTAGTAACTGAGTAGCAGTGTGGATGATAGCCTTCTTATCTTCTTCACTCACCTCCTCCTTCCTACCTGCCTCGCCAGTGCAACCAGGGAGCACTGAAAGACTAGCTTTCTGAGGGAAGGAGAGGAAATTAGTTTAGCTATTATCTGTGTAGTTAGCCCTTGCACATATATGCTATGTGTCTGAAATTTCTGGGCCGAGTAATGGAGCTTTTATTGTATACATTCCAGATGTTTAGATTTTCTTACCTTTTAGCTATATTTGACCTTGTTAGTATTTTTTTTTTACTTTATTTTTATTTTATTTTCCCCTTCTCCTTTTGGTAAATTTCTGTTTCAAGCACCCTTTAATTCAGTGGACCTTATCGACCCTTGTAATTCCCATTTCCACCCCTATATTCTAACGAGACTATCATGTTAGCAGAGCAGTTAAATAATCTCCCTGATGAATAATTTGGGAGATTAATATGCCACTTTTCCTATGTTCAAGGTTAGTCAATAAATATAAAGTCCAATAAAACCACAACAAGCATGTGTAACCCACTCATAATTTAAACCACAATAAGTTACACTTTAGAACTGTTCAATAAAAACAACTCCTTAATCAAATCCTTTCAGAAGTTTGACTTGAAAAATATCTCACCGCTATAATCATTCATTAAAAAGCAATAGAAGCACTCTTGCAGCTTTGAGAAAACTCAACAGACTGGACTTTTCTTGCCTCTACTGATGACTGAAGGGTATTTCCATGGCCAGAAGCACTAAATCTCTAAATATTGGTACTAGGAGGCAATATCAAGAGAAGGCCTTGGCTTCTGTGCCCTTTCTGGTGGCTCTCCAGAGCAACTGAGTAGCCACTCTGTGAAATACAGTATTGCAGGGGTGGCAAACAGTAGCTCTCCAGATGTTTTTTTTTGCCTGCAGCTCCCATCAGCCCCAACCAGCATGGCCAATGGCTGGGGCTGATGGGAGTTGTAGGCAAAAAACATCTGGAGAGCTACCCTTGGCCACCCCTGCAGTATTGGACTAGTTGGGCCATTGGTCTGATCCAGCAGGGCTCTTCATTCATTCTTATTGGTGGCACTTTCATAGAGAAGACACAGCTACTGAAAAAATTCCAGGTGTGTTTAACCTAGCAAAGAGAATATTGCGGGGTGGGGTGGGTTATCAAGCTACCGAGGACCATTTAGAAACGTAAGCCTTTTTCAAGTTTGGCATCTTTAAATAAGCAGCTGTTAAAGAAAACAGGAAAATTTAATAATTTCATTAGAAAATGAAACACTGGTGATCGTAGCACTTTCTTTCACTGCAGAGCTGCTTATCTAGGTGATGGTTTATCAGGCTATTACTTTAGGTTGTGTGTGTTACGTACTGTCTAGCCACTTCCAACTTATGGTGACTCCATTAATGACCTCCAAAACGTCCTGTCACTGACAGCCTTCCTCAGGTCTTGTAAACTGAAGGCCGTGGCTTCCCTCATTGAGTCAATCCATTTCATGTTAATCTTTTCCTACCGTCTTCAGTTTTTCGTAACATTATTGCTTGTTCCAGTGAGCCATGTCCTCCCATGATGTGATCAAAGTATGGTAGCCTCTTTAGTTTATAGAGTATAGGCCATAAAAAGGTAAAGGAAGTCCCCTGTGCAAGCACTGAATCATTTCCAACCCATGGGGTGATGTCACATCAGGACATTTTCTTCGCAGACTTTTTACAGGGTGGTTTGCCATTGCTGTCCCCACTCATAAGAACATAAGAGAAACCATGTTGGATCAGGCCAGTGGCCCATCCAGTCCAACACTCTGTATCACACAGTGACCAAAAATATTTATATACACACACACACTGTGGCTAATAGCCACTGATGGACCTCTGCACCTCAGTCAGAAGGACTTGGGCCCCCACCATAAGAGCATCACTGGGGAGAGGGTCTTCTGTACGCCACATTTCCCGTGCCCCACCGTGGGGCAGGGATTCAGCGCTGCGCTCTTCCCTGTTCACTCACCATTACTGAGGGAATCCTGGTTAGTTTCTTTTCTTCCACTGACTAATATGCTTAAATTCAGCAGGTCGCCGCGTCTGACCTGAGGTCATCTACACTTTCCCCCCAGCAAGCTGGGGACTCATTTTACCGACCTTGGAAGGGTGAAAGGCTGAGTCAACGTTGAACTGGCTACCTGCTGGGATCGAACTCAGGTCGTGAGCAGAGCTTGGACTGCAGTACTGCAGCTTACCACTCTGCACTATGGGGCTCCTAGTTTAGATCATACCATATAATCATTTTATATTGGGGGGAGGGACATTTACATTGGACAAGAACAATAGAGATAGTTTAACTTACAACAGCAAAAGTGGCACCTGCCTTAAACCATTGTTCTCTTTGGTGAAAAGATGGCACATGATTGGTGTTCTTTGATAGACTGATATTCATAAATGTGCAAATCTTGTTCAATAGTCTTAAAATGCAGCGGTAAGTTCCATGCCACCTGCAGGCCACATGTTGCCCACCTGTGAACTAAGCCTCTTGAAGCAGTGACCAAATTAATTTGCACATCCAGTCATAAGGAGCCCACTGAGTCTAAACAGTTCTGTTGGAAATGCATTCTTATACCCCTCCGTATAAATCACCCTCTGTGATGGAGAGATGTTGGGTCTTGATTAGCAGCCTTTGCGTCTTGCGCATTTTATGCTAGATGTCTGAGAGTGTGTGTGTGTGTTCGTGATTGTGTTGGCTTTGGATGTGTAACGCCAGCCTCTTTTCAGTTTCTGAAACAAGCAATGAAAAGCTTCTCTGATTACTACAACTGAGGGAGGCATCCCTTCACAAAAGAATAAGGAAACATTCCACTTCATGTAAAGATGAAAGGGGGGGGCAGGGATTTCTTAATTCCGGATGGCTTCAAGGTTTAGCTAGAAATTGCTTATTAATGAATGCCCTAGTTTTAGCGCAAGTTAAAAGCTTTTAAGAAAGCAAGTGATTTTTTTTTCCCCGAGGAGACAAATTGTTCTGACTTTTAAGGAATAATTGTACACAGCTGCTTAATTGAAGATAATTTCAGCGAGATGTCAACCCGTTTTAAAATGCAGTGAGAGAAGAAGAAAGATAATAAGATATAGAATGAAGATGCCTTCCTTGATTCCCCTCCTCCTGCACACTCACATTCCCTTAGGGTAGGAGTGGAAAACAAAACAGATTTTGTGCATTGAGCAAAAGAAATAATTATATATGAGAAATGCATGAGGGATCCATATTTATTATATGCTGCTGAGTGATTTTCTTCCCCTAAATTCTGGAACCACACGTCTGGTTCCAGCTGGCAACTGCTCAAACAAGTTTTCAAAGATGCAACATCCATTTCAGCCCTTCGCTGTGATATTTCTCCTTTATTCTTAGAGTCTTTTTATTCTCTTACAGCCTGTAATTTGGTTAGAATTTGACTTTAGTGTCCCTTTTTTCCTGCTAGACTAAAAGGGTACATAAAGATGTATGGTTTTGGGGTGGGGGCAGGATTGAGGGATTTGTTTTAAAAAAAAACCCACCAGATTTTTCCTAACGGCAAATGAGCTGCCAAAGGTGGTTATAAATATTTATAAATTCTTGTAAAATCTGAGCTGATAATTGGCAAGGGAGACTCATAACACAAAACACTTAGCATGCCATTTTGGAGTGGAAATATCTTGACAGTAGTTAACTGCGGCAATAAAAACACTGAAAGTTTCCATGACTGCCACAAAACTGGCCATACTTAGGTAGCCTAAATCAGAGAAATGACAGGTTAGATATTTGTGATGCGCTCTAGAGGTCAACTGCTTCTGCACAGAGATGGGTGGAAGAATGGCGCTGTTGCTTTTCTCTGTGTTTAATGTTTTCACTGCCAAGTACCCTTTTTAATATACATATGAACACTCGACTGCACATTCAGGACATAATTTTGATCCCTCATAAAGATTCCCTTTAATTTTGATGGATACAGTACCACCTAGGGAATAATGCAGAAGTCTTCATTCATGCTTCAAGAAGGAAAAAAATGTTTTGAGATTGCCAAATTGGTACAAAAGATACCATTTGTTCATAGTCCTCCCCCCCACACACACACACTTGTAAGCCAGATTGCCCTCAAAAGAGGTTGGGGAAATAATAGGTGGGCAACTATGGCTCAAAGGGATCTAGAATCTATGTATACAGGATTCAGCTTCCAGAATTCTTACTCAATTGACCAAGGACACTAATTAAGTAAAACAATTATGCTTTTATTACAGAGAACTATAGAACACACATACAAGGTAATGGATACATACAATACACATACATACCTAATAAAAATAGAGAGAAATATACAGAGGTAACACAAGGATGGACAAGCAGGGTGATAATTACCGATCGTAGTCTTCGAGGAAGGCTCCAATGGCGACGAATGAGGGAGATGGGGGAAGGAACCCTCAACTGATAGGGTATCGGGGGCGTATCTAAATAGCAGGATTGGGGTACTTTCAGATGCACACATGTCAGGGTCAGAGGTTGGGTCAGAGGTTATAAGGACTACCTGGAACCCTTAGGGGGTAGGAGGTCCAGGGGCTTATGACAAGTGATCAGATGGTACATGATGCTGTACCACATGGTACATTACCTCATAGAAATGGGAGGCTCCAAAGTGAAAGTTTGGGCAAGGCATTGGTGGAAGGGATTAAAACAAGCTATACAACCTTATCTGAAAGTGGCAATAGAGAGTCAAATTGCTACCTAAGGTGACACCTGATCTACACAATAGCTCTAGCTCTGGCCGAAGCTGTTCTTCCTCTTCGGTTGGCATCATTCTTTGTTTAGAGTTCCGTTTGACAAAAGCTTAGGTTGTCTGGCAGGATCCACACCTAAGATAAGCTTGATTGCCTTATGTAGATGTTGCAACGGCTGTTGGGTACGTGGTGCTTTCGCTTTGCTAAAATGGAGTCCAGATAACAAGATGGATTCTGGTGGTGTTAGCCTTTGGTTCACAGAACCATGTTGGAAGGCGCCCTCCTGGACAGCTCATGGCTGCGCGGCTTCTTCCACTGCAATGACCGAGGCTGTGTACGCACGGAGCGGCTGGAAGCTCGTCTGTAGTTTCAGCTAACACCCATCCAGAGACGTAGAATGCTGCTGCAAAGCTGAGGCTTATAGTATAGAAACCATGGGCAAAGTCCACTTCTTAGTCGATGTGTGCGAGTCAAAACTCCAGGCACCCTGGCAACCAAACTAGTGGTCACGATGTCCATGTATATGAAAAGTAGGGAGCTTTTTCTTACACGCTTTATTACTAGAATGTACGAAGATGGAGAAAAACATCTGGTGATCAGGCAGACGGCAAGTTGAAATCCAGCAGATGCATTGCACAGTGGGTTTAAGAAACAAGTTATTTAGTGGAAGACACGGTTGTATAAAACAACTTAACAATACAATTAACCAAGGTTGTCTCCTCACCATGTGACGGGTGCATCCGGTCTTGGGATCAAGCAGATGGCCTTGTGAGGGCATTCTGTTCAGCCAAGCCTTGTCTTCCTCGTTGTTTCACAGCAGCTTGACCTGTATTCTGGTCTTAAATTTTCAGCAGCAGCCAGCTGGCTTATTTTGTTGCTTCAAAGTAGATAATCCCCGCATGAGCAATTCTGATGTTGGCAGCAAAACGCTCGTTTAAATATCTGCTTGCTCTACCCACAGAAGATTCTTTTTCCATACAGCCATTTCCAGCCTTAGAGGAGGTGCAATACAATCTCCAAAGGCGTACAGCACAGAGAAACCAAACCAAAAAACTACATCTTGGGCCTATCCTGGATTCAGTGGCTCGCTCATCCAAAGCCTCAGGTTGAGACAGAAGGTCCAAGAGTCCTTTAGGTTAGAGGCTCCCAACCTTTTTGTTGAGATGACCCACAAGTCCAAATTTCCTTGGTATCATGACCCATCCACAACTGGTCTGAGAGTTTTTTTGTGTCCCAGGCAAACTATGACCTTGGCACCCATCTAGTTCAGCATTTGATTTTCTACAATGACTAACTAACAAACATTGTACAAAGGGCACAGCTGCTACCTTTATGAACCCAAGCAAGTGGCATGTCCAGCCTTAGACCACCTTCTCCATTACTTCCTCTAAACTACCCTAAAATTCTCACTCACTCTAGTGGCCATCAGGAAATGTTTTAGTTGACCAGCATGTACGTGCAATGAAGAAAAATTACCAGCTAATGTATGATATGGAAGATTCTGGCCCTTTCTACACTTGCCATTTGATCCTTTCTTTGTGTGCATTTCAAAGCTACCTTCTACATTACATACTGCCTTCAGTTCTGTCTTGCCTCGTGGTTTCGTCCGGCTTCTTCATTTGCTTTGTGTGACTGAGTACCGACAGCGCTTTCACCCTGCAGATGCCCCACAGTTCTCAAAACTTGTTTTGGTCTGGAGCTTTCTCCAGATTCGGATCTAAGTCTTAATTATGGAACTTTTCCTTCCGATTTCCAAACTCCTCCCCAAACTGCCATAGTCTGCATTTAAATGTAAGATTGTTGTATTAATTTACATCTCAGTGTGTGTTCCATGGTGATCTGGTTTCTAATTTTAATTTGTATGGGGATCACAATTCATTCATAAGAATATAAGAGAAGCCATGTTGGATCAGGCCAATGACCCATCCAGTCCAACACTCTGCGTCACATAAGAACATAAGAGAAGCCATGTTGGATCAGGCCAGTGGCCCCTCCAGTCCAACACTCTGTGTCACATAAGAACATAAGAGAAGCCATGTTGGATCAGGCCAGTGGCCCATCCAGTCCAACACTCTGCATCACATAACAACATAAGAGAAGCCCTGTTGGATCAGGCCAGTGGCCCATCCAGTCCAACACTCTGTGTCACATAAGAACATAAGAGAAGCCTGTTGGATCAGGCCAGTGGCCCATCCAGTCCAACACTCTGCGTCACATAAGAACATAACAGAAGCCCTGTTGGATCAGGCCAGTGGCCCATCCAGTCCAACACTCTGTGTCACATAAGAACATAAGAGAAGCCATGTTGGATCAGGCCAATGGCCCATCCAGTCCAACACTCTGTGTCACATAAGAACATAAGAGAAGCCATGTTGGATCAGGCCAATGGCCCATCCAGTCCAACACTCTGTGTCACATAAGAATATAAGAGAAGCCATGTTGGATCAGGCCAATGACCCATCCAGTCCAACACTCTGTGTCACACAGTGGCCAAAAAAAACCAGATGCCATCAGGAGGTCCTTAGTGGGGCCAGGACACTAGAAGCCCTTCCACTGTTGCCCCTTCCAAGCACCAAGAATACAGAGCATCACTGCCCAAGACAGAGAGTTCCAACAATACGCTGGGGCTAATAGCCACTGATGGACCTCTGCTCCAGATGTTTATCCAATCCCCTCTTGAAGCTGTCATGACATGAGTCTGTCTTCAGCATGATGAAAGAATCTGTAGAGGTTTTTGATGAGTGAAAACGATTGTCACTTTTAAACTAAGGCAAAGTTAGCTTTGTTAAACATATCGAGCTTATGGAAGCTTAAGGGGAATATTACAAAGGCACCACCATCTAGAGCACAAGCTATAGAACCCCAAAATTCTAGTTTTTAAAAGAAAAATATAGCCCAGGAGCACATTAAACAATGCAAATACAAATGTAAAAATCCGCAGATAACACTGTTTCATTTGGAAAGGTGCAAAGCAAATTTTTAAATGCAGAATCAATTTAGGTGATGCGGATCTTTAGCGGGCAGATTGATTGCTTGCAAAATCTGGATCAAACCTGAATGTACAAAGGGTCATTGTTTGCAGGGTAACATCTTGGTTTCCAAGATACAAAAGAGAGGGCAGGGCTGGCCTGAAACCCACCTTCAGAGGCTTCACAACCCACTTTTGGGTCCTGACCCAAAGGTTAGGAGACACTGCTTTAAGTCTTGCCAGATGCTCAGTTCTTTGGCAGCGTCCAAGCTTTATACCTGGAACAGGAAGGGAAAATGAAAGTTCAGCAAAGTTTTTCCCTTCCTTGTTAGAGGATATGAGGCTAAGCAGACATTCTTTGGTCCAGGGGCAACCAGTAGATGATGATCCCTGGAATGTAAGACTCTTCAGGGGACATATGGGGAGAGACGGTCCCTTAGATATATCAGTCTCAGGCCACTCAGGACTTTCAAGGTTAATACCAGCACCTTGAAGAGCCCCGTGGTGCAGAGTGGTAAAGCTGCCGTACTGCAGTCTTAAGCTCTGCTCACGACCTGAGTTCAATCCCAGCGGAAGCTGGGTTCAGGTAGCCGACTCGAGGTTGACTCAGCCTTCCATCCTTCCAAGGTCAGTAAAATGAGTACCTAGCTTGTCAGGGAGAAAGTGTAGATGACTGGGGAAGGCAATGGTAAACCACCCTGTAAAAAGCCTGCCGTGAAAACACTGTGAAAGCAATGTCACCCCCAGAGTTGGAAACGACTGGTGCTTGCACAGGGGACTGCCTTTACCTTTTTTTTTTTACCAGCACCTTGAAATGGATCAGGTACTTCCACTGTTTAATCTGCCTTGAGTCTCACTGAGAAAGGCAGATGAAAAATAACATAAATAAAATAATAAATACACCATGGATTCTGAGAGCGATACATCTACTGAGCCTACTAAGTGAAATTAAGTGTTACGCCAGCCAGATACACACACACACACTAGACTATTCTTTTTTACTGGCAGTTTACCTAAGAAATGAATCAAAATAACCCCAACTACCTCGAACCCTGTTATATGCATCCCTTCCTACATGGTCCGAGAACGAAAAACACACCCCGTTTGGAAGGCATTATTGAGAATGATGGTAAAAGCATGTAATTAAGTCCCTCCTGTGTCACGAGGCCATTATATACACCAGCATGGCCTTGGACAAATAAAAAGCTGCATTGGCCCCCTTTTAATTCTACTCTGTTACAGATCCTAGCAATTAAGAACGAGGCCTCCTGGACCAGTGGCACAGTCTCACGGCAAAGGGTTGCAAAAAAGCTCTTATCACTTAATCATAGTAATCAATCACCAAAATTAGATCTGTGGTACTAGTATTAAAAGCTGGAAGGGAAAATAATTAAATGGTTTGCTACAACTCATGATGTATCCTTAGCAACTAGCTCGCGGGGGCTTTCTTCTTCCTCCCCGCTCCTCTTCTCTTAACTTAATTGTTGTGATTTCTTGGTGAGTCACCTAACGCAGCTCATATAAGTAATCAAATGAAAAATGTGAAGTGAAGGGCATATTTGTTTCCGTACAGTGAACATTCCTCGTTGTGTTAAAGAAAAACAAAAGGGCACCAGTTATTTCTTTTTTTTTTAACTAAAAAAAATGTGTTTGTGTATTCTGTGCAGTTCCTTTAGCGTGGCAAAAGATGCCCAGTTCTGTATTCTTTACTTGGGCATACCTGTGAAAAGCTATAGCACAGGGCTCCTTCAGGGGTGGCACCTTCTTTAAGGACTGGGCTTTCCTAAGAGACCCACTTCCCTTCTGTCTTCCTATTGGCAGCTGAAAACTACTTAAGTTTTGAAGGCAATTTCCTTCAGGCTGGTGAATGTCATGTAGATTTTTTTTTTTAAATGCTATTTTAATGTATCTGGCACTTGTGGCCTTTTAAGCATTGTTTGGAGGTTTTACTGTTTCATCCATTTTGTATTGCATTAATATTCACCACAGTGAGTGCCAAGAGGACAGCAGCTTCTAAATATTAGAAATTAATTAGTACATGCCAATGGGAGAAGGGCACACTGTATCGAACACACAACACAGCTTTAAAGAGCATTTAAAACCATGTTCTGAGGCGTTTCCTTCCTCCTCCACCAATTTTTTATACTTTTTTTTAAAAAATTAAAATCTCCCTCAATGAAGATTTCTAAAGAATCCAGAAGCTCACATACTGTTAAGTGTCATTTGATCAGTCTAATGAAATGCATTATATGGATTATGTTAGTGATTTTCAAACTGTGGTAGTAGAAATGCAGTGTTGCATCTGCACCTGTTACTGGGTGAGAGGGAGGGGAGCTTCAGATAATGTTATCAACAGCATGGCTGCGTTAAAAATAATTTATTCCAGATGTGGCCTTCAACATATTTGTTCCTCTGTCCAGGATGACTTAATATGTAGTTTCTGTCTGCTTTATTTCAGTCACTGCTGCTCGTTGAATGCGTGCCTTTAAATTTAGAGATTTAAATTGAGTGGGTTTTTTTAAAAAAGAGGAATTTTTTAGGTTGTTTTTGTTTGTTTCATTTAGGTTGTTTTTGTTTGCTGGTCGTTGAATGCGTGCCTTTAAATTTAGAGATTTAAATTGAGTCGGGTTTTTTTTTAAGAGGAATTTTTTAGGTTGTTTTTGTTTGTTTCATTTATGGTCCATTTTTCTTCCTTGGAACTCAAAACGGCATCCATAGAGTTCCCAGAGGGTTTCTCATCCAGGCGGTGATGAGCACTGGATGCGCTTCATCACAGCTGCTGTATCATCTTGTTCCTTCAGACCGTGTCTTTGAAACTTTGGGGACTTCAGCCAACTGAAGAATTGAAAGTATTCTTTTTGTAAATTCTTCTCTAAAAGTAGCGATTGAAAATCATCCTGTTTAGGACCTGGGGCTTTTTTTGAGCAGGAACACACAGGAATGCAGTTCCGGATGGCTTGGCATCAGGGGGTGTGGCCTAATATGCAAATGAGTTCCTATTGGGCTTTTCCCGCAAACTGTGTGGAACAATGATGATGTCAGGAATGTGCTTTAATATGCAAATAAGTTCTTGCTGGGCTTTTTCTACAATAAAAAAGCCCTGGTTAGGACAATTACTTAGGCTTGCATGAAGTAGAGGAGCACACTTCAGTTTCCCAACTCTGGTATCATTGGCTATCCATATGGCAGTTTAACATCCAAAAGGCCAAATCCTATGGAAATAGTTTTTACGTTGCGTGGGTGATTTCCCAGGGAAAATCCAGAAGTATACCACACAATCTGAGCCTGTTACGTGTAGGATTTTGGCAAGCAGTTCTTACGATTGGGGATGTCGGCATGTCAGTTTGGTAGCACAGTAACGCTCAAATTCTGTCTCTTCCCCTTATCAAGTGTAGGTAGCCAGTGCAGCCATTTTGTGTGGCAAAGCTATGTGGCTACTATGCCCAACTGTATGTGTGTGTAACATACCATCAAATTGCGGCCGTTTTTTAGCAACCCCAGCAGGGGGGGTTTCACACCCATCTAATCGCGGCCAACTTTTAGCAACTCCAGCAAAGGGCTTTCAAGACAAGTGAGAAACAGCGGTGGTTTGCCGCCACCTTCCCTCCCCCCATGCCCAGCTAGAGAGCTCTAAATAGGGAGGGGGAGATCCAAGACTTTTTTTTTTTCCTTAGAAGGAACAACAAAGGAATGCAGTTTCAGCTGCCTTGATGACAGAGGGTGTGGCCTAATATGTAAATGAGTTCCTGCTGGGCTTTTTCTACAGAAAAAGCTCTGGAGAGATCCATCCACTTTAGCATACTCTCATGCCAATCCCCATTTTTTTTGTTTTCCTTTCCTGAAACGAAGGCCGCTGTTTCTCCTGCCTTTTAAGCTGGTTCAGGATGCATAGAAGGGGGAGAGAGAGAGAAAGATGGTCGGCAGCCGGAAAGGCCAGTCAGAATGCCACTGCTTCAGCTTTATATATTGCTTAACTATATATCAGTATTTCATGGTAACTGTTTGAAAATTGACTGTAAACATTAGCATAGCTCAGCATTTTATCATTTTAATAGCGCATGTTGGCTTGACATTGGTCTTAGATTTATTTCTGCATTTTTCCATTGTTTGTGGAGATTATTTCCACTCTACAGAGCAGTAGTTCCGTAACTGTCCCCTACAGAAATTGACAGCTAGAATTTTGTCAGTTTTCAGGACCCATCTACTCTTCTGATGGCCCCTTCCTCAGTTAACCATTTGCTTTCCTCACTCTGGCCCCAGTACACCGTGCAGACACACTCGTAACCTTTCCATTAGTCTGTCATAGTTTGCTGGAAGACTCAACCCACCTTTTTAGAGTCACTGGGTTAAATCTCTCGGAGTATTCAGGAGCAAAAGTGTATCCTGTACACTTGCAGTACTAAATGTCAGGTTGGATTCAACCAGCCATTCATCAGCCAGCTTTTTCCTTATAGAGCTCAAGACAGACGATATTATTAAACTACAATACAAAACTAAAAAATATAAAACCAACATTTAAAATCACAGTTTAGAACTGCTTTAATTAAATGCAGGCCTAAATAAAACAGTCTTCAACTGCCTTCAAAGTGAAGGGCCAGGCGAACCTCCCTGTGGAGCTTGTTCCATAATTGTGGGGCTGCCACCAAAAAGGCCCTCTCTCATGTACCCAGAAGATGAGCTTCTTTGATTGGTGGGACAGTCAGGAGGGCCTCTCCCTGTGATCTTCATTCCCAGGCAGAACATATGGGAGAAGATGGTCCATCAGATACTCTGGTCCCAAGCCAGGTAGGGCTTTAAAGGTCAAAACCAACAACTTGAATTATGTTCAGTGTCATTGTTGTACTACCAGACCATATGCTCCCAATTGCTGGCCCCAAGGAGCAGTCTAGCCACAGCATTCTGCTCTAGCTGCAGCTTCTGAACACTATTCAAGGCTAACTCCAATAAGAGAACATTGCAGTAGTCTAGTCTAGATGAAACTAAGGCATGGATCACTGTGACTAGATCTGACTGACTCAGTAATGGACGTAGGTAATGGACTGACTCAGTAATGGACACCTTTAAGTTTGCTGAGTGACACTTGAGCAAGACGCTCCCTCCATGGCTAACTTACCTCACATACTAGCTGTGAGGGCAAAATGGAAGGAGATCCATATGTGCAAAGATAAAAATGTACTGGAAAGAGACCAGCTTGATGCACGTATGGCAAACTAAGATCAGGGAAGTTTGAATTCCGATCTCCATTTAAATAGGAGGCTCACTAGGTGAACTTGGGCCAGTCAGTCTCTCTAACCTATCTTATAGGTTTGTTGTGAGTATAAAGGGAGGAAGGGGCAAACCATGCACACTGCTCTGATTTCTTTAGAGGAATCCTTGTAGGGCTCAGAAAATGTTCTAGCTAGATAGAACAGAATCTGTATTCCACCTGTACATTGCTGGGGATTGCCCATTTAGTGTGAGGACACCAGGAGCAAATGAATTATACAAAAGAATAGCAAGCACTGTGCCAGAACAAAGCAAGATAATTTGCTTTGTAGAAACGACCTAGAATCATAGAGTTGGAAGGGGTCATCTAGTCCAACCCCCTGCACAGTGCTGGAAACTCACAAATACCTCCCCCTAAATTCACAGGATCTTCATCACTGTCAGATGGCCATCTAGCCTCCGTTTAAAAACCTCCAAGGAAAGAGAGCCCACCACCTCCTGAGGAAGCCTGTTCCACTGAGAAATCGCTCTAATGGTCAGGAAGTTCTTCCTAATGTTGAGCCGGAAACTCTTTTGATTTAATTTCAACCCATTGGTTCTGGTCCTACCTTCTGGGGCCACAGAAAACAATTCTGAACCATCCTCTATAGGACAGCCCTTCAAGTACTTGAAGATGGTGATCATATCACCTCTCAGCCGCTTCCTCTCCAGGCTAAACATGCCCAGCTCCTTCAGCCTTTCTTCATAGGACTTGGTCTCCAGACCCCTCACCATTTTCGTCGCCCTCCTCTGGACCCATTCCAGTTTGTCTATATCCTTCTTAAAATGTGGTGCCCAAAACTGAACACAATACCTGGTATATCTGTTTCTTTGAAGCCAACCAGGGTGGCCAGAGGTGTCTCAAACCCTTTTCCCTGTGAGACTGCAGACTACATCTAGTATATTGCTATACTTCAGGTAGTTAGTTCTGATCCAATATATACAGTGTGGTTGTCTTTGAAATTGCTTTTGAGAGCTTTTCAGTCAGACAGGCTACAGAGTCCCTGGAGTTTTCCGGTAGATTGACACATTCACCTGTAAGGATTTCCATGAATTTGACATGTAGGGAAATAATGAGAAATGACAACAGGAATTGTTGATGCTCAACTTGAGGAAGTCATGCAGATGATGAATCGCTGTAGTTTTCCAGCATTGCCATTGCTGCAAAAGAAGCTGTTCATTTCAGCAGTGGGTCTCTTTGATGTAGGCGCCATATTAAATGGCAGAATGCAGGTGTATGTTCCATAATAGGGGGCAGGGGTGCTTTAAATTTGCTATAGAGCCCGTTGGGGATGGGTGGAGGGTGGGCTCCCTCTGGGAATCCTACCCCCCCAGGGAAAGTGCATGCGCAATACATAGCCTCTCCTCTCCCGGTGTAGTGAACGCCGCGTGGTCACTGTCTGGCTATGCCTGGCAGATGGTCACTGCAATGGCCTCTCCTGCATTACTGCATCCGTAGCAACACCTTCTCGCTGGTCCCCCCCGTTTTCACAGAGTTTGCTACGTCATGGTGCGACCGAATTGTCCGGCGGTATAACCGGATGGGCAGGCTGGGCCCACCAACCTCGTCAGCCTAAGAGAAGGAAAACTCTAACATCAAACCCGGGCAGATAGAGCTCGTTAATGTAACACCTACCACCTGGAGGACTCACTGCCGGCGTCCCGGCTTACTGGGCCATGGCAGATGACCCCCAGGTGAAAGGGTGGAGCCAGTACCGCGCACACTGCGCTTCACCTAAAAAATTCCTCTGCGCAGGCCTGAAGGGCATATCCACACACATAACCCACAACGTATCAAGTCCTGCAGCGATAGGCAAGGGGCGAAACGGCAGGTGGAAGGTGCCACTGGAAGCCGCAGTCCCGATCCTGCATGTAGGCGGTTCAGGATATTGGTCGCCTGATGCTAACCCGGAGACGAAAGCATCTTTCGGCAGCACCCTGAACGACCAAGCAGCCTTATCTAGGGACAGCACTGCTTGCTCCACACGGAGAGGGGCCTAGAAAAGGTGGCCTAAACAAAGCTCGTCTCCCCCACCCCAGTTAGCTAGCCGCGGTCAATGGGCATCCTTACTTGCGGTCGAAAAATAACAACAAAGAAAAGGCATGCACCTGCCTCACAAAGTGTGCAAAGACTAAAGCTTGCGTGTTGGAACATCAGAACCATGCTTGACACAGTAGGCAGTGGACGCCCTGAACGACGCTCTGCTCTAGTTGCCCACGAACTTCTCAGGTTGAATATCGACATAGCAGCTCTCAGTGAGGTCCGTTTCCCTGAGGAAGGTAGTCTTCAAGAACACGGTGCTGGCTATACCCTCTACTGGTCGGGTAAGTCAAAGGCTGAGAGCCACCTTTCTGGCGTTGGCTTCATGGTCAGGAACTCCATTGCCTCCAAACTCGAAAACCTTCCAACAGGTCACTCAGATCGCATCATGTCCATGCGCCTCCCACTTCAAAACAAGCAGCATGCAACACTCTTCAGTGTGTATGCCCCAACCCTTCAAGCAGATCCTGCAGAAAAGAACAAGTTCTATGCTGATCTACGCAACCTCGTACGGAAGACCCCTACAGAGGACAAGGTGATCATCCTTGGCGACTTCAATGCCAGAGTAGGTAAAGACTCGGAAGCCTGGAAAGGAGTACTTGGCAAACACGGCATTGGCAACTGCAATGACAACGGGCGCCTCCTGCTAGAATTCTGCATGGAGCACCAGCTCACCATCACCAACACTATCTTCCAGCAGAAGAACAGTCTGAAGACAAACTGGATGCACCCACGGTCCAAGCATTGGCACCTTATCGACTACATTCTGGTGCGCCAGAGAGACCTTCGAGATGTCTTACACACCCGAGTAATGCCCAGCGCAGAATGTCATACGGATCATCGTCTTGTACGCTGCAATCTCCGTCTTCACTTTAAACCCACACCCAGGAGAGGAGGTATCCCTCGGAGGAAGTTTCAGGTTGGCAGCCTCCAGTCAGCTGAAGTTAAAGCTACCTTCCAGGCAAAACTCCAGTCAAGAATTGAGGACCTCAGTTGCCCCACAGACCCTTCTCCAGAAGCACTCTGGGAACACCTAAAAACTACCGTCCTGCAGATCTCTGAAGAAGTCCTCGGGTTCTCCACAAGGAAGAACAAGGACTGGTTTGATGAGAACAATCAAGAGATCCAAGAATTACTGGCGAAAAAGAGATCTGCCTACCAAGCACATCTTGCTCAGCCCTCCTGTCCTGGGAAAAAAGCAACCTTTTGCGCTGCATGTAGCAACCTCCAGTGCAAGCTTCGAGACATTCAGAACGAGTGGTGGACCAAGCTTGCAGAGAGAACCCAGCTGTGTGCAGACACTGGTGATTTAAGAGGGTTCTACGAAGCCCTGAAGGCAGTATATGGTCCATCATATCAGGCTCAGAGTCCCTTGCATAGTGCAGACGGCCAAGTGCTCCTCACAGACAAGGCATCCATACTGAACCGGTGGTCGGAGTATTTTCAGGTTCTCTTCAGTGCCAACCGCGTAGTTCAAGATTCAGCAATCCACCTCACCCCACTTCAACCGGTGAAAACAGAGTTGGATGAGATCCCCACCCTAGAAGAGACTGTTAAAGCCATCAAGCAACTGAAAAGTGGCAAGGCAGCAGGAGTTGATGGAATTCCACCAGAGATCTGGAAGCATGGGGGCACAGTACTACATAGCTCACTTCACAAAGTACTTGTCACCTGCTGGGAACAAGGCAAATTACCACAGGACTTTCGCGATGCAATCATCATCACCCTATACAAGAACAAAGGGGAAAAGTCAGACTGCTCCAACTACCGGGGGATAACCCTGCTCTCCATCGCAGGCAAAATCCTTGCCAGAATACTCCTGAACAGACTGGTGCCCACCATTGCAGAAGAACTCCTCCCAGAGAGCCAGTGCGGCTTCAGAGCTAACAGGAGCACCACCGACATGGTATTTGTTCTCAGGCAGCTCCAAGAGAAATGCAGGGAACAGAACAAGGCTCTGTATGTGACTTTTGTCGACCTTACCAAAGCTTTCGATACCGTTAGCAGGAAAGGCCTGTGGCAAATCTTGGAACGTTTAGGATGTCCCCCAAGGTTCCTCAGCATGATCATCCAGCTACACGAAGACCAGCGAGGCCAAGTCAGACACTGCAACGACCTCTCGGAGCCCTTCCCAATAGGCACAGGTGTAAAGCAAGGCTGCGTTCTCGCGCCAACTCTCTTTACGATCTTCTTTAGCATGATGCTTCAAAGAGCTGCAGTAGATCTAGATGAGGACAATGGTGTCTACATCCGCTATCGCACCGATGGCAGTCTGTTCAACCTGAGGCGACTAAAGGCACACTCCAAGACAATGGAAAAACTCATCCGAGAGCTACTGTTTGCTGATGATGCTGCACTCGTCTCCCACTCGGTATCAGCTCTGCAGCATATGACGTCCTGCTTTGCAGAGGCTGCCAAGCTATTCGGCCTAGAAGTTAGTCTGAAGAAGACAGAAGTTCTCCACCAGCCTGCACCCCAGGAAGATTATCACCCTCCCTGCATCACTGTGGGTGAATCAGTTCTGAAGACAGTCCAGCAATTCAGCTATCTGGGGTGCATCATCTCCTCCGATGCCAAGATCGACAAGGAGATTGACAACAGGCTGGCAAAGGCAAACCGTGCATTTGGCCGACTGCACAAAAGAGTGTGGAGCAACAAGCATCTAAAAAAAGGCACAAAGATCAATGTTTACAAAGCGGTTGTGATGACAACCCTCATCTACGGCTCCGAATCGTGGGTTTTATACCGTCATCACCTGCGACTCCTTGAGCGCTTTCATCAGCGCTGCCTTCGCACCATCCTCAACATCCACTGGAGTGACTTTGTGACCAACACTGAAGTCCTCAAGCGGGCAGAGGTTACCAGCATCGAGGCACTGCTGTTGAAGACGCAGCTGCGCTGGGCAGGGCATATTTCTAGGATGGAAAACCACCGCCTTCCCAAGATTGCTCTGTATGGCGAACTCTCCACCGGCCATCGAAATAGAGGGGCACCAAAGAAGAGGTACAAGGACTCCTTGAAGAAATCCCTTAGCACCTGTCACATCAACCATCACCAGTGGTCTGACCTAGCCTCAGATCGCAAAGCATGGAGGCACACCATCCACCAGGCTGTCTCTTCCTTTGAGAACGCACGCATAGCTGGTCTTGAGGACAAAAGGAGATTGAGGAAGAATCGCACTGCTACAGCACCAACCCCAAATCAGACTTTTCCCTGCAGCCGCTGTGGCCGGACCTGCCTGTCCCACATTGGTCTTGTCAGCCACCAGCGAGCCTGCAGCAAACGTGGACTATTGCACCCTTCTTAAATCTTCGCTCGCGAAGCCAAGCCGAGAGAGCCCGTTGTGTTTTTCACTACACAGCAAATTTCTAACACGGTTTCTTTCCGTTTTACGAAAGGTAGATTAAAAATAGCTTTAATCCAAAATTTCTCATCCTAAATTAGAGCATCAGTTAACATGCTGAACCAGACAGATTAATCATCACTAAAAAGGCCGTCACGCAGGTGAGAAGCCATCTCCTCTAATCTTCGTGGAATTCATTTTCCTCTTCAGCTTTCTTTGCTGACTTCCCATGCGTGTCTTTGAGACAGGTTAGCACAGAGAACAAAGCCCCATTTCAATGTTTCAAGGTGGGAAATGCTTCCTGGTGGTGCGGTAACATTTGAAAATGTGCGAGAGACTAATGATATTACTGTAGTATCTCTGGGCCAGAGCTTGCAAGTACCAGGGGAGAAGAGGACTGGTATGGAGCTACAGAATTGCTTTCTGTGTAATAGGCAGAGTTATGGCCATTGTCTGAAGCACTGCTGCATGGAAGCCCTTTTTCGACCCTGGAGTATTTTAACAGAGGCTGTTTGTGTGCCTCAGTTGCTGTCAAATCGCAGCCAACTTACAGGGAGCCCAGAAGGGGGCTTTCCAGGCAAGTGAGGAGCAGAGGTGGTTTGCCATTGCCTTCCTCTGTAAAGCCTTCCTTGGTGGTCTCCCATCCAAGAACTGACCCCAGCAAGGGGTGTTCAAGGCAAGTAAGAAGCAGAGGCGGTTTGCCATTGCCTTCCTCTGCAGAGCCTTCCTTGGTGGTCCCCCATCCAAGAACTGATCACAGCAAGGGGTGTTCAAGGCAAGTAAGAAGCAGAGGTAGTTTGCCATTGTTTTCCTCTGCAGAGCCTTCCTTGGTGGTCTCCCATCCAAGAACTGACCCCAGCAAGGTGCTTTCAAGGCAAGTGAGAAGCAGAGGTGGTTTGCCATTGCCTACCTCTGTAAAGCCTTCCTTGATGGTCTCTCTTCCAAGGTCCAGCCCTGTCTAGCTTCTGTGATCTGAGGAGATCAGGCTATATCATGCTGCCTTCCCTCTTAACTGAGACAACTCAGGTGCAGTATAAGGTTTTTTAAAACCAAGGTTGTGCCTACTCAGGTATGATAGCAGTTGGGTGTATATTGGATGAGAGTTTTTTCCCAGCCAGTGCTCTTATATTAGAGGTGGACTCTGAACTCCAGATTTTTCAATTGGTTTAGTGTTGCATCCGGATGGTGTTACTTGACAGATGGGTTTTTGACTGCTCAAGACTTTTAGTCAAGGAGCTTTAATCAGATTAAAGGAAAGGGAAGTATTTTTTTTTTTGCAAGCCGATGCTCTCTATTAGACTCTGAACTCAAGTACTCAAGGTCTTCAGGTTTATTGCTAATAGTGGGAATTACATTAAAGATGTTCGCTAAGAGAATCAATACATTTCCGTACTTATTTCAGAGTTGCCATCCATTATAACATAAATGTTAGACTTGAACCGATGACCCCTGAGTTTAAAACTCTACTCATGTTTGACCCTAGATCACTGGATGACCCTAGATCTTGGACTAGTTATCCTATTGTCTCTTGTCTGCCGTACCCCATGGTATCCCAGGTCAGGGTGTGCAGTAGGGGAATCCAGAAACAGCTCCCACTTTAGTCACAAGGAGGAGGGAAAAGTAGGACTGGGCCCCAAAAGCACTTAAAGGACTAGGGTTGCCAACTTGCCTTGGGAAATCTCTGGATATTTGGAGGTGGCATCTGAGGAGGGCAGAGGTTGGGGTGGGGAGGGCACTGCATGGAGACATAAAATCCACCCCCCCACACACACACACAAGCAGCCAATTCCTCCTAGGTCAGTTGTACCTCTGAAAGAACTGCAGGACCCACCCAGAAAATGGTAGCTCTAGGAAAGGCCAAAGGCTGCCGGTATTAGAGCCAGTTTGGTGTAGTGGTTGAGTGTGCAGACTCTTATCTGGGAGAACCAGGTTTGATTCCCCGCTCCTCCACCTGCAGCTGCTGGAATGGCCTTGGGTCAGCCATAGCTCTTACAGAGTTTGTCCTTGAAAGGGCAGCTTCCAGGAGAGCTCTCTCAGCCCCACCCTTCTCACAGGGTGTCTGTTGTGGGAAAGGCAGGTAAAGGAGATTGTAATCCACTCTGAGATTCAGAGTGAAGGGCAAGGTATAAATCCAATATCATCATCTTCTCCTTCCTCAGGGTAAAGGCTGCCTCTAGAGCAGAGACCTTCATGGGAGTAAAGGCTTACTCACGTAGGCCAAGAGAGCCAATGGTGGCTATGGCAAGAGGAAGGGGGGGGGAGTTAGAACAGGAAGGAGGGCTTGCTGGGCAGGAAGCCAGACTAGGGTACCTCCAGAAGGGTTGTGGCCAGATTGATGATGGCTTATACAGTAACTCTAGGAATTGCCAGAATTTCTGTGGTAAAACTATATAGGTAGCTCTAGGAATTGCCAGAAACTCTGCAGTAAAACCATACAATTTCTGGCCATTCCCGGAGCTACGCTATGTTGCTTCCAGTCGTTTCTACTGGAAGTGACAGAGAATCACATGCGATGCTGTGGGTAAAAAAAAAAAAAAACATCCTCACACCACTGCTCCAGGTGGCAGCAGGCAAGAGGAACAAGACATTTCCTTCCCCAGAAGAGAAAATAGCACCCCTAAGACAGATGGGATCTTGGAGGACAGAATGGATCAGACTCTCCCATGCACCAGGGAGGCAGCATCCCTGACCTGAACAGCAGCAGATTCCTTTTCACGGGACCTGTCTGCTTCAGTGCCTAACCCTGTATTCAGGATGCAATAGCTAGAGACAGCAAGGCAAGAAGGAAGGAAGGTTGGGAGCAAAGCCAAAGCCTTGGCAGAGACTGGTGGAGGCAGTAAGGGGTTGGTGGACCTCTAGGGAGGTGAACCAAGAGAGGTGAACCAAGGACTCTGATGTTTCAGACAAACTGTGCAATAAAACCGCAGCCTTAATGGTTCTCTTGGTGTCTGCATGTTACTGGGAGACTGGGTATCATGGAAATGCCTGGGGGGGGGGGGGGAGAAGGAATCCTGGCCCAAGAGGCTTCATGGCCCAAGAACAGCAATGAGTTGTGTGGCATCTGAAAAACTGACAAGCAAAAACTTGTGTTGTCTGCAGTCTTCTTAATAATATGCTCTTTAACTGCACTTCTATAATGGCACAAAATGCGTGTGGTTTAAGTGCCATCAAATTGCTTCCAATTTATGGCAAACCAATGAATGACCAACCTCCAAAACATCCTATTAATGACCTCCAAAACATTAACAATTTTGCTCAGGTGTTGCAAAAGAAGAAGAAGACAGCAGTTTTATACCCCACCCTTCTCTCTGAATCAGAGACTCAGAGCAGCTTACAATCTCCTATATCTTCTCCCCCCGCAACAGACACCCTGTGATGTGGGTGGGGCTGAGAGGGCTCTCACAGCATTTGCCCTTTCAAGGACAACTCCTGCAATAGCTATGGCTAACCCAAGGCCATTGCAGCAGCTGCAAGTGGAGTAGTGGGGAATCAAACCTGGTTCTCCCAGATAAGAGTCTGCATACTTAACCACTACACCAGACTGGCCATGGCTTCCTCCCCAACCTCTGCCTTTCTCAGGTGCCACCTCCTTTATTGAGTCCATCTCATCATGGATCTTCCTCTTTTTCTGCTGCCTTCAACTTTTCCTAGCATGATTGTATTTTCCAGTGACTCATCTCATGTGACCAAAGTACAATAGCCTCCATAAGCTTCTAGGGAGGTTTGATTTGATCTGGAACCCACTTGTCTTTTGGGCAGTCCATAGTATCCATGAAACTCTACTCCAACCTTGCATTTCAAATAAATAAACTTCCTTCCTGCCAATTTCCTTGATTGTCCAACTTTCACACCCCTACATAGTAATGGGGAATACTGTGACATGAATTAACTTGACCTTGGTCACCAGCAACACATCCTTACACTTAATAACCTTTTTAGCTTCTTCGTGGCTGTCATCCCAGTTTCAGTTTCCTTCTGAGTTCTTGGCTTCAGTCTTCCTTCTGGTTGGTGATGGAGCCAAAGGATAGAATCTTGAACAACTTCAGTTTCTTCACTGAAGGCGTGCAACTCCTCAGTGGTCATTACTTTTGTCTTCCTGATGTTCAGCTGTAATCCTGCTTTGGCACTTTCTGTTTTAACTTTCATCAGCAGTCTTTTCAGGTCTTCCCTATTTTCTGCCAGTAACATGTTGTCTTCATATCTCAAACTGTAAAAGGTCCTTCCAGGTGTTTTTATTCCACCTTCATCTAAATCTGCTCCGGCTTTCCTTATACGTTCTGCATAGTGATTGAACAGACAGGGAGATAAAAGGTCTTGACACCTTTGCCAATTGGAAAACATTCTGTTTCTCCATACCAGGGATGGCCAAACTTGTTTAACGTAAGAGCCGCACAGAATAAACTTCAGATGTCTGAGATCCGCAAGACGTGAACGTCAGATGTTTGAGAGCCACAAGACAGGAAGGAAGGAAGGAAGGAAGGAAGGAAGGAAGGAAGGAAGGAAGGAAGGAAGGAAGGAAGGAAGGAAGGAAGGAAGGAAGGAAAATAGATGGCGGAAGGAAGAGAAAAAGGTGAAAAGAAAGCAACTTTAACTTTAACTGGCTGGCTTGACTTGAAGTTATTTAAAGAGACAAATAGTTTCTCCAGCCAGTGGGGTGGTGGGGACTTCGAGAGCCACACAATATGTGTGAAAGAGCCACGTATGACTCCTGAGCCGTAGTCTGGCCACCCCTGCTCCATACTCTGTCCTAACAGAATCCTTCTTTCCAGAGCACAAGTTGCACATCAAGACAATTAGGTGTCGTAGCACACCCGTTTCTTTTAAAACCCGCAAAGTAAAGACATAAAAAATGGAATTCAGAGGCCATGAGAAGCAAGAGAAATGGTGCAGATGACTTCATGCATTTCAAAATCTTTAGACCTCGCCTTTTGCATTCCCCCCCCCCTGTACCCACTTATGTATGATATAATTTGCGTAGGATATACTGTATGATGCATTGGAGTCTGTGCTTTCATAAATACAATCTTTAAGGTGCCACCTAATCCTCATGGCTTTTTGCTCCAGCAGACGAATGCAGCCATCCTTTTGGAATTTGTCACCACCCCACAAGGCTGTTGGTTGCATATATTAGGTAGAACACAATATATGTTAACCTGAGCTTTTGGCAGAATATCAATAATGCGTGTCTCTGCCGGTGGAGTGTTTAACACATTACTTCTGGGGAAAAAATGTTAATAATTTGCATTATAGCGCTAAAATGGCATGTAGTCACATATTAAATGAAAATAATTTTTGTAATTTTATCTGGAAAATTGTAAGCTGCATTTGTACAGAAAAGTGTAAGAGGTTGAAAGACATTTTGGACAATCCGTGAGCTACAGCATGTCACCTTTTCGCACATCTGAATGGCAGGACATTAATAGGGTACATAATGAAGAAATTGGAATAGGCTAGTAAATTATATAATGGCATGTTCTGACATTTGGCTGAGACGGAATGGGGAATAATGGCGATGGTTGCCGCGACTCACGCTGGATGTAAATATGTAAATATTAATGAAATTTGTTAAAGAAGAAGCTTGTCATCATGTTGGTAATGAAAAGCTTCATTAAAATGTGGAGTTGAAGGGGAAAGTCTGAATCATATATTGTAGATTTTGCACAGCAGGGAAGAAGTTTACGGTACAATTTAAATTACTTGACTTGGCAGATGGAAAGGGGGGGGGGTTGTGTTCTTTTCCCAAAACGTCAATCAAATAGCCTTCAATGTTAAATAAAACTAGACATTTGAAAACACAGACCTACTGCCAAAAATGGCATCCCGGTCTCTAGTTCTCCCTTGGTCCCCTTCCCTGCCCTCCTAACATCTACTGAAAGTCCCAGTATGATGAGATATCGTTATGCCATGAAATTTTCCCACCCCTACTAGAAACTGGCAGTCTTGCCGAAAAGACTGGGATAATTTGCCAGGGGATGTAATACTACAATATAAGCTGAGTGCCACAACATATTGCACAGCAGAGGGGAACAACTAGACATGGGAATGTCATTTTTAACAGCAGCCATGGGTCATCTTTTAACATAATGCTGACAGTGATCTTGAGAAAAGCGGGTCAGTAAGCCTTGTGACGTGACATATCATAAGGTAAGTGCCATTACTTGTTACAGAGCATGTAACTAGATACAGGGATGCTGTTTTCGGTAGCGTCCCCATGTTATCTCTTAACAAAGTTCCATCCAGAGAATCTTTTCTTCTGCCAGTGCCTTTTGCCGCAATATTCAAAAGTATACTGAGAGTCTGCTTCCTTCCTTTTACATGATAAGCAAGGACCTGGACTCACCCTGGTCCCGGTTGTGGCTCCGCACAGAGTGGGAAGGGGGAAGGGCAGCCTTTTGTCGGGTGGAGGGGGTAGGCCAGGCCAAGCGCGGGAAGCAGGCCTGGCCCTCAGCCTGATGCTGGCCCTATGAGCTGTCTCTGGGATTGGTCAGAGGGAGGGCTGAGCAGCAACTACTTAGGACCCAGCACTGCCGCCGCCTGCCGTCTTTGACCATCGGATTGCTTGGCCCACCCTCCCAGCCCTTTATTTAGGTGTTTTTTCAGGGGTTGCATATGGGTCGTCTTCCTGATTTTCTTGTCACAACTTGGCGGTATCCGCATGGGGCTGGATCCATTCTCAGGAAATCGGCCTGCGTGCCCACTTCCAGAGTATGGGGATCCCTTTAAGGGATCTTGGTACGAGGGGCGACTGATGTGCACAGCCCAGGGGCTGGTAAACTGGGGGATTACCCTCACGCTCAGGTGGCAGGGAAGACCACCCCTGGGCTTCCGCCCTAGTGGAATCCCTAACCTGCCATCCCAAGGTGGCCAGCGGAGCATCGACTGGCAGGCGGGTCAGTCGATGAGTGGGATCCTTACCCCATGCTGTAACCAATAAAGTTGTGGCCAGTTTTATTCCACTTTTTCCGAAAATGGTGTGGTTGTGTGTTATTTTAATTGAAACTGTAAATTAAACTAGAATGTGTTCCATATAGGAACAGTGAGGGTTGTGTGTTGTTTGTGTGCTTGTGAAAGCTATCCCTTGTGATGATTGTGTATATAGGGGAGGGACGGTGGCTCAGTGGTAGAGCATCTGCTTGGGAAGCAGAAGGTCCCAGGTTCAATCCCCGGCATCTCCAAAAAAGGGTCCAGGCAAATAGGTGTGAAAAACCTCAGCTGGAGACCCTGGAGAGCCGCTGCCAGTCTGAGTAGCCAATACTGACTTGGATGGGCCGGGGGTCTGATTCAGTAGAAGGCAGCTTCATATGTTCATATGTGTTGGTAGGGAGAAATTTTGCCTGGGGTGCCTGCCTCGGTCCCTCCCCTTGGTGCTGGAGCCACAATCTCTTATCCGCAGTTTAGAGTGTTTCTGTACATTCTTTGTTCCATATAGGAACAGTGAGGGTTGTGTGTTGGTTGTGTGCTTGTGAAAGCTATCCCTTGTGATGATTGTGTGTATAGCCCACAACTGGAAATACTGTTCAGTGTGAAACAGTCATGGGTGGGGGGACCTAAATACAAGTATGGTGCTATAATCTCGGACCCAAAGAGCTACTTTTAGCATACCCAAGAACCTGTGCATGTGTGGGTTTTCTAATATATATTTTTAAAACAATGCTGTATCGAATTGTTTATGACATTCTACTTGCTGTGCATCAAGTATGTGGGCATGTTCAGGAACTGGATGTGCTTAGTCCCCTAGGGCACATGAGAGCTCATGTAGTTCGTTTTATCCTGGCCGCACAGTACTCTGAGCTTTACTGAGTGACATCAGCAAAAGAAGAGAAATGTTTTGAAGGCTACAATCCCTGAAACAGCTTTGTTAAATAAGCATCCCGATGGCTGCTGATCTGTAGAGTGTGTCCTTGCCGCCTAAGGAGTAATTTATTGTTTGTTGGTTTTATTGGTTTTATTGTACTGTTTCTTGTTTTAACTTGTAGGTTTTAACTACATGTGGCTCTTGTTTTAACTTGTTTTAACTAATCTCTGTTGTGATCCGCCCTGAGCCCGTTGATGGGAAAGGGCGGAATATAAGCTTACAAAAATAAAATAAATAAAAATAATGTAAAATAAGTGCCAGAAGACCTATCCTAGGTTTTTTTAGAGAACGCTTGTTGAATTTTATTTTAGATTCCTTAGTGAATTTAAAAGAAAGGAGACACTTGCCCCTCCCCACCTTCTGCAAACCGATGCGTGTTTTGCCCATTCCAGGCTCACAGGGAGGCAATAAATATTAACCAGCCCACTAATGGAGTTTGAATAGAATCCCTTCCATTGATACCCAACCAAATAAAGAGCTCACAGCAGAGAGGAAGGGGTGGAAAAGAAAACCAAAACTGTATTGCATGTTTTTTCTCTTTCTTTTGCAGCAACCAGCAGGCTTTCTTACTAGAGAACGTCCCGTGCAATAACGCAAGCTGCAAGAGCGTACGCCGTATGTTTAAGGTCCACTGGGATGTCTCAGATCTGAATCAAATCGAAGGCGCAGTGGTGGCAACCTTCTTCGACATTTATGAAGATGTGAGTTCAGCTCTCTTCAGTGGTTTCCCGCTGCCTTAACTGCCAACTGTCCGTTCTTGTTTGAGGCTTCCTTCCAAACTTGCACTTCATAGTATTTTGACAAGACGATCCACAGCACGTAATGAAAACAAATTATTTGATGCAGCGGGGGGGGGGGGGGGGGCGTCATTTTCAAGCTAGAGGGAAAGCTGTTGATTGATGGAGCTGCCTTATATGATGCTAGAGCCTTAGCACAGCACGGTCCACTCTGAGCGGCAGTGCCTCTTCAGAGTGTTTCAGAGGGAAAGGACTTCCTCTAAAACAGGGGTGGCCAAACTGCAGCTTGGGAGCTACATGTGGCTCTTTCATGCATATCGTGTGGCTCTCAGAGTCCCACCACCACACTGGCCAGCTTGGAGAAGGCATTTGTCTCTTTAAATCGCTTCTCCAAACCAAGCCAGCCGGTGGCTTGGAAAATGCATTTAAAATTAAAGTTGCTTTCTTTCTACCTTTTCCTTCCCATCTGCTTCGGAGGGGAGCCTGCTTCGGTGGGGAGGGCAGGATATGGATCCAATAAAATAAATAAATTAAAGAAAATCTATTGGCCCGCCTCCCTCCCTCCTTCAAACATCTGATGTTCATGTCTTGCAGCTCTCAAACATCTGACATTTATTCTGTCTGGCTCTTAACACAAAGCAAGTTTGGCCACCCCCTCCCCCTTGCTCTATACCTTCTGCCTGAGACTTTTTAGCTGGGCGTGCCAGGAACTGAAGTTTCTCTGTGTAAAGTGTGTGCTCTGTTGCGGATCCAGAGCCTCTTCCCCAGTGAGCAGCCACTCTTCATTTGCAGTAAAGACTAATAGAATAAATCTATGCTAATGAAAGAGAGGATTTAGCCCTAGTGAGTAGAATTGCCCTAAGGGATAGTTACACATTCTCAATGCTAAAAATTAAATTCAGCAAGCCTGCTCGAGTTCTTGTTTTAAAATGAGAGAAGCAACCACGCCTGCTTTCTTTCTCTCTCCCCCCCCCCACTTGCCTTGCCTTTTGAAACTGCTAAGAAATTTTGGGGGTTATTTACATCCCCCCAGAAATTCTCCCCAGTGGGGTTCCAGAGCATCTCCTCCATGTTACCTTCATCACTACAACAATCCCTGTGTGAGATTGGCTGAGACACAATGATCAGCCCAAGTTCTGTGATGGAGTGCAGATCCAAACCTGGGTTTCCCAGTCCAGCACTTTAGCCATACCTATTTTGTAAACTGCTGGCCGGGGAAACTGTACATGTCTTTCTACAGTACTGTTCCATTGCACTTACATTCAAAGTGACTTTATTTATTAAATACAATTCATTAGGCCATTCTTCCCTGCCAGCGAGGCTCAGGGCGGCTTACATCAGAGGCAGATATAATAAATAATAGAAGTAAAAACAGCATTAAAAGTGCTTAGACATTAATAGTAAAACAATGCACCATCTGATGGTGAAAATAATTTCAGTACCCACCAGACCCCTGGAGTGGAGGGGATGTGGAGAGGTGAGGGGAGGAAGATAGGGATGTTAGAGTACCAGACCGTCACTGTCCGCAACCGAATGCCTGGTGGAACATCTCTGCCTGGCAAGCCTCTACCAGGCAGGGGCCGGGGCCAAAAAGGCCCTGGCCCTAATTGAGGACAGACAGATCTCGCTCAGGCTAGAGACCACCAACTTAACATAAATAAATCATAATATATATGTGAATATAACATGTAATATATAGATTAGGGGTTCACAGCGTGGTACCTATGGGCACCATGTTGTCCACTGATGCTTTTCCTGGTACCCACCAAGTGTTTTCCAAAAGTGGGCAGGGCCATTTGAGACTTTCACTCAGGAGGGCTTCTAACTGGCCACTGGAGGTTTCATTGGTGGCATGGATTGGGGGGGGGGGTGGCGGCATTGCTTCAGCTATAACTGCCACTACAGCATATGGGTCTTCACTATGTGACTGAAGATAAGTTGTGTGTATGAAAGAAAATATTTTAATTGGTATATTCATTTTAAGAGGCATCTTGTTTAGCAGAACTTCTGCCTGAAATGTTGAAGAATTAGTATTAGAGTTATTTATAACTTCACTTTCTGACATTTTGTGGTTGGCCATTTCTCCTATGGAAGTCAGTTTGTGGTTGCACCCAACACCCTGGGTCAGAATTCCAAAAGTGTCCGTATGCACTAAAACATCGGGGACTCCTGGTATAGATATTTTCATCAGAAGCCTTTATTAGTTACGGTTTCTTATCAAGGTTACGCTTAGTGGCAAGCCCTGATTTGTCCTGCGCAGTGTGTGAAATCATCCATAATTACCCTGTCTTAAATCAGAGTTTGAGTCCAGACCAACAAAGTTTAATTTGGGGTATAAGCTTTTGTGTGTTTATACCCAGAATTAAACTTCATTGGTCTTAAAGGTGCCACTGAACTCAAACATCTTCTGTTGCTTCAGACCAACATGGTTGCCCACCTGAATCTACCACAGCTCTGGATCTAATGAGGCGCTACAGTGGGTAATCTTTGGAGTCTTACCACTTTGATACAGCCCTGTTAATTTGGGAAAAACCTTTGAGTGAGCCCCTGATTCTTGCTTCGATGAATCTAAACTCCCAGAAAGATGGTGCTCAAGGCAGGACAATTGATCTTAGTTGATGAAAGGGCACATGTGGGGAGAGACACTTTGGGAGAGATGTAGGCTTCAAGTCCCAAAGGGCTTTAAAGACCAAAACCTTGTTGGATTGGTCCTTGAAATGCTACTAGGCTCGCTATATCAGGAGTCCCCAACCCCTGGGCTGCGGACAGTACTGGTCCGTGGCCTGTTAGCAACCGGGCCATGGAGTGAGGCAAAGGCACCACACCACCCCTTCCGCCCACCCGGGTCCCAGGGAGATGAAAGAGGCAACGCAGTCTCACTCCGAAGCACCACCTCATTAATTTGCCTGGGTTCCGGGTGGGCGGAAGGGGCAGCACAGCAGTGACCTTCACCTACCTCTCATTTAAAGACCCCCATGGGGGAGCAGGGATGGGGTATGGCCGTGGGGGCATCCTTGGGCAGCAAAACCTCCAGCACCCCCATCAGTCCATGGAAAAATTGTCTTCCACAAAACCGGTCCCTCGTGCCAAAAAGGTTGAGGGCCACTCCACTAAATGGAATTTTCACGTTCAGAGGTATCTGCTATTGAATTGTAGGCATTGGGGCAAAACAGAGAAGGACTGTTGCCCTCGTGCGTTTAACTAACAATGCCCTTTTGAAAACAGGATGTTGGACTCAGAGGACTCAGGGTTCATCTCATTTCCTAGGTCCAACTTCATCCCTCTATCCCCAGCACTGTGCATGCTGCCAGTGAATTGTTAAGAAAAGACTATAAGAAAACTGGACAGTTGCCATGTTGTTATGATCCCAGAAACATCACAGCTGAGTTGCTCAGAAGCTTTAATCCCACCACACAATTCTGGAAAGTCTGTTCTGACTAAAACCAATGTAAATCACAAGATTCGAGGGTACTCCGGTGTCCACTGGCTGCCAAATGTTCACACAAATTCATTTCCGCACAGTGCCTGAGCTCCCAACTTCCAATTACAAATTTCCCTTGACCTCAAGCTCACTTCTACCTCCTTGAACCTTTAACCATCTCTGTTTGTTCACACCAAATCATGAAGCTAGCCCCAGACTCTTAATCAGATGTAATTTTTGATTCCCACCCCACCCCACCCCAAATCTGTGGTGCTAGATTTACTTGGAAGTTCCAAGGGTGAAAAGTACATCTCCAGGGATTTTTTTTTGACGGGGGGCTGTGTTTTCTGCCAGATAAGTCATTCAAAATGTTTTTCATGCTCCCTAATATCTGGAGGTGAAGTCTGACACGTTTGAAGGATTGTTTAATGGAAGCCTGATATCTGCTTAGCACAGCAGTGTTCCTGTTGTGGAGAAGTCATAAAACTGACATGTTTCCTGTTAAACGTGGTGATGGATGGAACGGCGTTGCCCCAGAATACATCACTTTGTGCTTAAAACAGATACCTGCAGCCTCCATCCATGCAAAGTTGAAAAGGAGCACATGTGAAAAGCTGCCATGTGGTCACAGGTCCTTTTTGACACCATTTAATTCATGATGGGGGGAGGGGATGTTCAGATCTGGAACTGTAGTGCCTTTAGAACTAGTGTGCTGTCAATAGGAACATTACTGCTGGAGCAAACGTGTTATGGCAGGCTTAAACTAAAGGTAAAGGTAGTCCCCCGTGCCAGCACCAGTCGTTTCCGACTCTGGGGTGACATCACTTCACGACGTTTTCACGGCAAACTTTTTTACGGGGTGGTTTGCCATTGCCTTCCCCAGTCAGCTACACTTTCCGTCCAGCAAGCTGGGGGCTCATTTTACCAGCCTCGGAAGGCTGAGTCAACCTTGAGTCGGCTACCTAAATCCAGCTTTGGCTGGGATCGAACTCAGGTCGTGAGCAGAGCTTAGGACTGCAGGACTGCAGCTTTACCACTCTGCGCCACGGGGCTGCTAAGGCTTAAACTAGTTTATGTCATCTAAGGGCATCTAAAATTGTCATTCTTTGACATAGTGAGAAAGGGGATGGGAAGCAATTTTTACAATAGAATTCTCAGTATTCTCATTAAAGTGTAATACCCAGGATTCATTGGAGGGAATCATCAGTTTGGTGTAGTGGTTAAGTGTGCAGACTCTTATCTGGGAGAACCGGGTTTGATTCCCCACTCCTCCACTTGCACCTGCTGGAATGGCCTTGGGTCAGCCATAGCTCTGGCAGAGGTTGTCCTTAAAAGGGCAGCTGCTGTGAGAGCCCTCTCCAGCCCGACCCACCTCACAGGGTGTCTGTTGTGGGGGGAGGAAGGTAAAGGAGATTGTGAGCCGCTCTGAGACTCTTCGGAGTGGAGGGTGGGATATAAATCCAATATCATCATCATCTTCTTCTTCTTCTTCATCACAACTGCTAAATGTTATAAAACTAATATAAGACGCAGACCTTTGGACCTCTGGAGTGAATTCTCCAGAAGCCACCACTTATCTTAGTACTGCGTTGCATCCCGAGGTCCCAGGTTCGATTCCTGGAATCTCCAGTTAAGGGGTCTGGCATTTGGTGATGTGAAAAGACCTTTGCGTAAAAAACCCTGGAGACCCACTACGAGGGTTAGACAATATTGACTTTGATGAATCAAGGGTCTGATTCAGCAGAAGGCAGCTTCACGTTTGTTCTTTCTCTGACTTGTGATGTATGTCTGTTATGTATGTGTCACTGTCATACAGTTACAGAAGTGAAGCAGACCTCCTTTCAATTTATTTCCACCCCCCCCCCCCCGCTCCTTCCTGAGACCGTTCAGCTTCCCCTAATCAGCTTTCGCAAACCGACAGTGAATTTGCAGAAATCACAATTGAAATTTCTCAGATTTCCACAAGGATTGCTTTCCTTCCCTTTTCCCAGAAGGAAAACATTCTGGCTGCGTGTGAACGTTTTCTCCTCAGTGCATGTAATCGAACTAAATCATTCAAACAAGGGTGGCTGACATGTGTGTTCCTGACACTGTATTTTCAAAACATGATCGGGTGACTCAAAATGTGTACTGCAGCAGAACACGACCCACTCCATAATAAATCTGATGCCACCTGGCAGCAAGACCGTTACAGTAGCGGAGCGCATGTGCAGTGCCAGAGGATAACATAGAAAGGAAAAAAGAAATATTAAAATGAGAAATTTCTTTCTTGGCGGTGGAAAGCACCGTCAAGTCACAGCAGACTTACTGCAGCCCCTCAGGGTTCTCGAGGAAGAGACATTCAGAGGTGGTTTGTCATTGCCTGCCTCTGCATAGCAACCCTGGACTCCTTTGGTGGCCTTCCAACCAAGTACCAACCTAGTTAGCTTCCGAGCTCTGAGGAGGATCAGGCTAGCCTGTGCCAGCCAGGTCTGGGTTTCTCTTTCTTACAACTTGTTAAAACTATTGCCTTCTATTTGCAAAGAAGAAGAGATTGGATTTATATTCCCTTCACTCAGAGTCTCAGAGCTGCTTACAATCTCCTTCCCTTCCTCTCCCCACAACAGACACCCTGTGAGGTAGGTGGGGCTGAGAGAGCTCTCAAAGAACTGGTCTTGAGAGGAACAGCTCTGAGAGAGTTATGACTGATCCAAGGACATACCTGCAGGTGCAGGTGGAGGAGTGGGGAATCAAATCCGGCTCTCCCAGAGTAGAGTCCGCAACAACCACAACACCAGACTGGTTGCTTAAATGAAAATGGTTGCCAAAATCTTCACTGCAACCTTATTGTAAATCAGGGCAGGGGCAAGTGGGAGAGAAAATTCACAGGCCAAGTCATATCCATGTGTCTTCAGACAGACAGCTTTTTCTTTTACAATTTAAATTCTAATTTGAGCTAAAGCATATCTGCTCTTATGATTTTTGCTGGTTAGGTATTTTGCTTCTTTAATTTTTTTTTGCCTGCTTTTTAAAAAACGATTGTACTTAAATGCGGTTTTGGTTGATCCCTTTTTGCCCTCTTTCTTTAGGGCATCTTGGATATAATTGTTCTCAGCAACAGCTCTAAGAAAAACCTTGCCATCCACGCATTAAAAAATAATTTTGAAGCAGATGCCTACTTTGTTAAAGTCATTGGTAAGTGGACTGCTTTGAAGATATTTTTACATGTTTGCTGGGGAGAAAAAAAATCCCTTGTTCTACTTGTATGTCTACAGCTACTGAAAGCATTGTAGTAAAAAAAGGAGAAGTCAGTAAAGGCATATTTGGGCGGCCTTTATGGAAAATGGGTTGGATCCAGCAACATGAACACATAAAACTGCCTTAGACTGAATCAGGCCATTTGTCTATTAAGGTCAGTATTATCCACTCAGACTGGCAGCAGCTTTCTAGGTTCACTTGCTCCCTTTTCTTATTAACCGGAGACACCGGGGATTGAACCTGGGACGTTCTGCATCCCAGCAGATGCTCTGCCACTGAGCCATGACTCCAGTTTGTTGCTGGTGTAAAAGGAAGGTGGCATCAAAAAAAGGCTGTGCTAGAGAATCAGGAGACTTGCGTGTACAAAAGCTACATGGGAGGGGGCTGGAGGGGTGTAGAGTGAGATTGATTGAGAAGGCTGGCTGGATCCAAACCGACATGATCAATGACATAATCCCAGGTATGTCTTTATTCTCCTTGTCAGTTTATAGATTTATGTATTATTGTCTTTGTGGAAGTCTAGCTTGGAATTCCTCTTGGTTCAAAAGCTACCTTGTTCTGTCTGTTTCTTTCTTCAGTTCCCAGCTCAGTCCCATCTTTTTCATTAAACCTCTGGCTTAATCTTCTTGGTTTTAATCCCAGTATGGGAACCCTGTTGAGCTGTCACTGTGGTTGGGGCAGGAGGAAATTCACTCTGAGAATGAGCCGGGAGTGTCAAACCCCCATGGCTTCTCACAGACTCAGAATCTTCGTTATACCTGTGTTCCAGGTATTCTATCCATGCAGTCAGACCTCCAAACAGATCTGTGGGAGTGACATGCAAAGACAAATTGTGGATCGGGAATGAGCATGAATATTCTGCTCCGCCACCCCCATCCTTCTTCGCAACAAACTAAAAAGTTTCATTTTGTGTGAATCACCAACTACAGTTTGCTCTCTTCTTACCTAATTAAAATTACAAACCACAAGTCAATCCTGGATTGGATGGGAAGAAACCCAAACTATATGTAGATTGTATGATTCAGACAACGCAACAAAATAATCTTCAGGCTTGTATGAACCCTGTGTTCCTTCCCTGCCTTCCTTCCTTCCATGCAAGGCTTAAAAATTGAACACTTCTTCTTCTGCAACAATTACAAAACAAAGTGTCATTTTGTCTGAATCACAAACTCGGGTTTCTCTCTCCCCTCCTAATTAAAAGTTCAAAACCACAGTTTAATCCTGATTTGAAGTGGGACAAAAAAACAACTATATAGGTTGTGTGATTCAGACAACACACACACAAATTATGGCATATTTCAGGAGCAAACATCCCTTTATTGCTTATCACAACTAATGTTGTCTGAGCTAATCTTTTGTTTTCTTATTTTTTGTTGAGAAGCATATAACCATTTGCAAGAAGAAAAGTATTGCTATGTTTAGCATATATAGCTTTATATTGGAAAGGATGTAAGACCTGGAAACTTTTCGCTTGTAGAGGAAAATATGCAAGGTAACCCAAAGTGAAACACTGTTTCCAGCAGCTTTTATCCAAAGCCCAGGAGGAGGGCTGCTTTTAATCAGGGCTATGGAGAATTAACTTCAATACGATCTACCTCTTGCCGCTTCTGAGTATGCAGACTGTGGCGCTGCCGGTGCACAGTTGGTTCAATAAAAGAACCAGCATCCTCTGGATCACCAGGCGCTCCGATGAGGACTATTGATCCTCAGCCTCTGATGACAGAATTCATAGTGCATGAAGACTACTGAAAGGTTAAACTGAAATAAAGTATTTCAAGCAACTAAGCAAATTGTGCATTGAACAAATAGCCCATTTCAGAAGCATGGCTTCCGACATTTCACATATGGAAATGTGGGATGCTTCTTAGTGCTTCCGCTGTCGCTGTTCTCACATCAGTTATCGCAACCAGGGGTGAGGGGGGAAAGGATTTTTGGGGTTTGGGTGTATTGAACCCGAAAAATACTGGTATTTCCCAATATTTCTGATTCACAACACTGGTATGGTATTCAGATTCAGTAAATATGCAGAAATAAGCTGAATTTTTTTCAGCTGTGTTATAACTTATGGCGACCATTAGATGGTCCACCATAGGTTATAATGGAGAATCAATCTGAGGATACCTGGAGCTCTGAGGGCTGTTTTTTTGAGGCAGAGACACCAAATCTGCAGCATAGCTGCTGGTGCCTCTCCTAAAAAAAACCCCACCCACATTTCAAAAGATATGAGCCCCAAAAGAAGATGCCCCATCCTCCATTATTTCCAATGGAAGAGGGAAGACGTTTAAAGGGACCACATTCCCTTGAAATGCCTTTTGCAGGCCACGCTGCGAGTGAAAGCCAAAGCAAACGAGTTCATCCCTTTAAATGCCTTTCTCCAAGTACTGACATGCAAAGACAAGAATGGTGTCTATTGTGGGGGGAGAAGACATAGGAGATTGTAAGCCGCTCTGAGTCTCTGATTCAGAGAAAAGGGCGGGGTATAAATCTGCAGTTTTCTTCTGCTGTCTTAGCATGAACAGTGCCATAGCTCCTTGACTCATATACTGAGCCCGTCTTTTTTACCATTGTATTACTTTGCATCAGTTGACTGGAGCAAGTAAGTTCACTGTAGGAATATGCATAGCGTGATGTGTGCAAGAGGGTAGAATTTAGCAGAGAATGCAATAAAATGGTTAATTTAAATACACTTTCTTTCTTTTAGATACCTACTAGGTAATGGCTATGACCTAAATACCATATTTAAGTGGCTATACAACGTTAAAGTAAAAGAAATCCTGCACAATGGCATATGTATTCACTGAAATCCTTTTCTATTTTTGCTTTTCATTCTCTCCCTCGAAAGCTGCACTCGTGCTTCTTGCATCTAAAACTGTAAACCCGCCAATTCCTTCAGAAAGATTCAGTCCTGAGGGAGGGCAAAACTTTTTTCAAAGATGCCCAACTTTGGCACGGCATTATTAAGGAATCGGCTGCTTAATCACAGCACATTACATGGTTGAACCAGTTTTAAGTCTTGGCACAAAGGATGAAGTGCTTTCAGGAACAGATGTTGTCAGAGTGCTAAGGGGCAAGGGAGAGGAAAAGAAGTGAACGAGACATTAATTTGTAGCCTGCTGACAAAGAGACTTTCCTGCATTTTCCATGGCCAGTAAGCTGTTTGTTCAGGCATTCGTTACCTCTCCAGTCTTCCTCACCCAGCCATTATTGATTTTTTAAAAACAGTTTTGTTTAGAAATGGTCAGGTGAGAGTGTCCTGCTGCAGTATAAAGGTTGGGTGCATTCAAACTGAGGGAGATAGTAATGTAGTTTTATAAAGCTAACACTTTGTGACACAAATGTTGGAGTCCATGTCATAGTCTGTGGTTGACATAAGATTTGAACCCAGATCTTCCAAGAATTTGTCCATTTGGCCTGTTGTGCTTTGCTTCCTATATACATAGACGGGTCCTTAAATACAATTCCATCCAGGGATTTATTTTTTTTCTGCGGGAGTCCACAGGAGCAGAGCTCCACCCATGCTGGCTGGGGCTCCGGCTGGCCCAACCCGCCAAGTGGCAGCCACATGCTCCCAGGCCAGACGGTGTGGCCTAATATGCAAATGAGTTCCCGCTGGGCTTTTTCTACCAAAAAAAAAGCCCTGGTTCTATTAATTTCCTCCTTTATATAGCACATATATATAGCTGTTTTATGAGGGTTTTCACAGAATGACAACGCGGATGCAGGCATAGTAGAGAAATGAATGAAGCCAGGGCTTCTTCATCCTTTCTTCATACACAAGCACATAAATAATTCTCTTTCTGCAGCAAACAGCAGCCGTGTCTTAATCTCGGTTAGATAGGTCTTTCCATCAAACCAGGATTAAGGCAGAATTTGGAATCTTTGCTTAGAGGGAAGTGAACAAATCATCATTCACGATCCAGTGTAATAACAGTGGCTTGCCTCCATGAGCCAGAGTTTTAACAACAACAATACAAGTTGTATTGCAGGAAGTTCAAGAAGGTAACCGTTACCCTGACCTGAATGGCCCAGCCTGCTTCGATCTTGGAAGCAAAGATTAATATACTGGTTAATACTTGGATGGGAGACCACTAAGGAAGTTCAGGGATGCTGCACAGGGGCAGCCAATGGCAAACCTGTTTGTCTCTTACCTTGAAAACCCTACAGCTTTTTCAGTGCTTTCCACCACCAATAAAACACTGAATCAAGGAAACTCAATTTCAGATCTCCACTTGATGCTGGAGCTCCTGCCAGCCCCGTCTCTCAAACAGTTTGGTGTGGTGGTGAAGTGTGTAGACTCTTATCTGGGAGAACCGGGTTTGATTCCCTACTCCTCCACCTGCAGCTGCTGGAATGGCCTTGGGTCAGCCATAGCTCTGGCAGAAGGTTGTCCTTGAAAGGGTGGTTGAAAGAGCCAGTTTGGTGTAGTGGTTAAGTATTTGGACTCTTATCTGGGAGAACCTGGTTTGATTCCCCACTCCTCCACTTGCACCTGCTGGAATGGTCTTGGGTCAGCCATAACTCTGGCAGAAGGTTGTCCTTGAAAGGGCAGCTTCTATGAGAACTCTCTCAGCCCCACCCACCTCACAAGGTGGGTGTTGTGGGGAAGGAAGATAAAGGAGATTGTGAGCTGCTCTGAGATTCGGAGTGGAGGGCAGGATATAAATCCAATATCATCAACAAACATGTGTCACAGTTTTTATGACGATGATACAAGAGAATCCCAAGTACGTAGTCCTGAGCTTCCTGGAGGAAGGGTACGGTATGCGGAGTAATAATGAATAATAATAAATGGAGTATTAATTCAAGAGGGAAGTGTTCCAAGTTTTATTTTTAGCATGCATTTTTAATTTGTGAGTTATCGCGCCTATCTCTGCTACTCCGCTACCAATCAAGTAATAGGTGTGATAGAACAGTGATTACTTAATTTAGTGCCTTCATTATGCAAAACTGTGCAATTTGGACAGATCAATAATGTCTTTTAAAATGTTAATGTGAGGCAGACAACAGTCATTTAAATTTTTGTGAATCTTTAGAAAGGAAATGCGATCTGAGTTGCCTCCACAAATGAGCATGAAGCAGCAACAATTGCAAGATTGCAAGATGCGTTGAGTGGAAGGATGTTGATGGCTCAAATAACCAGAGGCCTTATGTGTCTCCCCCCCCCCCCCCGCTTTTATTCACAGTTCTCAGTGGCCTCTGTTCCAACGATTGTCCTCGTAAGATAACGGTAAGTAGGCTTGCTTGTTCTTGGAATGGTTTGGATGTCTGTGTCAGCAGCCTCATTGTGCCTGGGCTTATCTATCAACATGGCTGGGAGGGAAGACGGATAGCTTTGCTGAGTGGCTCACCAGCTAAAGCACTGATGTGACATCCCAAGAAATTCTTTCCTGGGTGCAGGAAGTTGTGGTTATCTGTGTGAATGGCAAGGCTGCTTATTTCCTAATTTATATTCATCAGGAATTCTAAAGACATTTAGAGAAACTCCTTAGAGGAGAATCTCCTCTTTCCCAGTACTTCCTGGGGAGACTGTTTATTTAACGTCCTTTCTGAGCGGCTTCTCCATTAAATATGCCCAACTCAGCTTTTAACAAACAGCAAAATACATTGTCTGAGAGCATGCCCACCCCATCATTTGAGTTCTGTCCAGGTTTATCCCCAGAGGCCTGGGGTGGTCACTCCAGAACTGGCTATAAACGCAACAGAGGAGACTGTCGTGAGGCTGCACCAGCAGCAACACCAGTTTTTGCTCTTGCAAATAGCAAGCCTTTTTTGCAAAAAAAAAAAAGCTTTTGCTCTTGAAGGCCCTGGTTGTAGTTGCTTCCAAGAGCCGTCAGCAGGACAGTGGGTGAAACATGACTGCAAGTGCAGCCTAAGATCCCTGTCGAAATCTCTGGACTGCTAGCTCCAGTAAGACATCCGGGAATTGACAGGGCATGTGCTGCCTGGTGCATTGTCCTCCTAAGGGGCTTGGAAGCTGGGCTCTCTCCCCCCAGGTTGTGCAGGAGAGACTCAGCAGAGGGGAGGAGAAGGAAGAAACCCTCCCTCCCTTCTTCAGTTTTTGATGGTTCTGCAAGCCCCAAACAGGGCAGGAAGAAGCATAGCAGTTGAGGGAGCTTCTGAGAACAGGGATATGGACACCCCAGAACCTCACATACCTCATGAAACAATTAAAAGCAGCCATCAGTGAAGCTAATCGCTAATACAACCAGGAAAAAGGAGCAACATACAAAAATGCATTAGTGCAATAAAGGGTTAAAATGGTAAAGGAAAGTAGCATAAAATTAAAAGAGCAGTGAAAACAAGAGGGTAAAACAGTTTTTAACAAGCAATGGGAATAAAATGCAATAGTGCAGCTGTAAGAGCTAGTTCCATCTATACAATAGCAATCTTAAGATTTAAAAATTCAAAGAAAACATAGATTTTCAAAATCAGTCAGTCAGCTTGGTTATTTGCCCTGGCGCTTCTCAGTTGGCACCTCAAGAACTTAGACATGGGGAAGGTGTTTCAGGACCGAGATTCAGCTTTAATGCAATAGATGTGGAATGCTTTGGGGTTAATGTAATACCTAGACCATTTTCTCCATTTGCTGAGGCTCCTCCCTTGGCGAGGAGAGGGGAGGAGGGAAAGCTTGCTTTGCCAGGCTCTCTCAGTCGCACAGCAGAGCTATTGAGCCAAGCCTTTTTTCCTTCTACTGACTGAGGCTCCTCCCCCTCCTCATTCCCTTGGGAGGGTGGGGAAGAGCCAGAGTTCCCTCAATCACACAGGAGAGATGCAAAATTGTGTTTTTCTGTGTCCTTTATAAAGTTTATATCCCCACTATTTGGCATTACATTTTATGATACACATGGCCTGGCCCGACAAGGTCTCATTTATGTCCGATCCGGGCTTCGTGAGCTTGACACCCCTGACCTAGACAGTGGGAAGCACGGAAGGGCAGACATGGGTGAAGAGAGCTCCACTGTCCATGTATGTAGCTTGGCAAGATTTGCTGTCCTCTCCCCCCCACCCCCACCCCACCAGTTTTCTATCTTTTGTGATGCAGTCTCTAAACAATAAGCCTTGAGCAAAACCCACTAATTTTGAAAGTCATGCCTGCATTTGCAAGAGCAGTTCTTTAGCTGATTTGCTTGACAGCTTGGGTCCCTAAGGCACTATTGGCATTGAAATATTTGCCTCTTGCTTAGCTACTTTGGACTTCATTTGAGGATCAAGCCTTCTTGAATGGCTTGCCTTAGTCTTTATTCTCTCTCCCCAAAGATACCGTCCCACTGTCTTGACAGTTTGGGGGGGAGGGGTGGATTTAAAGGATGCTCTGTTTTCCGTATGCTTTGTCCTTCTAACTTTTGTATTAAACTCCCTTGGAGGCATAAGCGGAGTTCGTAATGATTTTGACTTCAGAATAATTTCTTTCTAGTACTGAGAGCGACTGCCATCATGAATACTATTAATGAACCAGAATAGCCATTGCCTGCAAGGGATGGATCTTATGAGGGCTGAAAGATGTAGCTGGCTCTCTGTTTTATTTGATCATTTGGCTTCTCAGACTGGGATCAGCATTCAGTACTCCTTGTATCATTCACACAGCCACATGCAAGCCATCAAATACCACCTGAAATTCTGACTATCCAGCAGATCTGGGGCATTAAGCTATATAGCTCTACAGTCAGAGCTTATAGTACTTACCAGGGCCTTTTTTTGTAGCAGGACCTCCTTTGCATAATAGACTACACCTCTCTGATGTAGCCAATCCTCCAAGAGCTCATAGTAGGCCCTGTAAGCTCCAGGAGGATTGGCTACATCAGGGGTGTGTGGCCTAATATGCAAAGGAGTTCCTGCTACAAAAAAAGCCCTGGTACTCACTAACCAGACTAGGCACTTTACAGAAAGAAAATGGCAGCAATCTAGCCCACAGCCTTACGGTTTTAAGAAATGACTTAAGTGTTCCATATAGGAAGGGGATGAGATAGTAGTGAACAGCAAGCAGAAGGCCTAAACAAAGAGATTGTTTTCAAAGAGGTTGGTGGTTGATGGATAGAGGGGAGACTTGTTGAGCTGAGGATAGTTCAAGGACAAAGGGGGCTGCTAAAGAAAATGGCCGTAGCAGGTTAGCGTCAGTGGAATTAAGAAGGAAGCCAGATGAGTGAAGGCCAATGTGGAGGCTGGGAAAGCCAGAAAGTAGTAGGAAGGAACAAGAGAACAGAAACAAACAACTTAGCAGGAAAGATGAAGCAGCTTGTTGCTTAATAGTTTTGAACTGCATGTGTTTCCCTGCCGATCTTTCCTCAGGGCGGCATCCACGAGGTCTCCCATCTGGGTTCTGACCCCATCTAGACCTGTTTAGTTTCAGGAAGGTGTGACTGCATCTTGCATCTTAAGACTCTGCCCTAGAACTGAACATGATGGGGCTGAGGGAGGAGCTACCGCGAGGAGCAGCATAGGAAGGGAGTGGTACCCAAGCAGTGCTGGTCAGGAGGCCACAAGGGGGGTGGCAGCAGAGGCAGCAACATGACGCACTGCTTTGTTTGCCTCTCCTGGCACCTGCCCCTTTTCTAAAACAGAGCAGCACCAGCAATAAAACCCACTTTGAGTCCTGTTTTAGGACAGAAGTATAAATAAATAAAATCGATGGGCAACCGCTGTGAATTTCACCATTCTTCAGCCCCTTTAGCAGGCATCTCATGTTCTTACCAAACTATCAGCCTGCACTCCGTCATCATCTTTTTAGATTTGTATTAGCTGATGAGAATAAAACACCTCCGTTTGAAACATTTACTGTTTTCTGCATCACCGGCTCAAAGAGAACCCCCAGCGTTCCCTCTCCCCCACCCCCGACCAGATTGGATTTGCTACTCTAAATGCTATTGTACTTGTTTCAAATCAACCTCAAAACTCAGCTAGGGTAGCACCAGGATTCTTTGCATCAAAAGCAGCAATTCCAGTCCCAGTGTGTTCAGATAGGTACATACAAAAATGGAATGACAGCCGGTATCGTTATTGGCGTGTAGGGGGTGGTGGAACAGACAACTCTTGTATCGTTTGCTACGTGAAAACAAATTGTCTTCTACGATCAGAATATCAACAATAAATCATTGTAGCCTTCCCAGCGCTGGGAACAAAAGGAGTCTGCAATCATTTCATGGTTGTTGTTTTTTTATTCTTCCCGTGCTGATTGCTAAGCTTTGAAAAGGAGGGGGGAAAGGGAAGAACGAAAAGTAAAACTGATTATCTTCCATTCCAGCCCTTTGGTGTGAATCAACCCGGACCTTACATTAAGTATACAACAGTAGATGCAAATGGATACTTGAAAAATGGTTCCGGTAAGACTGCTTTCTGCTCATTTGCTGTCTGTGTTTGTTTCCCAAAGTTTGGTCCTTGGATTGTGATCGCAGGAAAGTTTCAGGGCACAGTGCCAGATTAAACCCTGTGGAGGCCCCTAGGCAGTCGAAATCTTGGGGGGCCCCTTGCAAATTAACTCAGAGTCGGAGCACCCACCCTGCCACCTGGAGCCCCCACTGCAGCTACAGTCACTTTCCCAAAAGCCCCTTTGACAAAGCTGCGAGGAAGAGGCAGAGAGAGGCAAACTTGGAGATGACGCCAGCAGCAGCCGCACTGGGCAAGTCAGGCAAAGAGCAGCTCAGTTGCTGGCTGCATGTGCAGGCTGGGAAGGCTGCAAGCACAGGGAAAATGGGGGGAACCAGCTTGGGGCCCCTAAAGGTGTGGGGGCCCATAGGCCAGTGTCTACTTGGCCTAATTGTTAATCCAGCCCTGGTCAGGGAGATACCTGTGTCAATCTGCAGTAAAACAGCTAGACCTAAGAGCAGTGGCATCTTAGAGACCAACAAGAATTTCAGGATATAAGCTCTTGAGACAAAGCTTCCTTAGAGCCAGTTTGGTGTAGTGGTTAAGTGCATGGACTCTTATCTGGGAGAATGGGGTTTGATTCCCCACTCCTCCACTTGCAGCTGCTGGAATGGCCTTGGGTCAGCCATAGCTCTTGTAGGAGTTGTCCTTGAAAGGGCAGCTGCTGTGAAAGCTTTCTCAGCCCCACCCACCTCACAGGGTGTCTGTTGTGGAGGAAGAAGATAAAGGAGATTGTAAGCCGCTCTGAGCCTCTGATTCAAAGAGAAGGGCAGGGTATAAATCTGCAGTTCTTCTCTGCACCCAAGTAGGAAAGGGGCTCTTAACTATCTGCTCTGTCCTTTCCTGCCAGCCCCAGGACTTGTAAAGTAGCTGCTTCCTGGAAGGAAGGAAGGATGGACGGACCTGGGAAAGAACTCTGACCACTTATTTTGCCCACTCCCTTCCTTGTGGATTAGTACATTGATGTCCGATAGATTTGTTATTAAGGAACAGTGTTTACGACGTCTGATAGTTTTCCAGTTTGTTGAAATTGCAAACCATTTTAAGCGTGCATCGAGTAAACGAAAGCAGATTAAAAGTGTCCTGATGAAAATAAATACTTTTATGCAAGGAAGGCATGGAACTGATTGGAAGAAATATCAGTTGCTTGGATTCACCAGGTCCATTAGGAAAGAATGAAGCTGTAATGAGGGATGTCGATCAAGTAAAGATATGGCCTATCTATGTGGCGCTAATACATTCAAGGGAAAATTGGAAGCCTTTGAGCAACTGTTTAGCCTGATCTGTGGAACCTGCGTGGTACAGTGGGTGGTATCTCAAATTTGAACACAAGAAACCCACTTTGATTTTTCTCTCTCGTTTTTGATTTAAAAAATGAATGTTCAGACCTGTTCCATTTGCTGTTCCTTATTCTTGCTTGTAGCAATTTAGGCATTATTTATGTTGGCTAATCCAGGCTAGCCCAATTTTGTCAGATCTCAGAAGCTACGCAGGGTCAGCTCTAATTAGTATTTGGATGGGAGACCACCAAGGAAGTTCAGGGCTGCAGCGCAGTGGCAGGTAATGGCAAAACACCAGTGAATGTCTCTTGCCTTGAAAACCCTGCAGAGTCTCTGTAAATCACATGTGACATGACAGCAAAAGAAACAAACAAACAATGCCAGGTCTTTTGGTGTGGAGAATCACTTAATGGACCCTTTCAGGAATTTTGAGCAGTTTACCACTCCAGCGCCCTAGTGTGGAGCGTCAGCTAGAATAACAGGTTTCACTGTGCAAAACTGATATCCAAATTCCATTCAGCTGTGGTCGGCTATGGTCCATTCCAGTAGTCCCTGTTTTATTAAACTTGCCCCCAGATAAACCCGTGGCTCAGTACTGCAGTCGGAGCCCTCTGCTCACAACCTGAGTTTGATTCCAGCGGAAGCTGGTTTAGCCGGCTCAAGGTTGACTCAGCCTTCCATCCTTACGAGGTCAGTAAAATAAGTACCCAGCTTGCTGGGGGAGGGGGGAGTGTAGATGACTGAGGAAGGCAATGGCAAACCACTCCGTAAAAAGGTCTGCCGTGAAAACATTGTGAAGGCAGCATCACCCCAGAGTCGGAAATAACTGGTGCTTGCACAGGGGACCTTTCCTTCCCCTTTGTCTTTGGGGCCTGCCTTACTAGAAGAAGACATTGGATTTATATTCCGCCCTCCACTCAGAGTCTCAGAGCGGCTCACAATCTCCTTTACCTTCCTCCCCCACAACAGACCCCCTGTGAGGTGGGTGGGGCTGAGAGGACTCTCACAGCAGCTACCCTTTCAAGGACAACCTCTGCCAGAGCTATGGCTGACCCAAGGTCATTCCAGCAGGTGCAAGTGGAGGAGTGGGAAAACAAACCCGGTTCTCCCAGATAAGAATCCACGCACTTAACCACTACATCAAACTGGCTCTCAGTTTCATTAGTGCGAATTGCTGTTTTGTTAGTGCAAATTGCCATTGTATGCATTACCATTCTTCTGGGAAGTAAATCTGTGATCTGGTAGGATTGCTATTTTTTTTCTCTCTCTCTCTCTCTCTCTAGATCATGTATAAAATCAATGCATGGGCATGAACGCTATGCAATGCACAGCCTGCCACTGCAGCTGTATGTCTTCAGTGGTAGGCAATATATTATAGATATGCAGAGAAATTGTTACAAAGAAATTAAATCTTTCCCTTCCCTGCTAGGAAGACTAAGCATGATCGTGGCCCTCAGAATGCTGAGAACAGCTAAGTTAAAAGAGAACAGAAGCGATACCAAAATTAGACTTCTTTGGCCCATAAGAATTTATGATCTCTTCAGAGAGGACATTTGAGTTGGGTGTGGCCCCATTCCTTGTGAGATCCTAACACTTATTTGTGGCATGCAGGGCTTTCTTTGTAGCAGGAACTCCTTTGCATATTCGGCCACACACCCCTAATGTAGCCAATCCTCCAAGAGCTTACAGGGCTCTTAGTACAGGGCCTGCTGTAAGCTCCAAGAGGACTGGCTACATCAGGGATGCGTGGCCTAATACGCAAAGGAGTTCCTGCTACAAAAAAAAGCCTTGATGGCATGTATTTATTTATATGCCACTTTTCTTCCAAAAAGAACCAAGATCAGTTTATATGAAACTGCTGATATACAAATTTTCCAAATAATACACAAAGAACAAACAAACTTATCCTGGGCTCGTCCTGACTGATGCAGCTGTGAGCCAAGGGACTTTTGGGTGCTGCCCTTCCGTTTGCACTTCTGGCCTCACCCAGACTTTAGGTACCTGCAGGGAGAGGAAGACAAATGTAGCTCAAGCGGAACTCAGCTGCCATCTTGATTCCAGCAAGGTCGTCTTCAAACCCCACCCCACTCCCCTTCACTGGCTGTGCCTGCCATTTAGAGATTTTAGTCCTTCCAATGGAGTTATAACATGGTCACGTAGCCTGTCATTCATGGAGAAAAGAATTCTCTACCGACTGATCTATGAGCCCCCTTCTCTGTTAAGAGCCAAAGGCTGCAATGATCCATGAATATATACATGGCCATGTTATAATTGTATTCCCCCAAAATCATAACACTTAGGCAAGCGAGTCCTTTTTCCATAGCAGAAAAGTGATGTGCATTTATTTAGGAAAGGAGACTGGATAGAGGCGTGGGGTTTTTTTACCTAACAAAAACCAAAAGATAATGGTTGTTAGTCTCCTTCTGGGGGCAGGAGGCTGAACGCTTTTAACTCAACTCTAAATGGAATGTATCATGACCTTTCCTTAGGCTTAATTGCACTCATCGGATCTGTTGTTTATGCAGTCATGGTTCTCTTTTCTTGCGCATTTATTTTTTCCCTCTGTGCCGGTTATGAATAATAACAGTCGGCACAAACTCAGGGTTAATAATTCAGGAGGGCCAATGCCATAAAAGTATACAATGCCATGAAACAGCTGGCTGCAGGTACCCATACAATTAAGCAGATTATAATAAGCGTCTCATATATAGGGCGGTCATATCCAAAACCAGCAACAGACTGAATCTCTGCATGAGCGCTGTCAGTCCGGATGGTTTTATACCTAAGTAGGCTGCTAATAAATTAAAACATTTTTAGCGCACAGATGGTAAGGAAAAGCTGTCCTCCCTGATAGAAAAAAGACCAAGAGAGGGAAAGGTGCAAAATGAGCTCAGAAAAAAGCTCAGTGGAAACCAAGTTTGGCTAAAAGTCTAGCACACAGTACAGAATTGACTGGGGCAGGCCACAACGATCCATCATCGAGCCTTTCAGTGACCCAGACTAGCCCTTTGATCCAATTTGGATGTTCATTAGTTCAGTTGCTTCAAAAGTTCAAGAAGCTTCCCAGGCATCATCTGAAATGGAACTTGTGGATTTTGCCCTTTGTGAGTTTCTCGTACAAGAGGTCATTTGAGATCTAAGATGCTCTGCTTTGTAGAATAATTCAGGAGCAGGGACTCAGATGTGCAAGTCACTTGTGCTTCTGAAATGCTCGTAATAGCTAATGACCACCTGAATCCTCTTCCGTTCATCTGCTGGGACTGACACAATTGCATCTAGGGGGAAAGGGTCCCTGACTCATCCCTGATAGGTTCAAGTCTCACGAAAGAAAGAAGCAGACCAGTTCCCCACTAGCCTTGTACCGGTCTTGCGCTCCTCTTCTCCACGGGGCTTCTGTCCGATTTTGCACAAGCTGCCGGGAAGCTGCAACTCACTCCTCAAGCAGAAAACGGTTTTCAGAGGATCTTGCTTGCCACAGGAAAGGGTTGGAGCGAGTTGCAGCCTCGCGGCAACTTGTGCAAAATCAGACGGAAGCCCCACAGAGAAGAGGAGCATGAGAGCGATACAAGGCTAGTGGGGACTCCAGATTCCGGTCGCAGATTCCAGCGCAGCTCAGTCTGCAAAGAAGAGCAGTGGAATCAGGGTAGTGAAGTTACAAATAGCAGAAGTGGAAAGTGCCATCAAATCACAGCTGACTTAACGGCGACCCCATTGCATTTTCAAGGCGAGAGACTTCCTTGGTGGTTTTCCATTGCCTGCCTCTGCGTACCAACCCTGGACTTCCTTGCTGGAGTGGTTTCCCATCCATGTACTACTCTGGCCCAACCCTGCTTAGCTTCCAAGATCTGTCACGATTAGGTTAGCCCCAATACTGCAAGAACTTCAATAACTTGCCCTCTTGACAGCTGTACATTTTTATTCATGCGTTTTATGAACAGACCTTACTTCCTCAATTTTTATCCAAAACCAGTTCCAATCCAGATTCGTTCAGGTTCAGAAACACCTGATGCCTACAATACAGTCCTAACCCTCTTAAGTCAGCTGAAGTCAGTGTGCTTAAAAGGGTTACAACCCGGCTTAGGAGTGCAGTGCTAATTCCCCAGTACTGCATGCAGCATGTGCTGTACATAAAAATTTGATTCAGAACTAGCTGGGGGGCTTCTGAACTCAAACACGTTTTCTACAAAGAAGCTCTGCTGGCAACTACTGCTCTGTTTACTTCTAACAAACTCTTAATTGTGTTTTGCCAAAGTACTCCTTGTAAGCTGTTTCCTTTGCTTCAAGCCAGAGAAACACGTTGGGCTTTTAATATGTGAAATGAATATGGCAAATTGCCATTTATCCAGGCACCGCATGCCACAAAATACCACTGTGCAGAATGCAGTGAATTAATCAAGGAGACGCTTATCATTTAGGTGCTCTGATGCTCTTCTAATGACAAACAAGGCAGATTCTACAGTCAATTTGTGGCCCTAACAAGGAATGACCCCATTCAGTCACTAATGCACAGCAACCAACGTAACCATTGGCATAGCTGGGAAGAAAAATGCAGCTTATAGAAATTGTTTGTGAGCTATGAACTGGTTGTAGCGCTCCTCGCTAGCGTAAAACGGCCGTGAATGATGAACTTCTGTTTGAAGTAAAAGCAAAAAAATGAAAGAAAAGCAGCTACAGCTACAGATAACAAAAATATATTTCTCCATGAAATATGACTTTACAGAAGGGGTTCTGGTACAATAGTTATCTTGTACATGATTTGTCATCTCGGAAGAGAAATGCTACCAACCGGCTTACAAAATAAATGAGCAGAGGTGGCAGTTTTTGGTGTAGAGACTTTGTTAACAAGATGTTTGGGGCCTTGCAGATTAAGGATGGGAAAGACTGCATCTGTGGCCAGCATCTCCCACAAAAGCATAGTTTTGTAGTAACTACATAGTTTTGTAGTAACAGCTCTCTTTCACCTCTGCAATTACTATAAACGTCCATGATTTTATAGAGGCATATCTCAACATTTTTAAGAAAGCCAGGGCGAATTAAAAACTAATAAGTCACCAGGTCCAGATGGCATACATCCAAGAGTTCTGAAAGAACTCAAAGTTGAACTTGTGGATCTTCTGACAAAAATATGTAATCTTTCATTGATATCTCCCTCCGTTCCTGTGGACTGGAAGGTAGCTAATGTCACTCCCATCTTTAAAAAGGGTTCCAGAGGAGATCCGGGAAATTACAGGCCAGTCAGTCTGACTTCAATACCAGGAAAGTTGGTAGAAACCATTATCAAGGACAGAATGAGTAGGCACATTGATGAGCACGGGTTATTGAGGAAGACTCAGCATGGGTTCTGTAGGGGAAGATCTTGCCTCACTAACCTGTTACATTTCTTTGAGGGGGTGAACAAACATGTGGACAAAGGAGACTCGATAGATGTTGTTTACCTTGACTTCCAGAAAGCTTTTGATAAAGTTCCTCATCAAAGGCTCCTTAGAAAGCTTGAGAGTCATGGAGGAAAAGGACAGGTCATCTTGTGGATCAAAAACTGGCTAATTAATAGGAAGCAGAGAGTGAGTATAAATGGGCAGTCTTGGCAGTGGAGTACAGTAAGCAGTGGGATGCCACAGGGCTCAGTACTGGGTCCCATGCTCTTTAACTTGTTCATAAATGATTTGGAGTTGGGAGTGAGCAGTGAAGTGGCCAAGTTTGCAGATGACACTAAATTGTTCAGGGTGGTGAGAACCAGAGAGAATTGTGAGGAACTCCAAAGGGATCTGTTGAGGCTGGGTGAGTGGGTGTCAACGTGGCAGATGAGGTTCAGTGTGGCCAAAATGCCCCTGTATAAATCGATGGTGCAGTCTCATTTGGAATACTGTGTGCAATTCTGGTCACTGCACCTCAAAAAGGATATTATAACATTGGAAAAAGTCCAGAAAAGGGCAACTAGACTGATTAAAGGGTTGGAACACTTTCCCTATGAAGAAAGGTTAAAATGCTTGGGGCTCTTTAGCTTGGAGAAACATCGACTGCGGGGTGACATTATAGAGGTTTACAAGATAATGCATGGGATGGAGAAAGTAGAGAAAGAAGTACTTTTCTCCCTTTCTCACAATACAAGAACTCGTGGGCATTCGATGAAATTGCTGAGCAGTCAGATTAGAACAGATAAAAGGAAGTACTTCTTCACCCAAAGGGTGATTAACATGTGGAATTCACTGCCACAGGAGGTGGTGGCAGCTACAAGCATAGCCACCTTCAAGAGGGGGTTAGATAAAAATATGGAGCAGAGGTCCATCAGTGGCTATTAGCCACAGTGTGTATATATATGTATGTGTATATATATATAAAAAATTTTTGGCCACCGTGTGACACAGAATGTTGGACTGGATGGGCCATTGGCCTGATCCAACATGGCTTCTCTTATGTTCTTATGGTGTAGTGGCTAGAGTGCCAAGACTAGGATGGGGGAGACCTAGGTACAAATCCACTCATGCTGGGTGACCTTGAGCCAGTCACTCTCAGCCTAATACCCCACAGGGTGGTTGTGAGGATAAAATGGAGAAGCGTGTTAGGTTGGGGAAGGGAAAGGTGGCATGGTAAAGCCTGATATGAATAGATCTTGGAAGCTAAGTGGGGTCGGTACTTGGAAGGGAGACCACCAAGGAAGGCAATGCAAAGGAAGGCAATAGCAAACCACCTCTCTTATTCCCCCCAAGCCCTTTCCCCCCCCCCCCAGTTTTTCCAGAGGAAAAATTGGAAATTTGGGGGAGTACTGGGTGGGGGGGACCTCCTATGAAATATATATATGTGGTCTTTTAGAATGCGTGAAATGCTTTTAAAGACAAGGTTGGCATGCTGTAGACATATGCAGCTCTTTCATATTCTGCAGCTAAAAGGATAGTTGATCTTTACGAGGGCAACGTGTGGAGTTTCCATTGTTTCTGGGGCCCTTTTGACATGACTCTTCTCTTGTGAGTGACGTTTTTGCCTTTCCATCAAACCACTATGACACATACAACCACAGATTGGGTTGCTTATTGCCGTACCGTGCTGGAGGGGAGAAAAAGATTGGAGGTGGGACAGAAGCTGCTGCAAAGCCTCAGAGGGAAATTCTGAAAGTTTCATTGAGAACTGAACTCTCTCTAACCTATAGCTACAGAAGAGAGAAAACAGCTTCCAGCTATGCAGATATTATTAAGGACCTTTTGTGTGACACTTTTTTCTGACCACATAGTAAATTTTATGTTCTTTCTGGAAATTGTACATCTCTAGTAGAGAATGAACGCCAAAGTGTCTAATCTCATTTAGAGAAATTAGAGCCAATGTACATAGTTTGGTATGCTTTGGTGCTGGTCAGTAGGTACCTGGATGTTTATTCCATTTGAGAAGTCTAGTATTTATTGATTTAGAAAGTGCTTAGGGAACCTGCCTGAGGCAGCTTACAAAATAAAATGTAATAAAAACATAAAACATGAAAAGTTGGTAATTAAAAATCCAGGCAGAGTATGAAGAAGAAGAAAAAAAAAACATTGAGCAACCTAGAACACAGTTAACGGTTTTCAGACTAAAACGCACTACAGAAACTGAGAGAACGCCTTAGTTAAAAGCCTGAATCAACAGAAATGTTTTGGCCTAGCGTAAAAAAGATAGTTGTGAGGCACCAGGTGAGCCTTAAAGGGAAGGACATTCCATGTGAGGTGCCACCACAGGAAAAGCCTTGTCTCACCTCTGTAGGCAGCGAGGGGGAAGAACGAGAAGAGTTTGTCTGGCATGTTTTAGCTGGGAGGCTGGACAGTATGGGAGAAGGTGGTCTTTCAGCTTGTTGCTGCTGTGGTCATCAGACAGCAAGACAGAAAGGACCGCGGGAGACAAAGAAAATAACCACAATGAATATAATTACAGAAGTAAATGCAAAATATCAAAATGTTCAACAATAACATATATAATACCCAGGCCTCAGATTCAGTGGGAGTTCATACCGTAGGACACAGTATAGCAAAATTATTTAAACAGTCCAAAAGTCAACACCTTCCAAGGCATCCGCTCCAACAATCAGAGGTAAAGCCTTCATAAATAAAGTCCTAGGTACCAGTAACAATCATGTGACTATATTTCCTTTTAGGTACTCCGAGACGTCAACAGACAAGGAGACATGCGTCCAAAAAGCCAGAGCAAAGGACCTCAAGCCCAACGATCGTTTTGGATTATTTCTTTTTCAAGAGCTCTGGTCCGGCATGTATAGTCTCCCTAGTAGAAAGATTCACAGCAGAACAATAAAGCCTTCTCACAATGCATGCTTATTTCCAATAGGTTCCGTGCTTTTTGAACACACGTCTCCTGGTCTGTTGAAGTCTCAAGGTACCTAAAAAGAAATATACTCACATGATTGTTACCAGTACCTAGGACTTTATTTATGAAGACTGATGGTAGGGGTGGACGCCTTGGAGGGCTTGGACTGTTTAAATAATTTTGCTATATTGTGTCTTACAATATTATATGCGTTACTGTTGAACATTTTGATATTTCACATTTACTTCTGTTTTTATATTTTGTCATTTTTTTTTTTAATCTCCCACGGTCCTTTCTGTCTTGCTTCCGCAATTTTAGACCGTGGTTTCCCACTGTTGCTTACCTCATGGTCATCAGACCACCAGAGAAACCAGTGGTGTTAACCATTTTATCACAATAGTTTGATCCCAAATGTTTTGGGATTTGACGGGACCTGCTCCAGCAATTTCCAGCATCTGCCAAAAGGACTTTTTGCAGAAGCTGGGGGGAGTTAACAATGCAAATCACAAATGCATGATGGCGGAGTAATGACTTGAAGCAGCAATTGAGCTGAGCCCAAAATTAAAGCCTTCTGATGTATAAATATTGATGAATTTGTGAGATTAGTTTTTAAATATTAATGCCCTGTTGTTTGCAAGCAATATTACAGTCAGCTTGTTGTGCATCAGGCTTCAGTGTTGCTCGTCAACCTTGACATCATATGGCTGGCAATGATGATTAGCAAATTAAGGCCTAATGTTTACCAGGAAGTGAGCAAAGTTTGGGCATCTTTAAGACCAGCAAAGTTTAACAGGGTATAAGCTTTTGTGTGCATGCACACATCATCAGATACCTGTATCTGAAGAAGCGTGCATGCACACAAAACTTATACCCAGAATTAAACTCAGAACGTAAGAGAAGCCATGTTGGATCAGGCCAATGATCCATCCAGTCCAACTCTTCTGTGTCACTTAGTGGCCAAAAAAACCAGGTGCCATCAGGAGGTTGGTCTTAAAGGTGCCACTGGAGTCAAACTTTGTTCTCTTACTTCAGACCAACACAGCTACCCACCTGAATCTAAGTACCGAACAGTAACGCTCAAGAAAATAGGTAATTGTCCTGCCTTGGTTTACAAGCAAAGGGAATTTATTTTTCCAAACTAATATACAGCTAGGAATCCAGTTTGTCATTTATTCCAGCCAATTCATGAACTTTTTTTTTCCTCATTTACTTTAGAGTGCTGAAAGTGCTTTACATATATTACTTCAGTACCCTATGCAACAACCCCGTGAGGTTGAGCTAGTAGTATTATCCTCAGTTTGCAGATTTGGAAATGAGACTGAGAGAGTGGATTATCTAACTAATTTATGGTACAGGAAAATTTGAACTGGAGATTTCCTGATCCATAGCTCATCCGCATAGCCTCTATTCTGTAGTCTTGGCTATTATATTTGGTAATTCCATAAAATATTTTTTTTCCTTATTAAACTCAAATGTTTCAAAACACATTTAGGTGTTTTAGAAGCACAGATTCCAGCACATTCTTGAATATTTCCTTTTTGTTTTAAAACCGATGCATACCATTTTTTTTTTAATTATAATTTTATTTTTTGCACTTTACTTTGGATAACGCATTTTCTTAAACGGTAACTGCACCCACGTTTATTTTGTTCTCTGCACTTAGTAATTATCATGTTCAGGCATCTCCCAACTGAAAATGATTTATTGTCTATGTGAAAGAGGATTAGGCAAGCTTTTCAAGTCTTTTTAACAAAGCTTCTTCGAGCCTCAAAAAAGCATCTCTAAGTTTCAGGCTAAATACCAGAAGGAAGTAAATCATTTGCATAACTGGGAAGGCTGAACATTTAGGGTTCATGGAGTTGTTTGCGTGAGACATGTTCTCAGATGGGAGAAATTCCATCACTGAAATCAGTCAGTCTCTAAATACCAGTGCCGGGCTGGATTGCCAGGTCTGTGTTAGAAAATACCTGGAGACTTTTGGGGGTGAAGCCAGGAAAGGATGGGGTTTGGAGGAGGGGAGGGGCTTCAGCAGAGTACAATACTATGGAGTCCACCCTTCAAAGCAGCCATTTTCTCCAGGGGAGCTGATCTTTGCCAGCTGGAGGTCAGTTGTAAAAGCGGGAGATCTCCAGGCCCCAGCTGGAGACTGGCAACCCTAATGCCAGGAGGCAATATCTGGGGAAGGTTGTCGTTGTTATGCCCTGTTGTTATATTTTCATGTCCTGTTGTTGCACCTCCAGAGGAACTGGTTGGCCAGCTGGTGTGAGACAGGATACTGGACTACATAGATTATTGGTCTGATCCAGCAAGGCTGTTCTAATGTTGTAATGAAGGCTAAGGACTCTCTGCCCTGTTGCTGGCCCTCCAGAGGAACTGTGTGAGACAGGAGGCTGGACTAGATGGAGCACTGGTCTGAGCCAACAGGGCTCTTCTTATGTAAGCTGCTTGCGTTCCAAAAATCATGTTGGTCTCTAAGATACTACTGGACTTGAATCTAGCAGAACCCATGATAGTAGCTGAGTCCAAGATGAAAGGGACCTGTACTGCACATTCCTCTGTGACCCATCAGATGTTGCCCCCAGTCTCTCTTCCCTTTCTCATAAAACACGAATGCAAAGAGGCATCTAACCTTTTCCCCTTCTCTCTCCCCCTCACTCGCTTCAGACTCTGCCTTCCTCCCCAACAACTCACCCTTTGCGCAGCTTTAAATTCCCCAAAATGCAAATTCCAGTGTGGAGTAATTGGATTATGCAAATCATTCATTCTGATTGCAAAAGGATTAGAGTACTGGTTTTGAGGACCCCCCCCCCCCCCGTATTGCCTGAGAAGAATCTCCCCGTTTTCCATCAATGCAAGAGAGGATTCTGTCTGTTTCAAATGTTTCTTTCTCCCAGTTCTTGAAGGACCTAGCAAGGGAGCTCTGCAATAATTCAAAAAGAAAGAGATGACTCATCATCATTAAATTCTGGTGTATATTAACCCCGTGACCCAGTCTGGCAGGCAGAAAGGGCACGAGGCTATCTCTGTCCTTAAACTCTGGAGTCATTTGTCTTCTCAATTCATTGATCTTTATGTCCAGATCTGATAAACCAATGCCTCCATGGCGCTTTTTTTTTTTTTTTTACTTTGCTAACCGTTTTCAACCTTCCTTGGCAGCCTGGCCTTTCACCTGCTGCTGAGCCAGCATCTCAGTAGCCCTTCTGGGCTCACGGAGTTTAGTAATGCCATGGATATTTAGTGCCGCTTTGGGTCCTTGAGCTTATGATCTACAGTAACAGGGCTAACCGAGACCACGTTGTCTGCTGCAGTTTTACCAACATCCTTATGAGGAAAAAAACACACACATTTGAGACGGTGCTGGCATTATCAGTGTGGGCAGCAGGAGGGCGATTCTCATTAGGGAATCTCCTCACTGTGTGCTTGAGAGGCAGCCCATGGAATCAGCATGATGCAGGAGGATGATTTAGATTTATTAGATTTATATCCCGCCCTCCCCGCCGAAGCAGGCTCAGGGCAGCTCACAATGAAATCACAATAAAACAGTTCAACCGCATTAGTTACATATAAACAATTCATCAGGTCAACCGTGCATAATTAAAATTAAACAATTTGGTGCTAATATCGTTTTTAATGTAACTTGCTGGATTTCTTTTATATACAGTTGCAATATTTATTAATGTGTATTAATAACTAAGGTTTTATCTGTTTTAAATACGGATCCCTTTATATGTTTAACTATTGTAATTTTGTTGGATCTACTATTGGAAGCCGCCCTGAGCCACTTGTGGGAAGGGCGGGATACAAATCTTAAATAAATAAATAAAATAAAAATAAAATAAGTTTGATGTCATTTAATTTCCGATGGCGTTCAGTACTTATTAGGTATCCTTCCCTGCTACTATATCGGCAATTCAGGATCCATTAAAGGTTAGCCGGAATAGTGTTGTCTTGCAGGCCTTGCGGAACTGGGTGAGGTCCTGCGAGGCCCTAGGTTCCTCTGGCAGCTGTTTCCACCAATAGGGGGCAGCAACTGAGAAAGCTTTTTCTCTGGGATTTCAATCTTGCCTCCCTCGGCCCGGCGATGGATAATAGATTTTGCGTTCCAGATCTAAGTACCCTCTGGGGAGAGACGGTCCCTAAGGGTAAGGGGCAGGAGAGGAATTTCCCAGGCACCGGGAGGGAAAGGAAACGTTCAGAAATCGGTACAAGCGGGGATTTTTTAATTTTATTTTTTATTTACTTTAGATTTTTATCCCGCCCTCTCCACAAGCGGACTCAGGGCAGCTGACAATCACTTTAAAACAGCAATATCAGATTACAATTTTAAAAAAGATAAAACTTAAAACAATGAAGCAATTAAAACTACATAATTGGTGCTGCACAGAAAAATTTTGATACAGGCAGATCACAGTTTTCGTTCTTCGGCATTCTAATTATAATACATATCATAATTTATTCTTTTTTCTGATGGTGGTCCTTCTGGTGGTCTTAGTTCCTCTGAACTGGTATTGCTCAGCAGCATAAAGGTGGCAGCCCTCTCCCATTTAGATGTTGTAGGCCAGTCAGAAAAGTTCAGTTTTATTTATTTATTTTATTTTATTTATATCCCGTCCTCCTCACCGAAGCAGACTCAGGCCCTTTTACGGGCCCTGCAGAATTGGGAGAGATCCCACAGGGCCCTTATGACCTTTGGGAGGGCATTCCACATCATTGGTGTTGCCACCAAGAAGGCCCTGGCCCATGTAGAGCTCAGTCTGGCCTCCCTTGGTCTGGGAATTGATAGCAGATTTTGTGCTTCCAAACGCAGGAATGCACAGGTATGCAGTTCTAGCTGGCTTGGTGTCAGAAGTTGTGGTCTAACATGCAGATGAGTTCCTGCTGTGCTTTTTCTACACAAGAAGCCCTGAGTACAAGCAAACATTTCTTCAGAAAGATGAGTGTTTTGCAAGTTTGAAAGGTCACTGCATATTCACCTCTGGTTGAATAAAAGACAGTCTCTGAAGCAGGTGCATCTTCGCTTGGATTAAGACAGCATGCATTGTACTAACTGCTACCCAAAGGGAGGACTGCTGGGAAATTAATAGGGATGGCACAGAGAGAGGCGGGAGGGAGAGCATTGGAGATTTTGCAGAGGAGCAGTGACACACGTCAACTGTGGCAAAGAGTTGGCTGCACTTGACTGGGGGAGTGGAGGCTAAGATGGAAAGACAACTGGGAAAGTAGAAAGTACAAATGGAGGACTGCAGACTTGCACCTAAAAAGGAGGCAGCCATATCCCTTTTCATGAGAGGTTGCTTTTATAGGGGGAAATGTGGAGTTGTCCACCAGCTGAGGGTGGTGGAAGAAAGAGGGGGGTTGTTCCTTTCTAAGTAAAAGCACCAAATGAGTGGGAGAGGTGGGGGCCTTTGTACATCAAACTCAAGAGTCCAAGGTCCAGTTTTGCAGTCGCTGCTCCAGATTTTATTTGTGCAGACTCGGCCAATTTGTCCTGCAACCGCTTTCCCCTTTTTGTTGCTTCCAGCCAGTCTATTGCCCTACAGCTGCTGGCTTTGTTGGCCTCTCTGGCTTTGTAAATTAAAGTAATTGCCATAGCGGCTTTTTGGCCCAAGGTCCCGAGGCCTTGTCAGGGGGAATAACCTTTCCAGATTACTCTCGCCAAAGGTACTCTGTTACTTCTAGCGTTATTATCGCTGCATTGCCTGAGTCTGCCCTGCCGCAGCTTAGTCCAAGTAGGCAGTCTTTTAAGGGTTCCGCAAATCACTTCCTTTTGTTTTTGTTTGCCGTTTTCCCGATAAATAAAAGATTTCTTTTTTAATTTTACATCTGAGACTTTACCCTTAATCAACAGTGTCACCATTGTGAAACTTGAAAAGGGAAAATGAAAGTTTGCACAGCTGTTTTCCTTCGCATAATCACAGCCGTTCTGATTTACATAATAATGAGCATCAGCCTGCCAGCCCTGGCAGCAGCTCCAGTGACCTGGGCGGGGGAAGCAAACTCCAGAACACGGCGGCAGGGAAATGAGAGCCAACCCTCCTTTGCTTGGGCAAGGCACCTTTCATCACAAGGGCTGGAAGGGGCTTCTAACCTCTCCTCCCCGTTTCTCTTCTCGTTAAACTATCAGCTAATTTTTGCTGATCAGTCAGTGTGTTTGTTTTGGGGGACGCATTTTGGCTCCCTGATTCTTAGCCAGGCAATCAGCTCCTTTTGGGGCCACAACCAAGATGGGGCCGGTAGTAGTCAGCGTTCCCTCTAAGCTGAGTTCGTGTGAGCTAGCTCACAGGGGGTTTTAGCCTCTGGCTCACACATTTTTGTCTTAGTTTAGGAAAAATGGCCCCAGAGAAAACGAATGTACGCAATAGCTCGCAGCTTTAATGCCGCTAGCTCACAAAGTAGAATTTTTGCTCACAAGACTCCGCAGCGTAGAGGGAGTACTGGTAGTAAGTAGTACACCATCCCCCACACACAACCCCCCCTCCCCCCAAAAATAGCCTTTTTAATGTATAGCGTGACTGTGTCTATTTGAAAAACAACATGGGTTTAGAATAGGAATAGTTTTGTGCTTTCTTCTCCAGACTCTACCCACCTGACCTATCCAGCTGCATCCACCCATGATAGATGTTTTTTCCCTCCCCAAAAAATCCCAGTACTTTTATCAAGCTTAAGTGGTCCTGGGGGAGAAATCCTTCTTGAGATAGCATGACTTAAGCATAGCAGGTTGCTAAAACATAACCCGAAAACAGACTGTTTAAAGCAGGTACTTTGATATAAACAAGTAAACATTTATAAACTCAAAACAAATGCTCTTATTTGGCTTGTATTTTTCTAAAGCTGACAAGAGAGACAAAACACATGCACGCCCTTTGGGTCTGTTACCACCAGGGCGCTTTTTTTAGCAGTGCTGGCTAGCTTAGCGTCAGGGGGTGCGGCCTAATATGCCAATGAGTTCCTGCTGAGCTTTTTCTACAAAAAAAGCCTCGGTTACCACATTGTAGTTAACCTGTTTTGAGGCAACTGCTAACTTTTGGTTCATTTCTTTGAAGCCACTCCTAGAAATGTGAAAGCTCCACCTAGCTTGGAAGGCAGGACCTGTTTCCTTTCTTTGTGGACCAGTTTCTTCTCTCTAGAAGTCATGGGCTTTTGTGCTGCCCATCAAGGGCATCTTTAGGTCAACAGAAGAAGTAGAAACGAACCAAGAGAGTAGGCAAGGCAACTCAGCCATCTGGAATCTGGGTTATCCAGTAATGGGGAAAGAAGGGAACAAACTGGAATCGGGGAACACAACTGGCTATTCGCAACTCCGTGAAATGCTAGTATTTACTATGAATTGCTGTTTCATTTGAGGGTAGAGCCCTACAACTCTGCCTAGTTTGAAAAGGTTCATTTTAGAAACTTTGGGGGGGAAAAAAGAGTTGATTTGTGCTGGGAGGGAAAGGCAGCACTGAAAAATAGTGCCCATTGGAAAATTGAATGTAATCTCAGTTTAGCTCCTAGATCTAATTAAAACTCGACCATTCATTAATTGCCCTTCACTTTTTTGACATGCAAGCTATGAATGACTTCAGTGCTACAAAATAATCAATAATGGCTTACTACATGAGTGCTTTCCTTAACTCCCTTAATTTGTTTGTTTTTTTTTAATTTGCCTCAGTTGAGGGCTGCTCCTGCATACATATTATTCAGTGACAGCAGCTTGTCATCCTAAACAAATACCTCATTTTCCCAGCTACAGAAATCCAAGCAGTGCATATATAAAACGGAGCGAGCAGCTGCTTGAATCCTTTTAGCAGCCTAAATTACGAACATTTTATACGGGGTTGTAAAAACATCAAGAGTTATAAGATCTGAATTTGAATCCTCTCGTATAATTGCAAGTTAGGAAATTCCTAGGACGCACGACTGTCCTTTTAGCAGTCTAATTTTGGCTTCCTCGTGTATCTTTTTATTGTTCTGGACTGATGTTTTTGTGGGACTGGAGTTCTCCATTGCAGACAGCCTAATCTAACTTGTACGTCCCACGTCCTTAGAGTTCCACACATACAGTCAGGCTTCAGTCCTGGGATGTGATCTCCAAAAGGACATCTGTAGGCCAAGATTGCTTACCACCACCCCCCCAGAGGTATGCTGCAGTATTTTTGGTTTAGGAAACTACCTTTTTAGATGAGAGGGGGGAAATTCTGAATACTGAGAATTACCAAGGGAATCCTCCATGTTCTCATTGTGCGCCTCCATGTTCTCATTCTGAGAACGGTAACCTATCTGGAGAATCCTGCAGAATCTGCAGTTGGTCACACTGTTGGTCAAGATTTAGGATCAGAGACATGTTGGTCACACACCTTGAGTCTGCCTTTTGCTTCTTTCACGCCGCTAATCCCTTTCCTCTTGGTGGCCTTCTGACCATCAGGGGCAACAGTGGACACTTCCCCCACCCACCCGCTTTGCCTTATTCCTGACTGGAGATAGAACCGTTTGCTGTCTGCATGCATCCAGAAGGGTTGCAGGACTGTGCTTGGGGATCAAAAGCCTTTCTGTGCAGGTGGTGCCACCAGCTGTGGCTTTAGCAGGTCAAGATTTAGGATCAGAGACATAGTCGCATCCCAAGTGAATGCACATCTTGTGTCACAATTCCGTGGCGCATCACAAAAATAACTTGTTGACCCTCCCTAGGGACTGAGGCAATTGCACAAGTGCATGGCGGGATAACGCTCCATTGTTTTGTACATGGTGAATTCTTTTTTTTGATGGGGCAGCACAGTTAAAGCGCTGCATTGTCTCGAAAGTCCACCCCCTTGTCTTTATGGTCGGCTCTTGGGCCATGGTCCAGATCATTGATTCTGTTCTACCACTGGATTTGCTTTCTTTCTCCGAATATTAGAAAACCACATCTGAAGGCTGTTTGGCACTATGAAATGCCTTCATTTTGCCATCTGCCTCCAAGACTCTGAATGCTATGATGGACATGTTTTGATGATGCTTTTAGACACTTTCTGTGTTGTTCGACATTTTTCATTGCACACCAAACATTCTTGGAGTTCCAATAATTGTTGTTTCCTTCCGTTTCCCCTGCCAGCTAAGCATTATGTCATTTTTTCAAGGGATTAGGATGTTATTGTTCACATTTTTTAGTAATCTAATGTTTCATCATATTGGCATTTGGCTTATAATCTCAGGTTAGACTGTACTGTGATAAGAGTATCAGGTGTCCAGAAAGGGGGGAGGAAGAATCATGACATGAATTCCATGATCCTCCAGTATAGTATAAGGCTTTATCATCTTTTTGGATGACATTTCTTATCTGGAGGACAAATAGTGGAAGAAGGGGGAGAAAGGAATCATGCTTCCATCTTCTCACCTGCCATGGACTCACCTGCCAGTGATTTGGAACCATTCTATGCACGTATAGCTGTAGTCCCATAGAGATAGAGGGAAAACAGGGTTCTGAATCATGCAGAAAAAAGACAATGCTGTTATGTGAGTTCTATTCTGACCTTCAATTAAACACTCAGAGGGTGGGGCCAATAAGTATGATTCCCCAGATGTCAGGTGCCTTCTAAAAAGGGTTCTTAGGTCAACCTTGAGCTTGGCAGTTCATGTTGTCCTGTGTCTTCAGAAAATGCTTTATTAAAAAAATCGAGACTTTTGTTTCATAACTCTTACCACAGTAAATGTAAGGCTCCTTTTTCAAACACTTCATAATATTGTTTTATGTATTAACTTTTCATCTTCGCCGAAGTAGATATAATTGCAATTTTCACCTGGCACTGATGTCTGGACCCAGTAAAATTGGGCACAAGTCCATGCTGGAATGCAAAATGTCATCTCCAGATGTGAATTATAGATGCTGTTCATGCAGTTTCCACTATAGCTGTGGTGCTCTTTGGAATCCCTTCCATTGTGGGAAATGTACCAGCTGCCTGTGGGGCGGGGGTGAGCGGGAAGCAGGGTTATCCTTCAGCTCCTCTGATCGGAGCCAGCAAGGACTGAGTGTGTCATTTTACTTTCATGAATGCTAGTTTTGTTTTGAGGCCCTTTTGCATGTAAAGCATTGCAGAGTATATTTTGTACTGTAGACCAAAACAAATTGGGGAATCGGTTGTACCAGATACAGTTGAAAATGAAATGAAACTTCCCAATAGATTTTAAACCCCGGAAGATCATAAAAGTCAGCCGTGTTTTAAATGCATGAAACGTTTTGACGACTGCAATTGTGTGTGTGTCTCCCGTATGTATCTGAGAGAATCTTTTACCTTAGAGGAAAAACAGTCAGTTTTTACTTAGTTAAGAAATGCAGTGAACAAATCATGGTGTGATAAATCCATGCCTATTTGCAGAGAGCAAGTTCACATACGAGTGCCCATTCTGTCATACAAGCTGTGATTTATGGTATGATGATGAGTTATATTGGATTTCTATCCCGCCCTCCACTCTGAAGAGTCTCAGAGCGGCTCACAATCTCCTTTACCTTCCTCCCCCACAACAGACACCCTGTGAGGTAGATGAAGATATTGGATTTATATCCCGCCCTCCACTCCGAAGAGTCTCAGAGCGGCTCACAATCTCCTTTACCTTCCTCCCCCACAACAGACACCCTGTGAGGAAGATGAAGATATTGGATTTATATCCCGCCCTCCACTCCAAAGAGTCTCAGAGCGGCTCACAATCTCCTTTACCTTCCTCCCCCACAACAGACACCCTGTGAGGAAGATGAAGATGTTGGATTTATATCCCGCCCTCCACTCCAAAGAGTCTCAGAGCGGCTCACAATCTCCTTTACCTTCCTCCCCCACAACAGACACCCTGTGAGGTGGGTGGGGCTGGAGAGGGCTCTCCCAGCAGCTGCCCTTTCAAGGACGACCTCTGCCAGAGCTATGGCTGACCCAAGGCCATTCCAGCAACTGCAAGTGGAGGAGCGGGGAATCAAACCCGGTTCTCCCAGATAAGAGTCCGCACACTTAACCACTACACCAAACTGGCTGTATGTCTTATATTATTGCTCAATTTGAGATCCTAAAGGAGCACATGAGAACAGGTAACGCACATCGTACAGGTAGCCAAAGCAAAATAAAATGATGGGTCAACTTGGTTCATTCATCATCAATGTGCTATCAGTATTGCTTTTAAGTAAATGAAAGATTAAACTCTGGATTCCCTTCCTGCTTATTCTCTTCATTAAAATGGGACACAGCCACTTCTTATTACCTTGCACCAAAAGTAAGACTCCATGGTAGATATGAATCAGCACACTGATAGATATGGAAAAGGCTTGAAAGTTGTGTTCATGTTGCTTTAAGAAGTGGCTAAGAGCTGGAGCTCCGAATGAGGAATCCGTTGGGTTTGGTATCACCTTTGCTATGAACTCGTTAAGTGGCACTAAGGAAGCCTGCCTTTCTCTGGCCCAGCCTCAGCCCCTGTCTGCAGTATGGGAAAAATGCTGACCTGCTTTTCAAGATTGCTGCAAAGGGTGCAAAATATAATGTCCACGTTGCATGTTCAGCTCTTCAGAAAATGATACAAATGCCAGTTATTAATACCGAATTCACACATTTATGGAACCGGAATGCCGCTGATAAACATCTAACCCATCGTCCCTTCAGTGGCTCTTCTGTATAAAAAGAAATCATCGCTCAGGAGGTTTAAGCAATATATTCATTATATGTTCCTTTTTAAAATTATATTGCAGCTGGACAACTGAGTCAGTCAGCACACTTCGCTCTCCAGCTCCCGTACAACGTTCTGGGCTTGGGACGTAGCGCCAATTTCCTCGATCACTTGTATGTTGGTATCCCTTGTCCTCCAGGTGCAAAGGTAGGTGATTCGCCTAAAGCTGTATTGATGTTTAGTATGACATTTTGGACTCAGTTTAGTGCCGTGCACAGAATCACGCTGGATTTTTAACCCTGGGGAAGGGTGGTGTGAGGTGTCGTGAGTAGGCTGGGGTTGTGTCTTGAGAACCATAGTAAAGACATGCTGGCTGAAATTGGAATAGGAGGGCTGTAATACCTGTAGCTCCCTTGTTTTTGCAGCTGTCGGTATACCTGTGAGAACAGCTATGGCCCCAGTCAGTAGACTTTTGGAGCAGTGTGTGTGCGGGGAGGGGGAGGAATAATTTCATTCTAACCAGTTTTACTGAAAATACAATACATATTTCTTGAGAAATTCTGATATGTTAGTTTGGCTGCCCTGATCTCTCCAGTGGAATTCAAAATAAAACTTGAAAATTAGGAAGTGAGGGTAGGGCAAACACTGAGTGCTTTCGTTTCTTCTTTTCCAGACTATAAGGAAGCAGGAGTGGACAGCCATCATCCCAAATTCCCAGCTTATAGTCATTCCGTATCCTCAGGACACGCCTCGGAGGTAAGGCTTTTGATTTAACAATAAATAGTGCGGAAATGACAGCAAACAGTTGTGATGACCATCTCTTTGAAGAATATCATAAAAGGCGTCAGGCCGTATTCTTTTCCTACCAAAATCCTTGTGCCTGGGGGAAAGTAATGGTCTTCTAATGCTTAATTATTTTCTGGGAGCCATTTGAAACCAGCTTCTGTCAAATTATAGAGCAGTGCCAAGCTGTCAGTCACACGTGGTGGATGTTAACTCATGCTTCAGAAGCAGAGGGTCGTGTGCATATACAAGACGATATTACGGGTGTTTCACAAATTCTTCCCGCCTGCCATCAATCAGAACGATTTGTCTTTCTGTTGATTTTTACCGAACGGCTCTAATTCAGAAATTACCTGTGCTGTAGCAAAATTTTTGGCCACCATTCTCCGACACAACTCGGGCTATGCTTGGTTTTATGTCTGTCCTAAGTTTAGTTCTGGTTTATTTTGTCCATTTAAACCTTTTTCTGTATTTTATGCTATGCCGTTAAAGGTCTGAAATTGAAATTGAAATGATGTGGATTCGAAGGCACATTCCGTATTGCACTGTGGCAGTGGTTTGAGGTGATGGTGAAACTGAGCTGTCCTGAGGGGCGTCATTACTGTGCTCCTAAAGATCTTTGCCTGCTATTGGCTAAGCTGCTTAGATCCTACAAGATTATCAAAACACAGGGCATGGAGGTAAAATAACTAAGGGAAAAAAAACAGGAACTCTCCCGCAAAATATGAACAAAATATTGTACAACACTATGCAAAAGTATATAGTCCCTAAGGATAAGTAGAATAACACCAATAATAAAAATAATATGAATGTAAGTATGATTTTTTTAGTCCAGTAGACAGTAAGGACTTCCAGAAGGTCATGGCAAAATCTTCCACATCAGGAACTGTAATGAGGGTTGTCCCCAATAAATATTGCTGATTCCAAATATGAGCGACTGTCGCAATTATTCCATCACCTATCTCTCTCTCTCTCTCTCTGGAGTTCGATATTCACCGTTTCAGGTGTTCCTTTCTCAAGAGATGATACAGCTTATCCAAAAATGGAATCAAGAGTTGTGGTCAGTTGTATCCACAGTTCAAAGAGGTATATGGATGGAGCACACACCTATACAAAAATTCACAGCACAATGGCAATAGTACAACAGGCTAAGTGCTCGCTAAACTCAATTAAAAAGGCTACCTGTATACACATCCAATATGTTTCTGTAGCTGTATTGATTAGAAATTCACAATCAGATGAACACTGTTTTTCTCCATTGACAGTCAATTGTAGTCTAAAACTAGCTGTAAACAGCCATTTGCCTATGGCATGCTAGAATCGCATCTAGGTGACTATACGTTTTCAACAGCTAGCGTGATCAGAGGCATCATTAAAATTATGCCATGTGAACAAGCAACAATTTTTCTGTAAACTAGTGATTCTTCTTGCACTTACTTCCAAGGCGGGTATAAATTTAGGTTTTAGGTGGGCCAGCTTCCCTTTCCATTTCAGAAAGGGAAATCGCTCGAATTCCACTCTTATAGTTGTGGTTCCATCTGAATGCAAACATTAATGGTTTATTGATCCAGAAGCCCAGAAAATGTTCAAACTGCAGAGGGAAGAAAAGCCAATTTTACTGAAATTTGTTGAAAATATTTGTCCTTAACCGCTTGTACACATCTACCATTATCAGCGTGTTCCCTTTATAAATTGCACTCCTATTTCTCTGAACTTTATGTGGCAAAAGTAGTTTGGACGTTTTGAGGGCATCAAGATAAAGGTGATGACAGCGCACTGTGTACTGCTTAAGGCGATAGAGAGAAACTTCCATACAGATCAGGAAGTGCCAGTCTTTTAATTCTAGAAATGGGATTTGGGTATTTTCTGAATGGGAAAGAACTCATTACTATTCAGACGCGCACATACATATATAACATGTATGACTTGGAATCCTTTGGTAAATGCTAATCCACTGCCTTGTCGAAAGACTTAATTCTTTTCACTAAGAGTGGATGCTAAAAGTAATTTTCCTAATGGAACAAATCCTCCCTAATTGCTATCAGCTACCTGTCACTGCGTCTGCAGGCAGGCAGAATGAAATTGTCGCCTCTTGTAGAGTTGTGTACCCCTTCAGTGTCAGACTGAGGTTTCTAACTGTGACATACAGGAGTAATTTACACATCAGTAATGTTGACTCTCTTGCTTTCTTGCAAGCAGACTGTTCTGAGCTTGTGAACAGTCTCCTTAGTGGTGTTTCCATTCAAATTAGATAGTGCTGATAGTAGACTGGAAAGAGACATGTTTGTACAGCATAAGAGGGCAGGAATTGATAGTGAATGCACATTCCAGTCTCCAGGAACAGCATGGCTCCAAGGGCCACTTGGCAAAATATATGCCTTTCTTTTGCTGATGGTGTTGTGTAGCTAGCCATCTTATGTGCATCTCCCACCTGGTGTCAACATCATGTGAGATGAAGTTTCAAGAGCTGATATTTTCAGGGTAGTGAAATGAAAGCCAAACATTTGTGACCCAAAAGCTTGATCCTGCCATCTGTTACACAGGATGAGATTTGGCACTGAGAATCTGGGTAGCTTCCTGTGCCTTAGGTACTGATGCCACCCCTGATCTGGGACACAGCGAGAAGTTCCCAAGGGAGAGGAGTCAGAACACTGAGTCTCAGCAGCAGATCAGCATTTCTGACCCCCGTTTCCCCAAAATATCTGTGTCCCAGCTAGATATGTAAAGCCAGTATGGTGTAGTGGTTAAGTGTGCAGACTCTTATCTGGGAGAACCAGGTTTGATTCCCCACTCCTCCACTTGTACCTGCTGGAATGGCCTTGGGTCAGCCATAGCTCTGGCAGAGGTTGTCCTTGAACGGGCAGCTGCTGTGAGAGCCCTCTCCAGCCCCACCCACCTCACAGGGTGTCTGTTGTGGGGGAGGAAGGTAAAGGAGATTGTGAGCCGCTCTGAGACTCTTCGGAGTGGAGGGCGGGATATAAATCCAATATCTTCTTCTTCTAAAATGTTGAAGCCCAAGTTGGGGGCGGTTCTGTAGCTCCCTCCCTTTCTTCCCCTGTGGGTGGAGGGATTTTTGAAATTTAAATATATGCAATACTTACTGTCCTATCAAAACTAAACTAATTTTACTCCTTTAACAATATAAAATCCATAATTTATACATTATTTAGCATATAAAATTTCAATATTTGACATATTTTGGGTATTTAAAAGTTACAAATGCTTTAGTTTTATACAAGCAATACTGTAAATATACTTAATACTCAATGAGAGGAAACTGCAAGCTGATGCACCATGTGCTATTTTAGCACCTGTACCTTAATTTTTGCTGTCTGTTTATAGAGAATTTCTTTTTTCTGTTTTACAGTAGTCACCAAATAATTCAGGCATTGCATTTGGCACAAAATTGACTTCTAAATGAATGTACCCAAATGTATTCATTTAACTCTGCAGTCCAGTTCAAGCATCATTGAGTTCAGATACAATAAGCATAATGAGAGACTGTTACAATAACATCTCATTTAGCTGAAAGCAATGTGGTGGGCTGTGGTACTCCTCTTCATAATTGGCATCAAGTATGTCTTTGGTTGCGATGTTTTAGCAGATTTCAGTATAAAACCATTTCTATCTATAAATGATTTTTTAATCTTTTTTTTTAACGCTCCTGGTATTTCTGAAGGGATGTATGTGTGCCATTATAAGACGTATATTGATTTCAGTTTTTGGTCTGTCTTAAGATGTATTGATCACAGCAATTGACTTCAGTGGCTGATAAATCTTTATTCACATCCTAAAACAAAGCCATGCTTGATAGGAGGGGGGAAAACCCTTTCTTTATCTTGGAAATAAACCAGCAATGCAACAGTGCTTAGAAAAAATGAGCTTCCCATATGCTTTGGGGCAGGTAACAATGTTTTTGAAACTACAAGTCGTAATTACATGGCAGCTGGGAGAAGTTATACAGGAGGGATCGAATCTGCCATTTGCTTCCTCCAGAGCAGTTCCACTAGCTTGGGACTTTGGGGCACTATTCTTAAGCAGTGTGCAAAACAGCAGCTTGGAAATCTACTAATATAATTTCTGCTTTTGGGTTTGGTCTTTCCAGTTTAGAAGAAAAATTAATAGGAGTCATGGTCTTGAAATAGGTGCATTATATTATATACATGGTATAGATAGAGCAGATAAAGAGGTCTTTATTTACCTCTCCCAAAATACTAGATTATGGGAACACCCAATGAAGTTAGTAGGCATGTGGGGAGGGGGGGAATACTATAGAAAAAAACATGCCCCCCCCAACAAAAAAAAACCCTGTAGGTTTATTATATGACATCCACCATCCCCATAGCCAGCCATTACACATGTTTTTCTTGAAAAGAAATATTTTTAGGAAGATAGCACAATGTTTTCATACAAAATTTAAGGCAAAAAAATGTTCCCTTTTTAAAATCAGGGTTTTTGTTGTAGCAGGAGCTCCTTTTCATATTAGGCCACACACCCCTGACGTAGCCAATCCTCTAAGAGCTTTCGGAGCTCTTAGTACAGGGCCTACTGTAAGCTCCAGGAGGATTGGCTACATCAGGGGTGTGTGGCCTAATATGCAAAGGAGCTCCTGCTACAAAAAAAAAAAGCCCTGCTTAAAATAATTGCATTCTGCAGGTAATAAAACAGGAAAACAGTTTCAGCTATATCTGTTGATGGATGGCCACCCAGATACCACCCCATCCGTTTTGGGTGAGGGGTTAGAGGCCATGGTGGAGCTGACTGAATCCTACTAAGACGGAGGTTCTGTGGCTGGGCAGGGAGGATTCAGGGTTGGGGTGCCAACTCCCAGCTCTTGACAGCATGCCCTTAACACCAGCGCCAACTTTTAAGAGCTTGGACGTGATTCTGGATGCCTCAGTGGAGGCCCAGATCACAAATGCTTTTCCATTTTTCCAGCTACTCCAAGTCAGGCAACCTGTCCTGTCTTTGACCTAGCCACCATAATCTGTGCAATGGTCACCTCCAGATTAGACTACTTCTGTAACTTGCTCTATGTGGGCCTACCCTTGTGACCCACCTGGAAACTCCAGCTGGTACAGAATGCAGCGGCGCAGGTCCTCACGGGGACCCCGCAAACAGCACACATTCATCCTGTGCTGCATTGAGCTGCACTGGTTACCTGTTGAGCACCAGATCCGGTTCAAGGTTTTGGCGCTTATCTTTAAGGCCTTTAATGGTCTGGGACCCATATATCTTTGGGACCACCTCTCCTGGTATATATCCCCCCAAAGGACATTACGCTCCACTGATAATAACTTGCTAGTGGCCTGAGAGATATCTGGCTGTCCTCAGTCAGGGCCAGGGCTTTTAGTGCCCTCGTGCAACTCTGCCAAGCAACATCCTTGCCCTGTGGGACTCGATGCAGTTCTGCAGAACTTGTAAGGCTGAGATGTTCCGCCTGACACTTGGTTGAGGACAGTGGCAGTCTTCATCCAACTGGCGCGCACACACACACACACACACATGCAAAACGGTGGCATAATTGGAAATTTGAGCAAATTTGACTGATAGTTTTAGTGTAACTGTAATGTTTTAGCCTATATAATATATTGTTTATTGTCGTACACAGCCCCGAGCCGTGTTTACAGGGAATGGGCGGTATAAAAATCAAATTCAATAATAAATAATAAAACCTATTGAAATTATCCATAAAAATAATCATTATGAGAATAAAACATAATTACTGTAAGGTGTAAGGTCTTTTGCTTTATCTTCCTTTTTGCTGAAAAAAAAAGAAGTTATTCATGAACTCTTTCGTTTCTCAACAGTTTCCTGCACTGTATCTGCAGGCATTTTTTCTTGTCTTCTTCCTTCCCCCAAAATGCAGTAATGAAAACAAATGGCATTCACAAAAACAAAGAAATATTTACTTTTTTAAAAAAAAAACTGACAAATGAAGGACCAAGATGAAAAAAACTAACTTTTACTGATTTTACTGACCATTTTCCACTCCTGAAATTACTGACCTACATAACATTTATAGTTTATATAAATGTATAATTTATATAATTTATATTTTAATTGTCTCTCTTGCCTGCTGTTTCTGTTCTCTGGCTGTCCTCGAGCATCCAGACTGGGAGGGGCTGTGGCTCAGAGGCAGAGCATCTGCTCAGCATGCAGAAGTACCCCGGTTCAGTCCCCAGCATCTCCAGTTAAGAGGGTCAGGTAGAAGGTGATGCGAAAGACTTTTACCTGAGAACTGCAGCCAGTCTGAGGAGACAATACTGACCTTCAAGGTCAGGTTCACGTGTTCAGATGGAGCATCCCTAATTTGTAATGCCAACATAAATGAAGAAAAAGTATTTCCCGTATGGATAGTTATTATGACTTCCGTCAAATTCAGATATGGTACAAAGTCAAATAGAAAAAAGGTGAAGTTAAATTATTCAGAATCTTGACAGATGTCTGTTTTCTTGGGTATGAGAATGGCGTGTGTGTGCGCGCGCGCAAGACAGAGAGAAAGAGAGCCAGCCAATAGGTAGCTCTGGTGATGGATTTATATCACTGCAGTAAATTATTCTCGCTTATGGGCAAATCCATGAGAAAACAGAAAGGGTTTGTCATAAGATCTGTAAACTTATTTCCCCCCTGTTTGCTCTAAGCAAATCAACCAAAACAAGATAGGTGGGATTTCAGAAATCAGGCTTGTTGCTTAGATAAGCGTACAGAAGATTTTATTTCTGCCTGATTATGATCTATATCATTAAGAGTCTTTCTTAGTTAAACTTGGTAGCTGGAGAATGGGCATACTATTAATTGAGGTAAAACACTTTAAGCACTTTCTATAAAATGGGATGGAAATAAGTTCAGCTTCCAAGAGGCTACAGAAGCGGGCTCATGCTAGGGGTCTTCTTTGGGATGCCTGGATTTAATTAAGGGAATGTGCCAGTGCTTAACTACAGTTCCACGAACCACAGCCAAACCAAGCGAGAATGACAGAAGTAGGTAACTTGTCCCCAGTCCACCATTCTCCCCAAAGAGAGAAGGAATAAATGGGCAGGGTAGCACGGGGGGAGGGGGGGGAGAGAATACTTCTAACGTACCATTTAAAAGAAGACCATTTTAACGGCGTTATTTTTCTATGTAGCTGAGTTTAAGCCACTCTCTGCCCCTCTCCACAAATGGGGCAGTTACAGCTCATTTTGCTGAAACGCATTAAGTGAAATCAATATTAAGCACACTGTGCTCCGAGGATGGAGCGAGATGGCACATGGCGGGCTAAATGCTGTCTTGCGGGCCCCGCATTGACATACTGTTTATGAACTTCCAATAATCGATAGAGCCATTTGCCAAGCAATTAAACACACACCAAAGCGGCGCAACCTCGTGGAGCCTATAAAAGACGATCGCTCCCCTCACCCACCACTCCCAATAATTAACCACCTCATATGTATATCGTTTTTCTAGGGTGAGGTTTCTGAAGCCATCCAAACTTGAATCACCATTTCAGCTACATTTTAGAGGAGAAAATCTCCTCTTTCCGGTATTCTTGAGCTTACTGTGAATATGATGCTTTGGGCAGCCATATGCAGTCTGAGCATAACAACGTAGCCTGGAAAATGGGAGTGGTAAGGAAGGAAGGAACTGCCATTACTTTGTTTCGGTTCATATAACCTGCATTCTCTGGTGCTGAGACCTCTGAGGGAAGCTCTGTTGCCATGTAACTCTCCAAACATCACAAGCCATGTTAAAAATGGGAGCTACGGCAGTAGCTCCCACCTCTCCTGTTTGTGAAGCTTCAGGCCACGGGCACCATTCAGTGCAGAAGCAAGGGAAAGTATTCCTTTTCCTGGCATTCCTGAAAGGCAGGAAGATTGCTATCACCTCCCACTCTGTTCAGAGATGCCTCTTACAAAAAGCGAACATCAGCTTTGCAGTGGAGAAGTCAGTTCTTGGAAATGCAAATCAGAATCTTACTCTGACTGATAAGATAAGCCTGCTGTGCTGGGGAATACAGAGAGGTGGAAAGCGCCATCAAGTCACAGATGACTTACGGTGACCTCCATAAAGTTCTCAAAGCAAGGGATGTCCAGAGGTGGTTTGCCATTGCAACCGTCTGAAGCAACCTTGGAGTTCCTCGGTGGTCTCTCATCCAAATACTAACCAGGGTCAACTGCTTTGTTTCTGAGGTCTTATGAAATTGGGCTAGCCTGGTCCATTGAGGAGTGTTACAAACTATAATATCCATATCCAGTAGATATCAAATGGTGCTTTTTCCATCCTCCTGCTTTCCATAATTTCTATAGAATACGTTGCCAGATTTGTGAGCAAAAGTACTAACACTTTTTCTGGTTCACCTCTTCCCCACAGCTGGAGCGCCAAACTGTACCTGACCCCAAGTAATATTGTGTTGCTCACAGCCATTGCCCTGATTGGGGTTTGTGTGTTCATCCTGGCAATAATTGGCATATTGCACTGGCAGGAGAAGGTAAGGTCCGATGAATTGCAAATGTTTTTTGTTTGTCTTGCCACCAATCTGATGGTGTTAACAATAGACTGCCACTTTTACATAAGCTTATCAGTTTTGCAAAGTTTTAATTTTCAAAACAAAATCACTTTCAGCAATCCCTTCAGCAACCACATACTGGAGTGCTACGGTACATTGCAGGGAAAGGGGCCCCAATTCAGTGACATGCAAAAAAGTCCCAGGTTCAGTCTCCAGTATCACTAGTTAAAGCATCTCAGGTAGCAGGGCTAGAAAGACATTTGTCCAAGTTGTAGAGTGGACCACAAAGGACCATTGTCTTGAAGTATAAGGCAGCTTCAGATACAGTCTTGTATGACTTTAGGGTTAAATGTAGAAGAGAGTGGCATTTAAGTGGTGTGGATCAATCATACATTAAGTTTTGGGTCTTATCAAGTATTCAATACTCCTGTCTAAGAGTTATCCAGGACATGAACTGTTCATACATTAGACTCCCTGCCAGGAGCAACTTATTTGCTGAATCCAGAAGGACAGGCCAGAGTGCTCCCATTTATGGACTAGAGGTAGCAGTAGTCCTTCTGCTAGTGATAAACAGGAAGACTGTGAGAAGGAGTAGAGCAGGAAACCAGCTCAAGATCATGTGCTTCGAAGCGAAATCTCTGCTCTTGCTGCTGTCTTGCTTTCGTTGCTTCCCCATATGTAGCAGAATGGGAGACATGACTAGGGTATACTGTAGGAACCTGCCCAACCGCTGAGATCTTCCAAGGCCCTGCTACAGGTTCCCGAAGAGACAGCTTTCTCAGCTGTGGCAGTAGATCCAGGCCAGCAGCTGTGTTGGTCTGAAGCAGTAGAGCAAAGTTTGACACAGCGGCACATGAAAGCTCATACCTCGACTCAAACTACGTTGGTCTTAAAGGTGCCAGTGGACTCTAACTTTGTTCTAGCAAAACTACGAGACACTGCCCCTAGGGGATGTTAATCTGCTCCCTTCTGTCACTGTCTTCCACCAGCAGGTAAAGACTTTTCTTGATTTTGTTTCATCTCTCCTTCCTGCTCTGTTTTAATTACTCTTTTATTTGCTTTTAATATGCATTTTAGCTTCGGTTTTGTTTTTATGATACGTTTTTATACTGTTTTAACTGTTAGCTGCCTTGGTGGTCCTGACTGGGAAGAAAGGTGGCATATAAATTTTGTTTTAAAATCCAAGAAATAAATATCCCTTCTGATAACTGATGTGGGGAGCATCATAAGAACATAAGAGAAGCCATGTTGGATCAGGCCAGTGGCCCCTCCAGTCCAACACTCTGTGTCACATAGTGGCCAAAAAACCCAGGTGCCATCAGGAAGTCATATTATCGTAAATGCTCGCAACTTTTTGTTTCTAAACCTTCCAGCAAGTAGAATGCTAGCACATCAGGCAGAGAGGCTGGGCTACAACTTTTACCCCAGTGTGCTAGATTTGTTCTTGCTTTACGTAGAAGAGCATTTTTGTTTTGTGTCGCTTTACATAGAAAAGCATTTCTTTTAAACAAAGTACTCCCCACATTCTACTCTGCCACCTTGATCCGCAGCACATGAAGACCGATTCAGGATGAGAAAAGTTCAGGAGTTGGTATCTTAGAGGTGATGCTGAAGTTTGAAGCTTTTCTGCAACCATGACTTTGCATGTCACACTCTGCTCACAGTTTCCTGAAAGGCACAGCGCACAATGCGGCTTCTGGCAATGAATGAAATTTAAACCATTTTTTCTTCACCTTCAGCCAGGCTGTCATACAAAAGGATTTCTTCCCTCTGAATTAGGGACCCTTGCTGACTTTTATTGACAAGCTTCACAACCGCAACATTTTACCCTGAGCAAAACTGACTGTTTTACTCTATAGAAATGCATTGATCTGCAGAAGCCATTTGAGAAGACTCTTTTAATACTACAAAAGAAAAAAACGTGTCCCAGTTTCTCACATGGCTCTCTATTCAGTGTTAACAGCCAGCCAGCAGGGTAGCCAATATGCACTGCTGCCATAGCCAGGCTGTAATCATAGCTGGTCAAAACGACTGCATTTTAAATCCACTGTAGCTGCTTCTTGGCATTCATGAAACAAAAGGAATGAATTAAGTGTTTAGAAAAGGTTTTGCACGCCATTTGAATGAGGGGGGCGGGGTATTTTCATGAAACTTTGCAAAAATTTTAACACCCGTGTCAGAGGCTGGAAATATGAGCGAACCAGGAAATTAGAAGAGTTTTGGTCTTTGCCTTGAGTTAAGGTCCCGCTACTGTCTTTTTCCTGGTTGAGGATGCCACTCACTCCTAAATTCTAAAATGGATAGTGACGCTTTCCCCCTGTGAACTGGGGCACTTGCTAAAATTGGGAGGAATATAGTAAAGGGTCTTATATTCAGGGAAAGACAGAAGGCAAAAGAAGCAGGGGACAGCAAGAGATGAGATGCCTGGATAGCATTACTGATGTAACTAACACAAATTTGAGCAGACTTCGGAGGTTGGTAGAAGACAGGAGAGCCTGGCGTGACTTTGCCTATGGGGTCACAAAGAGTCAGACTCGAATGAACAACAAAAATTATATTCAGGGCTTTTTTTTTGTTTAAGCTCAGCAGGAACTTATTTGCATCTTAGGCCACACCCCCTGACATCAAGCCAGCCGGAACTGCATTCCGTTGTGTTCCTGCTTTAAAAAAGCCCTGATTATATTATTGCAGGAAATAATGTGGGTATATGGAAGCTGACGCTCTGTGGAGGTCTTAGGCAAGCGGAGAGGTTTGTGAAAACCGGTCTGTAGGTGAGATTCAAAGGTGTCGCCTCACTTCTAAAAAATGTTGGAGGGTTTTGCTTTGTTTTTAAGGCAAGTTTTCCTATTAAAAGCCATTGGGCCCAATTCAGCTTTGTTTCAGGGTTCCATATGCAGGAATCAGGTTACAACGGAGTATATACCTGGATGCACTTGTCTTTCAGACTCAAGAGACAAATGAAAGCACTAACCTTTCCAAAATGTCATGCAAAAGAGAGAGAGAGCTGGCTTGGGATTACTATTTGAAAGGAGAAAAGGTGGGGAGGGTAGAGAGAGAAAGAGACAGTGGCACATTATGCAGCATGAATTGGCTCCATGTTGTGAGAGGGGGGCACCCTGCAGGCTGTTTTTTATAGAGTGAAGCCTGTCGGAGCCTCCGTGGCAAGCGTATGCTGCTGCTGAGAAGCCAGAGTGTGATAACACCTCCTAGCAATACTGTTTTCCAGAAAGATAAAAGGGCTGACAGCAAAATCCAGAAGGGCAGAGTCAATTCGACACGCAGTCCCTCTGTAACCTTAGAGAGCAAGAACAGCTTGTCAGATAAGGGTGAGGGAAGTGAGGGCACACACTTTGCACGAGCCACCTGGCAGACTTTGTCTCCCTTGCTGCCTCCGACTTATCTTCTAGTCACAGGTGTAAGCATGTACTTGGCCTAGTGATCATCAGAAAGCAATGTTTGCAGACACTTTTGTGCTAGACACATGACGATCCAGGGCGCAGCAGTGATGACAAGGCAGCAAGTGAAGCCACTCCTGGACCTAGATAGAGGCGAAGAGATATGTTCCTTATGTCGTCCAAAAGCATCAGTATGTCAATCGTATGCCCACATCTACAGTTGGGAGTTAGATGGCTAGAACGATCGTTTTAAGTACAGAAAAGCAACCAGCGCTTTTAAAATTCAAGGAATTATTCAGTACATCGGAGGAAGAAAGCAATTAAAAACATTCCCAGGAAAGGAGAGAAAAATTTCAAAGCGTCTGGTAGCTCTTCTGTACTTAAAGTGATCATTCTAGGCATCTAACTCCAGTTGTGTCCCATTTCGGCATTCTGAATAGTATTCTATAGAGCAGGGGTGGCCAAACTTGCTTAACATAAGAGCCACATAGAGTAAACGTCAGATGTTTGAGAGTCATAAAACATGAACATCAGATGTTTGAGAGCGGCAAGGAAGGAAAGGTGGAAAGAATGCAAACAGATGGGGGGAAGGAAGCAACTTTAACTATAAATGCATCCTCCAAGCTGCCAGATGACCTGGTTTGGAGAAGCGATTTAAATAGACAAATGCCTTCTCCAAGCTGGCCGGCGGGGTGATGGGGGCTTCGAGAGCCGCACAATATCTGCGAAAGAGCATCATGTTCCCGATTTTGTTCAAAAAACACTTTTATCTTTTTTTTTGAGTCCAATACAAATTCTTTATCTTTTAAGATTTGCGTATTTAATGTCCAACGAGTCCTGGGGGTTGCCTTTCCCAGAGTTATCTGTATTGGGTTGTGGTCAGCAAAAACTTTTGGAAGTATATCGGCCTGTTCCACTGCTATTGCCACTGATATTGACATCCAACACATGTCCAATCTGGACCATGTATCATGCACTTGAGAATGGAAGGTAAAGTCTGACGTCTGGGGATTCTTCATTCTCCAAGTATCCACCAGGTTGAGTTCATCTGCCATCTTAAAGAAGGTTTGGGGAAGTAGGCCACGCAGCCTTTTCCCCCCCCCTTTCTTCCCAGTTTTTTTATCTTTAAGAACGTCATGTACAGCATTGAAATCTCCCAGGATACAATAACTTGTATTTTCAAATTCAATTAACTTCTTATACAATTCAGCAAAGAATTTATCTTGGTTGTTATGGGGAGCATAGATGTTTCCTATAATCATCTTTTTACCTTCCACTTCGACTTCCACCAACACAATTCTGCCAGAACCATCACAATAGAGTAGCTTAGAGTTAATCCATTCTTTCACATATATAGCTACTCCTCTTTTTCTCCTGAGATCGGAAGAATGGTAGAGGGTACCCAATTTCTTATTTTGTAGATATCTTTGATCTTCCTTTTTGATGTGTGTTTCTTGAATACATATTATGTCAGACTGGGTCTTCTTGAGCTGAAGAAATATCTTACTCCTTTTATGCGGTTCATTTAAGCCATTGATGTTCACTGATATTATCTTTAGTCCCTTCTTATCCATTGTTCTGTCCTAGATTACTATCTAATATCTCTCTTTTCTCTTTCGATGCTTGCGATCTTGTCATTATTTTTCCATTTTTCTTCTTCTTTGTACTTTGCCTATAGGTGCTGCTTGAAGCTTCTTCTCTTTCTTGCTCTTCTTCCGTTTCAGTCTCTTGATTATCAATATATTCTATCCAGAACTCTTGCACTTTCTCCGAGGATGTTATGTTGAATCTTTTACCTTGGTACACGAAAAAAATTCCTTCTGGTATCAGCCATTTGAAGGAGATGGATTGGTCAACCAACCACGCCACTAGCTTCCTGTAGCCTTCTGTAGCTTCCTGTAGCCTTCTCTTCTTTGTCTTACCCTCCAGGGAATATCTTTCATGATTTTAATCTTGTTTCCTTTCCTTGTTTCCTTTCCACATTATCTCATTTCCTCTTGAAGTTCTCAGGATCTTCTCACATGTGGAAACTCTCATAAATCTTACGTGAATTTCCCTTGGGAGGTTGTTCTTTTTTGTATATGCCGTTGCTATTCTTTTTATCCAATCAATTTCTAGGCCTATATCCTTCATCTCCTGTTCCCCATCTGGGTTCAAGATCTCTTCAATTATTTTATGTAAATCTTCGCCTTTTTCTTCTTGCACATTTTGAAATCTCAGTTTATACATCGCTTGGTCCATTTCCATTTTATCCAGTCTATCCTCTAAGTCTGATGTGGTGTTTTTAACTTCTCTCATCGAAGCAGCCATAGTTTTCCCCTGCTCCTCCAGCACATCAACCTTAGCCGTCAACTTATGTGCTTGTTGTACATTTGCTAGGACTTGCCTTTGAAATTCATCCATCCTTTCATTTGTTTTTCTAATATCTTCCTTTAATCCTGCCTGAATCTCTTCCAAAGCCTCCTGGTTCTGCTTAAAACCCGCCAACATTGTGGCATGTAATTTTTCAACAGCATCCTGATTCAATGCTGAAGTAGCAGATTTCCCTAGGCCAGGAGGGGTAGCTTGGGCTGGTGGTGCTTTCTTAATTTTAGGATCCATTTTAAATGCTGATTTTATCTCTCTTTATGTTCTCCAGTATTATCACAAATACCCCTTTTATGCTTTTCCTTAAATTTGCTAAAGCTTTATGAACCCAAGCAATATTAATATGAGTTCTATAGTTCTATAGTCAAGCTAGGATTTCAATACTTAATTATATCAATAACACAGACAGTATACTGTGGTGGTCAATTTAACCAGAGAGCTCAAAACCCAGAAAAATACAGCAAGGTTATAATCAATTAGATCAAAGTTGTTAGACCAATCAGTTCAATACATTATAATAAGCAGCAAAGAAAACAAGAAAAACAAAGTGGAGCCAAATCCGTCTAACTGAGAGCTTCACCTTTGCTCAAAGTTCCAGACTACAAGTCCCAAGTTTTTTGAACAAAATCGGGAACATGATACTCCAATCCAAATAATATGGGACGCCTTTAAAGCTTTTTTTAGAGGTTTAGCAATTTCCTACTCAGCTAAAAAAAAGAAACAAAGAACCCAAAAGTATAATGATCTATTGGATAAACTACGTAGACAAGAAAACATCCAAAAAGTAAATAATACAGAACAGATTAAAACAAGGATCCACGCTTTGCAACACCAAATAAATCTACTGCTATCAGAGGAGCTTGAGAGGAAACTAAAATGGACTAGACAAAATTACTTTGAGAACGCGAATAAAACTAGTAGATGGTTAGCCTTCAAGCTGAGAAAAGAAAGAGAAAAAAAAGTTATCAGATCATTGAAGGATGAGAACCAAATAGAAATGGTCAAAGAGGAACAATTGAAAGAAATTGTGAGGAAATTTTATCTGAAGCTATATAAAAACCAGCAAGTATCTGAGCCCCAGCAAGATGAATATTTAAAACAAGCCAAGATGAAACAAATTACAAACCAGCAACGGGAATCTCTGGAAAATCCGATAACAATGCAAGAAATTGTGGAAGCGATTCAAGGCCAGAAAAATAATAAGACTCCTGGTTTAGATGGTTTGCCGATTGAGTTTTATAAGTGTTTTGAAGAGGTGCTTTTAATACCATATAAACGTGTTTTGGAAGGAATAAGAGAGACAACTAAAATACCTGAATCATGGCTGGAGGCGTTAATTACATTAATATATAAAGATGGGACTGAACCTACAGACATTAAAAATTACAGACCGATCTCATTGCTGAACGTGGATTACAAAATTTATGCGACCATACTAACAAACAGACTTAAAAAGATTATCCCGAATATTATACACGAAGATCAATCTGGTTTTATTCCCGGAAGAGTAATGAGACAAAACGTTAGAATATTAATGAGTGTTCTGGAATACTATAAAGAACATCCAGATAAACAACTTGCGGTAATTTCATTGGATGCAGAGAAAGCTTTCGATAATGTAAATTGGAGCTTTATTTTCAAAACCTTAACATCAATTGGCTGTGGAGAAAACTTTGTAAACTTGATCAGGTCTATTTATGCAAGCCAAAAAGCGAGAATAAATGTTAATGGCTCCCTGACGGACCCAATAAAGATTGAGCAAGGCACAAGGCAAGGCTGCCCGCTGTCCCCTATTCTCTTTGTTCTAGCATTGGAACCGTTACTGCAAATGATCAGAGAAGATTCGGAAATCAAAGGAGTGAGAATTAAAAAGGAAATCTATAAAACGCAGGCTTTTGCTGATGACATATTAATTACGTTGGAAAATCCAAACTCCTCAATTGGAAAGTTGATGTCTGCCTTAAAACAATATGGGGAAGTAGCAGGTTTCAAAGTCAACTATCAAAAAACTAAGTTCTTAGCTAAAAATATGACGAAAGAACAAATATCTGAATTAGAAGTTGAATCAGGATTTGCCTATGAAAAAAAAATTAAATATTTAGGTGTAAATTTAACAGCAGAACTGAAAACCCTGGTAAGAGATAATTATGAAAAAATATTAAAAGAAATTAAAACTGACTTAGAAAAATGGAATGAACTGCAAATCTCTTTACTGGGAAGGATTGCAACAGTCAAAATGAATATACTGCCGAGAGTGCTGTTTTTATTTCAGATGATCCCTATCATCCTCCCAAAATCCTTTTTCAAACAACTTAACAAAATAGTGGCAAAATTTGTTTGGCAAAACAAAAAACCTAGGATCAAACTGAAAGTCCTACAAGATAAGAAGGAAAGAGGTGGGTTTGCCCTACCAGAGTGGCAGATCTACCACAAAGCGTGCATCTTGACTTGGATCAAAGACTGGCTGTTATTAGAAAATAAAAGACTTTTAACTCTGGAAGGTGCGGACCTTGTTAAAGGTTGGCACTCGTATATATGGTACGAAGACCCCAAAAAAGGGAGCATCTTTTTTAGACACGAAATAAGAAAGTCTTTGTTCAAGATTTGGGCTGAAATTAAAAAACAAGTATATAGATATACTCCCAGATGGCTCTCCCCAGTGGAAGCTTCAGTGCACCCCAATCTTTTTTGTTGGGGAAACCACCTTACTTATGAATCGCTACTGGATCCCAAACACGAATTGAAAATCGAGGAAAATGTGGATATGGATTGGTGGCTTAAAATGCAAGTTAAATCAAGATATAAAAAGGACAATGAAGTAGGATTCTCCAAAAAGTTAAATGAATTTGATTGCATTATACTAGGAACTGACCGGAAGCTTACTTCAAAAATATATAACTGGTTACTCGATTTGAAAATGCAAGACGAAAATGTGAAGGAAAATTGGATTAAATGGTTACAGGATTTTGGTTATACCATCGAATTAAGCGAATGGGAGAAAATATGGAAAGAGAATTTAAGATTGACAAAATCTGCCCAGCTAAAAGAAAATCTATATAAGATGGCTCATCGATGGTATTTTACCCCAGAAAGGCTTTCCAAAGCCTTCCCAAATGTATCGGATAAATGCTGGAAGTGTGGTAAAGTAAAAGGTTCTTTGTTCCATATATGGTGGAAATGTGACCTTGCAAAAAAATACTGGGTGCAAGTTTCGCTTTGGTGTAAAAAGATGTTAAAGATTAATATCCCGCATGTGCCAGAATTGTACCTTTTGAACATATGTAAAATCCCTATATCTAAAACAGCGAAAAAGTTATTGTTTTATATTATTACAATAGCGAGGACCTTATTTGCTAAATATTGGAAAACGTCTCAGATACCATCCAAAAGAGAGTTTATGTTAAATCTTTTAAATGCTGCAGAAATGGATATGTTAACATGTAGATTGAATGACGGGAACATGGAAGAGTGTGAGAAAACGTGGTATCCAATGTATGAATGGGCAAAAAAATTGGGATTTGAATGGTCTTGAATAGAGATATTAATATTACAAATATTTAGTTTCTTGTATATTCGCTCCAGAAGATAAAATGTATATAGGATTATGAATAACATATTTTTGTTGTTGTTATTGTTGTAAATGCTGAATTGTTGTTTAGTTGTTATTTCTTTGGTTGTTTATTGTTGTTGTCTTCTTTTTGTTGTTGTGCAATGTTATAATAAAAAAAAAATGTAAAAAAAAAAAAAAAATATCTGCGAAAGAGCCACACATGGCTCCCAAGCCACAGTTTGGCCACCCCTGCTATAGAGGGATTCTCTTTGGTGGGGGGGGGGGGTGGGAGTGGCAGACCCATCAGGTTGTAGAAGCTTCAGTGTCTCTCCTTGTATCTCAGGGTATGATATTCTTTATCTCTGCTCTAGAAATGTGTTGCTTAATAGACTAGTCCAAATCATTGGGGTTTAATGCCAAAAAGAGTTGCAGCAGCCATTGAGAGCCAGCGTGGTTTCGTAGTTAAGAGCCGCAGACTGGATCTGGGAGACCCAAGTCCAAGCCCTCGGTCTACCATGGAAGCTTGTAGGGCTTTTTTTTTTTTTTTTTTTTTTGAGCTGGAGTACACAGGAATGCAGTTCCAGCTGGCTTGACCAGGGCTCTGGCTCAAAAAAAGGAAGGCACTAGACAGCCATGCGCTCCCAGACCGCACGCTCTGCCCTCTCTGCCACCTCCAGCCTCCAACGGGCTTGTGAAGAGAGAGACACAGAGCCACCACAAGCACCCCCTTGTGGAAGAAGCTGGGACTGCCACTGCCTGCTCTGCTGCTTGTGGCTGGCTCTCTCCCTCCAGCCGTGTTTGGGGGAGGGGGAACATTGGGCTGTGTGAGACACGCATCCATGAAATGCAGCTGGTGACACTGTACTGTTCTGTGTCAATATGCAGAAAGTAACTTACTGAACGGGTGATGGCACTTCCGGTGACATCAGGGGGGTGGCCTAATATTCAAATGAGTTCCTGCTGGGCTTTTTCCTACAAAAAAAGTAGCTCTGGTTATGAGGATAAAATGAAGGCGAGAACGATGTAAGCTGCTTTGGGTTCCCATTGGGGGGGGAAGTAGAGTATAAATGCAGCAAACAAATACTTGAATGCACTGCATTCTCTAAAATGGCAGGTGTTTAAGTATCTAAATTTGAAGTTTCTTAAGAACCTATACATTTTCTTCCACCGTAACATTCCGCAAGTTTCCAGGAGCCAAGCAAGTCTACTCAGAATCTTGTTGAGATCTGTTTGGTTGGGTTCCAGGAAAGTGTGCTTATGATGGCATTGAAAATACAGGACTTGCTGCCTTATCCACCCCACTTGTTATTTTTCCAGAAAGCAGATGACCGAGAGAAAAGACAAGAAGCCCACCGGTTCCACTTCGATGCTATGTGACATGCCTTAATAGCTTGATGGAGAGATTGCTGCTGGATCTGAAATACTACATTCTAGCCTACAGTGGCAGAAGAGGAGGGAGGGGATTGTTACTGTACTATTTGTAAATGTTGCATTGTTTTTAATTTATTTGAGAAGTGTTAAAAAATCAAGCCTATCTCACATGGCCTTCCAGTGATTTGGTTGTATATAGTGTCCATTGTTTACTCAGACTGCAAATTCCCTTTCGGTCATGGATTCTATCACACGCATTCCACGGTTTACATACCCTCATTTTCTTCTGTACGTTTCACGAAAGGGAAGTTGCGTGTAAATTAAAAGTTTCAGCAAGCAAAATTCCTTTTAGTGCCGCTTGAATTGGTCCTTCTGCTTACGCAATGCCAAAATGTGAATTGCGTTTTTGTAATTGACTCTCCAGCAGATTGTCAGATGAAGCAAAACAACCTATTATTGTTACGACTGTACTCTTGGGATGTTTGATTTGACGCACTCTTGACTGCTTTATCTTTCTATTAATCTCTGGAACCGACCGAGGGAGAGGAAAAGCTTTAAATTGGACGATGCAAACCTCCTACAGCAGCTAACAACAAAAAAAAAAATCCTCATCACTATTGCTATGATTAATAGATTAATATTTGATATGGAAGTATGTAATTCAATTTATATTTCAAATTATGCCTTCCTAAAATGAAAGACTGTTGCATGGTTGTTTTTATTGGCGTTCATCATGCTGTTATAGTAGAACTTAATCATGAAAACATTTTAACCACCAAGTCTAAGTGAAGTTCTTGGGAAACAAGACAGAATCCTCTAAGGACAGGCGCCTATTGTATGATCTTTCGAGTTCACGTTATTAAGGGCCGGACTATAGTATTTTAATTTTAATGTAATCTTATCTGAGGCTGTGACACAGTACCAAACTAAATGATTTTAAGCCTCAGGGCTGTGAGCAGAGAAAATCCCAGCTAAGTTCAAGATGTTCATTGTTTTCCGGATACCGTTTTGGTTTGGGCTCTTCTATTAAATGAATTATGTTGGAAATACTTGGTGTAATGTGGGCATCCTTTATTCTCAGACCCTCTGATTCATGACTTATAATGTTTGTTTTTTTAAAACTGTTAACTTGCATTCTTTAATAAATGGAGTATATTAAGTTAGATGATGTATGTTGGCTTAGTTCACAAATGCTGGAAGGCACCGTTGCTTGCTGGCAACAGGACGTGGGTTCTCTATGCAGCCAGCTGAACCAAATGTCGGATGAATATGGCTGTTTTGTCACAGACTTCTTTGCAGAAGGATTAGTGAAAGAAACTGAGGAAAAACAAGATACATACAAAGCTATCTTATGCTGGATCCAGGCTATGTAGCTCTGTATTGCTTTCCTCTGATTCCATCCCTTTAAGGCCAATGTCTCTTCCAGCCCTGCAGTCTGAATTTCTCTTATCTGAAAGGGCCCTGCCACTGAGCTGCACTCCCCTCCCTCCAGTCGTATCTGCTTTATTTCTGCCCTGCCCTTAGGACCGCATAGAGCAGTAGCAAAAGGGGGGGGGGGAGCCGTGGATTTGAATCAGACTTGGAGCTCATTTTCTCCCTAGCTGTCACTGGCCTTCCTTGTGAGTATTGGTCAAGCCCTGACAGAGTCTCTTGTTTTCACACTGCACCACTGTCCGTGCCTATTAGCTGCTCTGGCTGTTTTGCGCTGGCACCGTTCCCCGCTGTACACTCCAAACATAGAGGGACGACCTTTCAAGTGAACGGTGTAATCTCTGTGCTATTTCTGCCTCCCTTCGTTTTGTCTCCCCATCACTAGCAGTGTAGAAGGAAAAAAACAGGAAGCATGATGGGGATATTCTTCCCAGCTGCGGTTGTGAGGCAGAAGGGGAAAGAAGCTTCTGATTCCCCCTCACCCCTTTTCAAAAGTGTCTGATGGAGGGGGGGAAGGGGTGTGACTGGATGCTGCCTTCTCAGGGCAACCCCCTCCTTACCTCTGCTCCAAACTTATCAAGTGACTTTAGACAAGTTGTGCTTTCTCCCCAAGCAATGGCTGGAGATTCCTGGGGTCACAACTGATCTTGCAGGTGATGGAGAAAGTTCTCCTGGAGGAAATGACTACTTTGGAAGGTGGTCTCTATACCCCACTGAAGTCCCTCCCCACCCCATGCTCCACCCTCATTAGGCTCCATCCCTAATATCTTCAGGTATTTTCCCAACCCAGAGCTGGCAACCAGTGGGAGACTGGCCAGGGTGTCAGCTTGCCCGATGGCAAGTGGGCCCCTGACGAGGTGTTCAGTCCCCAGCATCATTAGTTGAAAAGCACTTGGTAGCGGAGGATGTGGAAAGCCTCTTCCTGTGACCTGAAAGCTGCTGCCAGACTGAGTAGATAGAACTGACCTCGATGGACCAAGAGTCTGATTCAGTATAAGGCAGCTTCATGTGCTCATCCTTCTCAACCCTTTGCTGGTCACACAAATCAAGTCATGCGAAGTCTGCCTTCCTGTGTCCCACATCTGGACATTCTGCCACCTTTTCTTTGTAAAGCCATATAACAGAATCAGAGCTGGCAAGGAGCAGGAGGCTGTCAGCACTCCCTACACACTGACATCTAATCCGGATCACCCTCTGATGAAAGAAAATGCAACTAAGGGTACCCTCTGCCCACAAGTCATGTGTTCTGTTGGCACTTCATCAACAGGTATAGAACTGTACAAAGTATCCCTTGAAAGACATATCCTTTTACTCCTGGGTCATCCATAAGCCGAAGTCCCATAGCTGGTCACATATGCTCATGGTCACATGACAGCCAGTCTAGCATAGCGATGAAGTGCGTAGACTCCTATCTGGGAGAACTGGGTTTGATTCCCCACTCCTCCACTTGCAGCTGCTGGAATGGCCTTGGGTCAACCATAGCTCTCGCAGAGGTTGTCCTTGAAAGGGCAGCTTCTGGGAGAGCTCTCAGCCCCACCCACCTCACATGGTGTTTGTTGTGGGGGAGGGAGGTAAAGGAGATGGTGGCCACTCTGAGATTCAGAGTGAAGGGCAGGATATAGATCCAATATCTTCTTCTATATCAAATTCACATTTGAATATGCATATGTACATATCTTTAGCCGTAGGTTGACTCCTTTGCCATCAGAGAAGTTTGGTTAAACTACTTTTTGGCAATAATGCAAGCTGCGTTTTTATGATTCCCAGAAGAGAAAGGCAAGCTTGACTTCTGAAGCTTGAGAAACCACCCCAGATTTAGGACAAAGTATTCATGTGCGACTGAGTATTTGAAGGATAAGGGTCTATAATTTGTTCACGGGTGAAGTGTCTTTCAACTGCATATTAGAGGCTTTAAGAAATCTGATGTTTTGCTGTGAATATTGACTACATGATTACACTGCAGAGAAACCATGCTCTTTAATCCTAGCTAACAGAGACCCAAGGTTTACTCAGTTTGTGTCAACTATTTCAAGGGCACTTATCTCTGTAATACTATAACAGACATTTTGATTTGTAGTGATCAGGAAATGCTAGATACCAAAAAAAAAGCCCAGCAAGAACTGTTTTGCATATTAGGCCACACCCCCTGGCAGCACCATTGTTTCACACGGCTTTTCTGTAGAAAAAGCCCAGCAGGAACTCATTTGCATATTCGGCAACACCCCTGAACACCAAGCCAGCCAGAACTGCATTCCTGATCCAAAAAAAACCCTGCTAGATACTACTCCTTCTAAAAGATACCTGGGTATGAGTTCTAATACCCACCAACTGTGAATCCTTTACATGTCATGATGATTTCTTTCCAGTTCATATAAATATGTAAAAATAAATTCAAAACACATAGATAAACCTAATTACAAATTTATCTTAGGATCTGACAGTGAGACTATTTACCTTTTAAACATGCCTCTAAAAGTTAAGCCAATTAAGTTACATATTGCAGTCCTTCTCTGTTGC